>NC_051419.1:21227087-21227236 GCF_015228065.2 Penaeus monodon | reverse complement strand
CTTTGTGTATTTTTGGTCTCTGCTTCTATATGGATATGTGTGTGACTGTATCTGGCTGTTTGGGTGTATTTGTAGACGGTGCTTGGAGGTGCTTATGACTGTCTGTTTTCTGCTTTTTATGTATTGGATTTGTCATTTTGGCTGTCGTT
>NC_051419.1:21226761-21226907 GCF_015228065.2 Penaeus monodon | reverse complement strand
CTTGATTCCTAAAAGTGCGACTTCACATCGACGGTAACAGGGATAAGCGCGGACTTGGAGCTCAACACCGTTCGAAAATATTGCCTCGTAAAATAACACCGAGGAATAGCGCTTTGAAAAAGAGAAGGAGAGATATGAGACAGGGA
>NC_051419.1:21226620-21226706 GCF_015228065.2 Penaeus monodon | reverse complement strand
TAGAAATAAGTGAGAGGGAGATAGACTTGGTAAATAATTAGAGAACGGAGAGGGGGAAAAGGAGAGAGAACGAGTTGCAGAGAGTG
>NC_051419.1:21226277-21226488 GCF_015228065.2 Penaeus monodon | reverse complement strand
TAAAGAATCAGAGACAGAGACATAGAGAGAGGCAGACAGACAAACAGACAGACACATGGGTAGGACATAAGGAACCACAGAGGCAGACGCGCGACGCCGCTGGGTTTGACCTCCAAGGAAAAAATGGCTTGGCTTTGGCACTTGGAACGGTTTGTGTGGTCCGCCATCCTGGATGTGTAAATGTTATCTATAGATTTTTTTAAGCCGTCAT
>NC_051419.1:21225714-21225871 GCF_015228065.2 Penaeus monodon | reverse complement strand
AAAAAGAAATATATATACGGATTCTTTTCGTCCTGCAATAATAATTTGCAAGGAATTAAGTCTTTACATGGACAGACCAGATTAGAATCTCATGAGATACTGATGTGCTTTTACGCGGTACGTTTTTTTTTCATATAAATATATATCTCTTCAGATA
>NC_051419.1:21225116-21225445 GCF_015228065.2 Penaeus monodon | reverse complement strand
GCCTGTTTTATGCTTCCTGTTATTTTACAAGTAACGTCATACACATATTGAGTTCATATACCTCTCACAGCTGGCAGATTTCAGATACAGTACGTACATTTTCTTGCTTTCCATTTCACTTGAACTCGATACCCCTGCCCTCAGCCAGGGCATGTTTATTTCGATTTATTCTGCTTTTATATATTTTTTCATACTCGTAATAAACATGATAAAAATAATGCAATATTTTGAAGGTCTGTAGCAAGAATACAAGATCAATGTAGACCGGGTAAGTCCAATACCTTATATTCCGAAATGAGGCAAACCCAGCGGTTACGGCCAGAGTGAGG
>NC_051419.1:21223718-21223975 GCF_015228065.2 Penaeus monodon | reverse complement strand
TTATTCATATGTATAGTTAGATAGATACAAATAACTATATTTTTGCTGCTTAATTTCCTTTATCATTATCATCAATGCATTCTTTTCTTTAATGAAGGGAGGGAGAAGATGTCGGTAACCAAAGTATAAATGAATAAATGGATAATATGATAAGAACATAGAACTCGCAAGGGAAAAAAAACGAAAAATAAATTAACCTTTTAGCCTTATTTTATTACTGTAAGTCCATCTTCCGCACTGAAAGAGAAAATACGAGA
>NC_051419.1:21223370-21223670 GCF_015228065.2 Penaeus monodon | reverse complement strand
AATGAACCAGAGTAGACAAGCAAGAGGAAAACACAGATAAAATATTCAAAGAAAAATTCTTTAGAATTCTACAGAAAACAAGAAATATACACATGATGAACAAATATCCCAATTTTGGATAAACTTTTTTATGCAAAGGGAATTTATTCTTGTATCCGCTGTAGCTGTGAACGAAATTAAAACATTTCATGGAAAAAGTATATGACAAAAATTTCTTTTAATGAAAAATTCATATAATTCTTCTCAACATTTTCCCTTGACATAATAGAAAAAAAAAAGAGAGGGGAGGAGGAGGGGAAA
>NC_051419.1:21222839-21222963 GCF_015228065.2 Penaeus monodon | reverse complement strand
AGGAGAAAAGAATTAACAAAAGTGGTAATGTTATATAAAAATTGAGCCATAGAAGTTCAACAAATCCCATTTCTATGACATTTCATAACACAGCGCCACAGTTCCTCACAAACAAAAAAATATT
>NC_051419.1:21219361-21219458 GCF_015228065.2 Penaeus monodon | reverse complement strand
GAAAATTCTGCAACCTCAGGCAAGAGCAGAATAAAGAATCAGAATCCCCTTTAATCAACGACTGTCATACGGAATTACGTTCTGTTTTCTTTCAGGT
>NC_051419.1:21212622-21213378 GCF_015228065.2 Penaeus monodon | reverse complement strand
CAATCGTTGCCTAACCCCGCAGGCACTTATAAATATACATGCGCTTTACATCGAGAAAGGGATATGTGAATACGTGTTATGTAGATTTACGCATGGGTATATATCTTGATAAAAAAATCCATAAACATACAGAAAGTAAGATAGATAGCCGAATATATTTATATGCATCTGTTTTATCGTACACATGTTCATTCGCGTGAGAAATTTACTTTGCTATTGTCTTCACACATGACCTACCATCGATCTGCTGGGCCCTGTAGCGAGCATATGGAGAGACACAGTAAAGGTGATGTAAAGGCCCCACACCGAGCGTATGGGAGGGAAATGATGCGATGAATGATATAGTCGCATGTAGAGTGTTGTTGCTGTTGCCGTTTCTTTTCTTTTTTGTATGTGTGTGTTTGTTTTTCCTAGTATCCGAACGCCGGTAGACATAACGATTATTGCATATGATTTACGGCTTGTGCAATCTAAAAATTGGAAATCCTTTCAAAGTGTGTCAGACAATAAAGGCAATCCTGAAGCAATCATACATGCTGTCACAATGATGGCGAGGTAGGCCCTGAAACGAGCATGAGTGACAGTCATCGTAATGATGAAACAAGTTTTGGTAATAGCAATACAGGGCCCATGAATGAGCATTTCTGACATTCACAGTAATGGAGAAACAGGGCCCCGGGAGAAGCATGAGCGTCAGTCACAGTAATGGCGTGGGAAGGGGCCCCGCAATGATCATATGGAAAGGAAAAGACCCCA
>NC_051419.1:21212497-21212565 GCF_015228065.2 Penaeus monodon | reverse complement strand
GGGCCTGCCTCCCTTTGGCAATTTTTTTCGCCTTTACTTGACAATAAGATCTAATTGTTTATATATAC
>NC_051419.1:21211033-21211658 GCF_015228065.2 Penaeus monodon | reverse complement strand
AAATTGCGCAAGGGTAAAGGAAGAGAAGGAAGAAAATGGAATATTTATACGAAGTTATAAAGTTCTCGAAAAAAATAGAAAAAATGGCCTGGCAGCGATCAGAAGTGAGGCGTGAGTGACACCCGGCGGCCGAACTTGGAGGGAGAGCAAGGGAGGAGGGGAACTTGGAAGGAGGATGAGGGAGAGAAAAAGGGAAGGAGAGGAGACGGGAGGGAGGTAGGAAAGAAGCGAGAGGATGGGAGAGAGGGTGAGAGAAGGCGGGGAATGAAAAGGACAGGGAAATCAAAGGAGAATTAGAAGGAGGTAAGAGATAGGGGTAAGGAAATGTGGGATATTGTGGGGTACGAGAGAAGGAGGAAGGAGACGGAGAGGAAAATGATGAGGAAAAAAAGGAAAAGAAAAAGGTAGGAAGGACGAGAGAATGGGGGATGAGAGAGATAGCGAGGGGAAAAAAGAGAGGATGTAGAAATAGAAAAATAGGTGAGGGGATAAACCGACAGGGAAAGAAGGAAGGAAGGAGAGGAAAGGTTGGAAAAAGAGGGAAATGCAAAGAAGGAGAAGGGAAATGAGAATAAATGAAAGGAGGAAATTAAAGGAAGTTGGTAAAAAGAAGTAATTAAAAGTA
>NC_051419.1:21209950-21210829 GCF_015228065.2 Penaeus monodon | reverse complement strand
TGAACATATAATACCACAAATAAAGATAACACCAACCAAGAAACTCAAGACAGAAACGGACGAGCAACTAAACAAAACAAAAAGCTAAAAAATGGCGACAGAACTTCAAACCGAAAACAGAAAATAAAACAGAGCCCAACGTGAAGTCCAGGATATGTTAGAGCTTGGTGTAATTTTTAGCGAGGGGGAAGGGAAATATGGGAGTCATATTTCACCGTATTTGGACGCTAATATTACCGTCCTTCGGATGCGTATTGGCGGTCGGTTGATGAACGGCCATTCGGCTGGGGCCGTAGACCTAAGGCCTCCTGCAATCCGTCACGGCTGCAACTGAAAAGGGTTATTCGCATTGCACAAGACTTGCTCTTATTCTGTCAGGCGGAGGAGGACAGATGGGCAGCTTTTGTCCTGGAGGAAGTGTTGGGTGGGTGGGCGTGGGTTGTGGGTAGGTATAAATGGGTTGTGGGTGGGCGTGGGTTGTGGGTAGGTATAAATGGGTTGTGGGTGGGCGTGGGTTGTGAGTGGGCGTGGGTTGAGGGTGGGCGTGAGTTGTGGGTGGGCGCGGGTTGAGGGTGGGCATGGGTTGTGGGTGGGCGTGAGTTGGGAGTGGACGTGGGGTTTTGGGTGGGCGTGGGTTGAGAGTGAGCTTGGGTTGAGGGTGGGCGTGGATTGGGAGTGGGCGTGGGTTTTGGGTGGGCATAGGATGAGGTGGGCGGGATGCTGTGTTACGAGGGTGAGTTGTAGGTACGTGGGTCTGGGTAGTGGGACAGAAGCTGTGGGTTTTAAGTGGGCTGTAGGTGGGGGTGCTGTGGGTGTGGGTGGGTGGGTGGGTGTGGGCTGGGCAGATGTGTGGAGTAGCTGTTTGTCCATAAACGAAAT
>NC_051419.1:21208798-21209112 GCF_015228065.2 Penaeus monodon | reverse complement strand
CGTATGAGTGACTGTCAATCTATCTAGCAAACACGAAAATCTTGCTATCCGGATTTTGCTTATGTTTGGGAGGTTATGTAACCAAATTTTTATTTTTCCACATTACATTTATACAAATCAAAGCTATTCATACTAACATACTAACGTGGAACGAATACGCAACATATATTTTTAGCACTTCTTACATTGCGTCACTTCTGCCAACTTTGTCAACTCCGGCAGTTCAGGAGAGCAAATGGCCGTCATGCGTCATTCCCCACAGTCCGTTGTGAGAAAAATGGAGTCTGCTTTGAGCATGGGACACTGAGATGGGA
>NC_051419.1:21208191-21208348 GCF_015228065.2 Penaeus monodon | reverse complement strand
CTCATTTTTCCATCCTTCTTGTTTTTCAGCTCCCGTGAGCCATTTCCCTCACCTAGTATGCAACGTAGCAACTCCCGCGCCGGTTACGAAAAAAAGAAAAAAAAATCATGACGTTCGATCACCGTAAGCATCGCTCTTTGAAAACGTTCATATCGGA
>NC_051419.1:21207965-21208164 GCF_015228065.2 Penaeus monodon | reverse complement strand
GGTGGATGGGGCCTGGGGGTGGGGTGGGGGGAGGTTGTCACTCGTTTGTCGAATGTCGCTTCCGGTTGTCTGGCCCGGGGCTGGTTGACATGGTTCCTCTGCGTCTGTAAGCTCACTTTTTTACTCTTTCATTTCCATTTTTTCTATATATTTTTCTTCGTGTCCAGGAGATCCTCTCTTGTCCTTGCCTATCTGCGTC
>NC_051419.1:21207809-21207923 GCF_015228065.2 Penaeus monodon | reverse complement strand
TCTTTCCGTCACTTATATTTATCAAAGCCATATCCCCGCCGTCTCACTTTCTTTCTCTCTCTTCACACACATATAATTTGTATATTTTTTCTTAGTAGTAAACTACTGTACTAT
>NC_051419.1:21206422-21207759 GCF_015228065.2 Penaeus monodon | reverse complement strand
GCATTGTTCCATCTTACCAACTTACCACTTCACTATTATTTTCGGTTTTTCATTCTTAAGTTTGTTCGAACCTTTATATATGTGTCCGAAAATAGGAAAAATCCTATTATCTTGGGGGATCTAATCCTGGCGGGTGCGGGGGTTTATGCACCTTTGTGTCGTGTCAATGATTTTGGTTATAATTGTTCATCTCCAACTGATAAACCAAATAGGTAAAAAAAAAAATGTTCATCTTAGACAATCATTCTGCTATTGCTTCTTCATCGCCTGACAGATATCTTCGTTTTAGTCTTGGGCTATGCAACAAGAGGTACAGATGACACACTACCAAATTGTTTTCTAAACCGTTTGTTTGTAATTATGTAGTAGATCAGCAGCTTTTAACTCAAACCACAAAGGGACGCAGTCATCCATTATACAGGCATCTTCCTAAAACTTACTTATTGTAGCAAACTTTCTGTTTTGCTGTTGGCTAGTTGTATACTCTCCAACGAACGTCCACACTTTCAACATTGGCTTGTTTTTATAGTCCTTCAATGTCCTCTGGGTTTTGACAACAAATGCTATGGTATATTTTTATGTAGATAGGCAGACATCTTGAATAATACAAAATGTGTCTTTTTGAAGTTACATTTTCAAGCCTATCTTTAACTCGATCAAGCCTGTTACTTATAAACCTGAAATGCTCTTCATCTTTCAAGACTTGATTGAGCACTTTTTGAGGGCTACCTCCTTTTCTGCACACCCATGCACTGTCAGATCACGTCTACCCTCGGTCCCTTCTTTCTCCCCGCTTCAATTGTTTTCTTAGGTATATTTCTTGCAACAACCATTTTCAATTTAATGTCTCAACAAGATGCCATAATCTCAAGGTGGAAAAAAAACTTTTACATACGTAATGGAGGAAAGAATAAGGGAACAAGGTATACTTACTCAAGAATTGAAGATTCAAGGGGAAGAAGCAAAGCAAAGAAAGATTTAGATTGATAGGGTAGTCTATATGTGGCGTGAACGCATCACCTAAGAGTATGGCGGAAAGTGATATAAGGGAAACTGCAGTTGTAAATAACTAAAATACCATAATGGCGTACTGTATTTTACAACTCACCTTGCATTTACATGATTTTTTTTACTAAGTAACCTTATTTCCTGATCTAGTGTCAGCTATCAATGGGTTATGAAGGGCATATTGTATCAGCATAACATTTTGTCCCTCCAGTTCACTCTCCATATTTACTTCGTTCTAGTGACAACCAGTATTATATACCTCTCTATACGAGGTCTCCTTGATTTTGCCAACAGCTATCTCCCTAGCTTTCTTTACCCACGTCTTGCTT
>NC_051419.1:21205850-21206216 GCF_015228065.2 Penaeus monodon | reverse complement strand
TTTGTGCAGGTTTATCATATATGCACATATGTATCAATAGGCCTATATCTGTTTTCGATAAAACACCTACAGAGTACGTAAAAAATCACTCATCAAATGTTATTCTTATCACGGCCCAACTTCCTCCCACGTATCCTTAGAGTTGGGCTGCGGTATCTCAGCCGATCACACTGCGAGGCGGCGCTGTGTTTTTGTTTGTTTTGCTCCGCCGGCGAGGCGAGCTGCTCCGACCCTTTGATAAGCTCCTCTCGAGACTGTTCGCTGCTTCACCTGTTTGCCCGAGAGCACTCGCCAGATATTTGACTACGCTCGCCCGCGCCCTCGCGTTTGTTTTCTTTGCCTCGCCCTCTCTCTTCCTTCCATTTG
>NC_051419.1:21201822-21202091 GCF_015228065.2 Penaeus monodon | reverse complement strand
CATATTCCATTGTTTTCTTTGCGTCCTTCTTGCACTCACTTCTGTCAGCATGTGGTTCTGCCTGTATATGTTGAAAGACTTTACGAATTTACGGAGGTAAGCTCCTCAGAGACGAAAGAAGGGGAGAGGAAAAACCAGGCGACGCGATCCCGAGAAATACTGTGACTTTTTTGCTCCAGTTTTCGCTTTTGTTTTGACAAGAACTTCAAGAAAGAGAGAAGTTTCTTCTCACTTTCTTCTTTACTCGCTGAGAGTTTGTTTGAACTCTT
>NC_051419.1:21197785-21198829 GCF_015228065.2 Penaeus monodon | reverse complement strand
TGATGATTCCCAGTGCATTCAGACCAGCGAGATGAATGTGGTTCGGAAAGACGGCGGAGCGGACACACGATAGACAACTCAGTGAAGCCAAGATGTGACGTTCCGGACGCGGCGACAGCACCTGCGGACAGTTATTGTGGCCGTGACGGACGTACCAATATGCGCGACCGCGGGGTAATCCGATATACAGTTTCGACACCAGTCTTGGCGATTAATTTTCTGATAGTTTTGTTTGTTTTTCTCTATCACACTTTCCATAAGGCTTTTGATTATTTGTGCGGTAAGAGCCAATAGAAGAGCTCCAAATATTTACGGTAGGAATTATTTTATTCTAGCGACCAGTGCCTGTTCTAAGGCTTTTATTTGGTCTTCAAGGAATGTAACTTTACCCCGCATCGCCAAACTCTGGACTACAAAAATAGATTTCGGTCGAGTTTCATTAGTTAAAAAAAGGAAAAAATCTAAAAGTCAAGAGAAGCAGCGAGTTTTAATAACAGTGGCGAAACTGTCAATCTCAATATATTTCGCTGTCAGAAGTTAGTTCGCCATTGCGTATTTCAATTTTCAGCTGCAAACACTTTTACTTTCCTACCAAAATTAACAGCGACTTGACAGGATTCAAAAGTACTTCCCGACAAAAAAGGAAGTATTTTCTCTCTAAAATTCAAACCTTTTCCCGCCCATTTTGAAACCGTCTCTGTAGCACCCCGACTTCGCTTTTTTCTTCTCACAAAAACATCAGACACATTCTCGACGAAAGTCACCATTGTCGGGCAGAAGAGGAAATTTACCGACAAAAGTTACACTCCACGACAAGAGTCAAAGCCGTTGCTGCTGTTAATACACTTTTCGGGCGAAATTACGACCGAAAAACAGCGACAGTTACGGAAAGTAGCGGTGGCTGACCCCGCTGTAAGGGCGATTCTTCAGGTCAAAATCCTTGAGGAAATGAACCTTAAGGCCTGTTTAATTTTGGGCTTCCTGTTCTCTAGTTTATGAAGAAAACGAATATCTGAGAGAGGAAAATGAGTGGGAGAACGAGGG
>NC_051419.1:21197146-21197690 GCF_015228065.2 Penaeus monodon | reverse complement strand
GTGACAGAGACGAGGCGGAAGGGAACGAGAGCCGAAAGGGGAGCAAGAGTGGAAAGGTCAGGAGCTTTCGTAATCCGATTTAGTTGAAGGTAATTAAATTAATAAAAAGTATGATGATTAAAGACAATAGTGTGATAAAAATAATTTGTTAGTTATGATAATGATATAATGACGGTACTTATACGGTAATTACCACATGTTCGTAATAATATTTTCGTGAATTATACAAAACAAAACTCTTCCAAACTTTAAAGCAAGTGTAATAAAAATACACTTTTGATCGATGGCCTGTTGCTGAATCCAACGGACGTAATTCATTGTTTTCTTTGAATAAAATATAACAAGGGAACAGTTTCCTATACATCAATACTTTTTAACAAAAACTAAAATACTGCGAACAAAAATCTGTGGCACAAAAAAAATGAATTTACAATTCTGGTGACAGGCAATGTTGGGGGGAAATCTGCAGTTGGAAGCATGGCGCATTTCTCTAGGTTTCTGTTATTGCTTATTTGCACACAGATGCAAGACCCATCAAGTTAAG
>NC_051419.1:21196501-21196608 GCF_015228065.2 Penaeus monodon | reverse complement strand
AATGTTAACGAGCTTATAAATTCCATCATCATCGTCAAAGTCAAGTTTCTCTGGATAAAAACGAGAGTGTATTCAGCAAACTGTAATTAACGGATCGCGGTCTTGCG
>NC_051419.1:21195649-21195723 GCF_015228065.2 Penaeus monodon | reverse complement strand
TGGGGCTAGATTGGCCGGCTCAAGTTATGGCTTCTTCCCATACCCAAGGGCTACACTCCCACGACTTTCTTGCA
>NC_051419.1:21195462-21195594 GCF_015228065.2 Penaeus monodon | reverse complement strand
TTCTATTTCACATATTTTCTTAGGGGGGGGGGGGATCGTAACCCCCCTGAAACTAATTGTGCTCACTTCGACCCCCCCCCCCTCAAGAAAAAGCTGAAATGACGCCCCTGATAGATAGAGAAACACATACAC
>NC_051419.1:21195284-21195355 GCF_015228065.2 Penaeus monodon | reverse complement strand
ATGTACAACCAAGCAGACAGATGATTAAATGGGCAGACCGAGAGCGAAAGTCAAGAAGAGCGGGATGTGAC
>NC_051419.1:21194992-21195189 GCF_015228065.2 Penaeus monodon | reverse complement strand
ACGTGAGATAGAATTTGCAAGCACGTAGAGTGAGAGACAGCCCGCCCACCGGCATCCCAATTAAAAACCCGATCAGTCGTCTCGTTCCCAAAGCACCGGCTGCGAGAATCGAGCCAAATCGCGCAAAATGAAGGGAAGGTGTGATCTCGCAAAAGGCTGGCATTCAAGCTTCAACTTTCTAATATCAAGTATATTCC
>NC_051419.1:21193466-21194847 GCF_015228065.2 Penaeus monodon | reverse complement strand
ATAATACGTGATATAGTTCGTGTATTATAGTGAAGAAATATTACTATATATTGATAATCCATTTGCGTGTTTGAAAGGAATTCAATTTACGCTTGAATCGAATATACAGCTTAGCGGTTAATTCTGCAAACTGTAGTTAATTCTGTAAAATGTCATTCAATATGCAGAGAGTTAGACTAGACGTCGAGACGACGCGCGCCGACATTTTCTCCACTTTCACACCACGGCGTCCACGGCCACCTTCACACCCAAGCAGATCATGGACCCGTCACGTACACAATCTGTTGTTACAAAAATGATGGGATATGCACCATTGAGACTTGGTAATCTCTTAAGATATGTAGATTCATTGGAGATATCTCGTAGGCACAGGAAATAGGAGGCTGCAGTGTTTCTCAAGGTGTTTGTATGTAAGTTCAACGCTTCTCCTCATATCAAGACCTAGATAATGAAGGACAATCGAGTACTCTTACACATCTGTAGCCGACTTCAGGAGAACGACCCACTTGGCAGTACTAAATCATTCAAAAGCTCAAGAGATGAAACCTCATGCAACATATTGTCATAGTGGTGACCAGAATCAGCTTGTGTCTAGAACATTCATTGGGTTCCTGTTTGGCTCAAGTACAAGACTATGACGGATCCACACTTGAATGATATGTGCTCAAAGATACTAACCTTCCAAGTTACAATTATCCTTTATAAACAACATCTGTTCAGTATGAGACAGTTTGATTCCGGACAGAGTATATTTCATAATACGTTGCAACTCACTCTACAGGTATAAGTACATGAGATGACCACAACTGGCAACAGTCAAAGATATCAATCAAGTTCTTGTGCTGATTGCATCTTGGGGTGGCTGCTTGCAATTTACATTAGCACCAACAAGACACTGATTGCATCTGTACCCCAGAAGGCACTGTATTCCTCCCAAAATCATGAGAGATTCTTGGTCTGAAAATTAATAAAGGTCTCAAATGCCCACGCTAAACAGATAGACAAGAAGTCACTGGGGATGATGACACGTATATATATCACGTATATTGAAACACTCGTCATTAAACTATACACGCATTTCATTGCTGCTGGCCTTTCCGCATCCTCTCTCGCAATACCCTGCAAATTCAATAAGGGCTGAAAATCATTCAAGCACTAATATCCAATTCTAAAACAATTTATTTTATCAACATCAAATCTCATATTGCTGCAGGTGTATTCCCATTAAACATCTTTCCCTTCTGGTCCTGTGTTATGACGCAGGAAGTTTCGCGAAGGAAACAGCGTAAAAGCGAGGTCTCAACTGTGTAGCTTATGTGTCATGTAAGTTTTTTTCAATATTCCGTATGACGGAAAAGAAAAGAAACACTGTTAGTTAGAA
>NC_051419.1:21192860-21193243 GCF_015228065.2 Penaeus monodon | reverse complement strand
GCGCAGGGGTAAGTGGCTGATGTCACTTTATCATGTTTAACTTACCAATCGCGATGATAGCTTAACTAGCTAAATCATATTGTCCCTTAGTCACTTTTATAATGTGGAAACAAGAGATGGCAGCAAAATCAAAGCAAAACACAGTGATGTTCCCCGACTTACTGTATGTAAAAAGGGGAGTGGGGAAGTACTGTCATATTGGTCCGCTCTCTTCAAAAAATCTCTCCAGTTACGGCAGACTCTAGAAAAAGCTGAAGAATTTGAAAAAGCTGATGAAGGACACCAACCAACATCTTGCTACATACAAGCAGTAGTTCAAGTTAAAGGTCAGCCTTCAGCTAAGTCAACGTTTAATATTTAAGTCTTTATATAACAATTATAAA
>NC_051419.1:21190565-21190842 GCF_015228065.2 Penaeus monodon | reverse complement strand
ACGGTTCACGTTAGTTAACACATTACAGTAGGAGAACAAATAAGTAGTTGAACCAACAGCAGGTAAAAAAGTAAAGATAGGACGGGAGAAAAATTAAGAGAAGGGAGAAAGCGGAAAGAGAATTAATCAGACAGTGAATGTAAACTCGTACATTCTCCTTCGACCACTTCATTTTGCCTCATTGTTTTCTTTCTCCAAAAATACATTTCGAAAAATCATTTCATTTTTCACATTTTTTCTTGTCCAGATTAAACAGCCAAGAAAAAGTAATGGTTAT
>NC_051419.1:21187706-21187856 GCF_015228065.2 Penaeus monodon | reverse complement strand
TCCTTGTTTGAAGTCTCTGGTAGATTTTTAAACAATCTAAGTTTTCTTATACCTCTTGATTAGTTTGTAAAATTGGGAGCAATCTTATATTTTATCTATATATTATTATCAACGGATTTTGGTCTGAATTTGCCTCTGCACCCGGATATG
>NC_051419.1:21183512-21183935 GCF_015228065.2 Penaeus monodon | reverse complement strand
AAACAAATTTTAAAAATCGGAAAAACACCAAACGTATTGAATTTTCCTGAATCTAAATCCCAACACGTAAATAACGAGTAAATGTCAACAATTGCAATGGTCTGAATAATCATTTGAATTCAGACCATGATTTGCGGAGTATTTAAAGAGATATATACTTCCGATTTTACTTTGTTACGGGAAATACTTTGAATTTATAAAAAAAAGGTTCTTTCATGTGCGGCTGCTCTGTTGTGCGAGCAACATTTCATTTTTCTCTGCGGAAACAACACATTCTGCTTTCACAACTGGAATTGGAAACCTCTTTTTCCTCCTTTTTTAGACGAGAGATCTATTGGTTTTCCTGATAAAGGATAAAAGAAAGGATAAAGTTAATCATGATAAAAGTGGTTTTGATGAATATCAGCAATGATAAAGTCATCG
>NC_051419.1:21182360-21182710 GCF_015228065.2 Penaeus monodon | reverse complement strand
TTATCCTAGGTAGCTGTGTCAGAATACCACTAGCACCTTGCCTAAATAAACAAAATGTCACTAGTTCTAAATGTTTATATAATACAATACCACATTTCAACCAAGACACTTACTTAGGCAAAAGCTACCTTATGAGCACCTTGATATAAAGTGTCATGGTGGAAATCCCTAAAGCTCAGTGGGGATTTCCTGCAGCATAAACAGACGACTGAAATATGAGATGGAAACTTACAGCATTTCGTGCATGTTTAATGAGGATCAAGAAGGCAGTTCTGAGAAGGACTTATGGTCGTGGCATGTTCTTTGTAGGGCTGATTAACGGAAATTTGGCTTCAACGTGGAAAATTATT
>NC_051419.1:21181480-21181553 GCF_015228065.2 Penaeus monodon | reverse complement strand
TAATCATATGATATAACTAATTACGAAAAAGTAATGGAATGAGTGGTTGAATTGACGTGTTATATTTTTATTG
>NC_051419.1:21180910-21181394 GCF_015228065.2 Penaeus monodon | reverse complement strand
GATTCGTGTTCGATATTTTCACCTCTTTCTATCCATTTATTTTTCGTAATTAGTTATATCCATTGTGTTGTATTATATCTAATCACAGAAATGTACAAAGGTAGATAAGCAGAGTAAGAGAATAGAAGATTAGAGAAACAATACAAAAAATATAATAAAAGGAAGAAGCGACGTAAGAAATAGTATGTAAAAGGGAGTTGTGTAGAGGTAAAGAAAGTGAATGCGAGGGAATAAGAGTTAATATCTTGTGTCAAATCCTGTTTGCTGTGGAAATCTGCCTTGTGTAATTTCAGTAGTACATGTGCAATTAAGACAGTGTAAAGTTCTGATTAGTTCATTTTACTTCAAATGGGGGATTTTAAACAAAAAATTGTCGTTATTAAAAAATCGTTCATTTTTGACTTATGTGTACTATTAGGTTCTCATTTAATTTAATCAATTCTAAGTAATTATAACATGTTCTTTTCCCTCATAAACAATTCAG
>NC_051419.1:21180195-21180850 GCF_015228065.2 Penaeus monodon | reverse complement strand
GCTCCCATCTAGCTCACTTCCTTCATCAACTCTGTTTTCCTCCCTCCCTCTTTTTCGTCTGCCTCCTTATCACTTCCATCCTCCTTCCCCTCCCAGAATACACGTTGCGTCAGGCAGTAGTAAATTTAGAAACAAATACAAAAAAATATAATAAAAGAAGAAGAAAAAGCGACGTAAGAAAATAGTATGTAAAAAGGGAGGAGGTAGAGGTAAAGAAAAGTGAAAGCGAGGGAGATAAAAGGAGATTAAATAATCTTGTGCAAACTCCTGTTTCGCTGTGGAAATCATGCCTTGTGTAATCTTCAGAGTAACAAATGTGCAATTAAGAACAACGTGTACAAGTTCTGATTAGTTCCCATTTTACTTTCAAACACGGGCGGATTCTCTAAGAGCAAAAGAATTGTCGTTCATTCAAAAAAATCGTGTTCACTTTTTTCGACTCTATGTGTACCTATTCAGGCGTCTCTCTGTTAATTTAGAGTGCAATTCTAGAGGTAATTATAACAGCGTGTGTCTTTCCCTCATAAACAAATTCAGTTTCTGTTTTCTTCTCTCTTTGTTTGGTTATTTCATCTTTTTATCATCTCTCCCAGCTTTCTTGCCTTTCTTCGCTCCCCCACTCTTATGCTCACTTCCTTCCATCAACTCTGTATTC
>NC_051419.1:21178817-21179272 GCF_015228065.2 Penaeus monodon | reverse complement strand
GCTCCTCGCCCATGATACCTCCTCCCCTCTCTCTTTTCTCCATTTCCCCTCATTTCCCCTTATCGGAAGCGAAATCGAGGCGCCTCTCCGTTGCAGCCTCCTCGGTCGCGCCATCTTGAGTCTCGTCGGTTCATTCCAGATGATTCCATTAGACGTTGCAATGCACTCTGGACGAACGAAAAGATCTTTCGAGCCGAATACTTTAGGAAAAAGGGAGAAAAAATATGGAAAAACAGGAGCGATCCTACGTTTTTCTTCATTTGATTTTCGCTTTTTTTTCATGTTTAACTCAATCTTGTCTGTGAAAATGGTGTACAAAGAGAGGTCGAATACTATGTGCTGGAAATCATGCATTTCTTAAGTAAAAAGCTTCACTGATGTTTGCAGAAGCTTTGACTTTCTGCAAAGGGGGAGGGAGTGCACTGCGTGTGATTTATTCAAGTACAATCCAAGAA
>NC_051419.1:21176317-21176475 GCF_015228065.2 Penaeus monodon | reverse complement strand
CTTATATTGCACTTATCAACACTTGAAGATTCAATTCATCTAATGCTATACTTAATTTCATTAATATATAATCTATCATCTTCAATTTCATAAATCAATTCTTTACTCTATTTATTTTCGCTACTATCAGGCCTATGCACTTACGACAAACAATCTAC
>NC_051419.1:21176031-21176210 GCF_015228065.2 Penaeus monodon | reverse complement strand
ATTATATATACCAAAAAATATATCTCTATATATTAATAAATTCATAAAATTATAATTTTTTAAAATATAATAAATCCTTAAAAACTTTGTTATACCTCTCGAAAAAGTTTCTCTCTTTTCTTTCTCTTCCAAAGAAATTTATCTACCTCTCTCTCCAAACTCTCTTTCCTCCTTTTTCC
>NC_051419.1:21175244-21175472 GCF_015228065.2 Penaeus monodon | reverse complement strand
TCTTTTTTTCCCCCATTTCCCCTTTATTTCCCCTTACGGAACGAAAACGAGGCGCCCCCTCCGTTGCGCCTCCTCGGTCCCCGCCCTTGATCTCGTCCCGGGTTTCCCCTTTAAAATGATCCATTAGACGTTGCAAAACTTCTGGGTGAACGAAAAAATCTTTCGAGCCGAAAACTTTTTGGAAAAAAGGGGAAAAAAAATGGAAAAAAAGGAGCGATCCTCCGGGGG
>NC_051419.1:21174836-21175204 GCF_015228065.2 Penaeus monodon | reverse complement strand
CAATCCCTTTTCTTTGAAAATGTGTACAAAGAGAGGGCGCATACTATGTGCTTTTAATCATGCATATCTTAATAAAAAGCTTCACTGAGGGTTTTCAGAAACTTTTTCTTTTCTGCAAAGGGGGGGGGGAGTGCACTGCGTGTGTTTTTTCAAATAAAAATCCAAGAAAAAGGTATTTGGTTTAAAAATTTTTTACAACATATAAAACATAAAATTTTGTTTCTGTATTTTTAAAATCACATGCACACGCCAAATATATATAAAAGTTTTCAAAAATATATATATAATATATTTTAAAATATAATTTTAAATAATATAAAATTATTATAATAAAAATTATATATTTTAAAAATATTAAAATTTTTTGT
>NC_051419.1:21174408-21174617 GCF_015228065.2 Penaeus monodon | reverse complement strand
GTGTTTATTGGGGTTTTGTTTTGGGGTGTATCATATGTTATATGCCCTTTTTATATATACATAAATGTAAATCCATATTTTTATACAAACAAAACCCATACCCACACACCACACACATGTTGTATATTAATTTTTAATAAAAAAATATATATATTAGAATTTTATAATAAAATTTTTAGGTAGAAAATATTCAAATTTTTTATTTAAAC
>NC_051419.1:21172891-21173822 GCF_015228065.2 Penaeus monodon | reverse complement strand
GGGTAATAAATTATAAAATTTTAAAAATATTTCAAAAACCCAATTTATAAAAATTATATATATTTAATAAAATATATTTGATTTATATTATTAATATAAAAAATTTCATTATTAAAGCATATGTATGGTTTTATTTATATATTTTTTGTATGTATCTTGGTTATATATGTATGTGTATATAAAATATTAAAGCAATAGTAAAATTATATATATTTATATTTAAAAGGTTTTATACTATATTATTAACCAAAATAATATATATCTAAAATTTTAAAAATTTTATATTTATAAAAATATTTATTCTATAATATAGTACACAACACGCCCCATGTGTGTTGTGTGTGTGTTTTACTTATTTTTATATAATATAAAATTATCTATCATCTAAAAAATTAAAATATTATAATATATATATTAATAAATAAATATATACCAATATAAAAAATTATTCTTATACAATAACACATATATTAAAATAATATAATACTAATAGACATATACATATATAAAGCATCTATATAAAATTTTTAAAAATAAAATAATTAATATAATTATTAAAAATATAATTTTATATTAAAATATATTTTTATAAAAAAAGGATAGTTATTAATATTTTATATATTAAATTATATATATATATAAAATATTAATAATTAAAATAGAATACTTGGCAAAATTCTATAAAAAAATCAAAAATATATAATAAAAAATCTTTTTTTTTAACTATAATAATAAAATATATTCCCAAAATTTTATATATATAAATAAATCAAATTTTATTATTTATGTATATTTTATATATTTCTTTTTTATATTGTGTGTGTTTTTTTTAAATATCCTTTTATGTATATTAAAAAATATAAAATTTTTAATAATATTTTTATAATATATTATATATTATTAAAAACTAAAATATATAAACGTCTTTTAG
>NC_051419.1:21172682-21172762 GCF_015228065.2 Penaeus monodon | reverse complement strand
TTAAAATTTAGCAAACTGACGTGGAGATTTGTCACTTTTGAACGTTTGCAAAAAAGTGGCCCAAACCTTAACCAAAAGTA
>NC_051419.1:21171670-21171784 GCF_015228065.2 Penaeus monodon | reverse complement strand
TTAAAATTTTAAATTTTAAAGGTTTTAGAATGATCCGGGGGGGGGGTTTCAGCAGTATATTAAAAACCTTTTTTTTTTTTTTCCCCCATATAAACTAAAATTTTTAAGCCCTCA
>NC_051419.1:21171357-21171449 GCF_015228065.2 Penaeus monodon | reverse complement strand
CGGTTTTGGGTGTAAGGGTGCAAAAATTTTTTGGTACTTACATTTTTTTATGAAAAAAAAAATGTGGGGGGATAAGATTTTTTTTCCCCTTT
>NC_051419.1:21171106-21171172 GCF_015228065.2 Penaeus monodon | reverse complement strand
AATTTACATTTTTTATGGGAAAAAAAGGGCTTTTTTTCTAATAAATTTTTTCTAATTCTGTATACA
>NC_051419.1:21170429-21170882 GCF_015228065.2 Penaeus monodon | reverse complement strand
TTAAAAATATTGTTTAATATGTAAATATATTGTTTTGTTCTATATATATAGGAAAAAATAATCGATGATAATAGCCCGTATTTTGTGCCTGCATAAAATTTTTATATATATATTTACAAAAATACCCAAATTTTCTATTAATTTTTTTAAAAATGATATATACATTCCTCCCCTAACCCTTTATATATATCATATTTTAAAATATATTATAAAAACCTATATTTCTTATATATATAAACTATATTAAAATATATATAATATATTATTGGGGTTTTAATTTAAAATATAGATATTTATATATATTATAATGTTTCTATAAAATAATTAAAAATTTTAAAAAATAAATATATATATTTTAAAATATATATCTTTTATAAAAAATAGGGATTTTTTAATATGTTTATATTTAAAATATTGTAAATAATTGAAACGTAATTTGGTGTGTGTTAATTT
>NC_051419.1:21170270-21170379 GCF_015228065.2 Penaeus monodon | reverse complement strand
ATTTTATATATGTTTATTTTTTATGTATGGGGTGTATATGTTTTGGGGGTACATAATTTTTATGTTTTACCCCCCAACACCACACAATCACCACAACACAACAAAAAAC
>NC_051419.1:21169836-21170116 GCF_015228065.2 Penaeus monodon | reverse complement strand
GGGGTGTGGTGTGGGTTGGTGGGGGGTTTTTGTGTTTTGTGTTTTGTTTGTGTGTTATCTTTTCCAATTCCAAAATATTCTTCATTTTTTTCCTCCCCAAAAAACTCTGTTTCCCAAAAATCTTACAGATTTCATAGCTGTCCGCTGGATATCTAGACCCCCCCCCCCTCCCTCACTCCCCTCAATTTTTTATCCTTAACCTAGGACTTCATTTTTCCAAAAAAAAATTTAAAAAATTCACATTTTAAACCCATGGGGAATATTTTGTTAAAACAAAACA
>NC_051419.1:21169291-21169558 GCF_015228065.2 Penaeus monodon | reverse complement strand
TTTATATTATATAATTATTATTTTAATAATATTTTAAAAAAAATATATAATATATAGTTATAATTTTATATTTTATATAAAAAAAAAAAAGGGTTAATTATAATTCTATATTAATATTATTAAAAAAAAAAAAGTATATAAATTAAAATTTTCCTTTTAATTTTATAAAATTTTTAAAATTTTTATATATGAAAAATTTTTATTAAAATAATATTTTAATTTTAAAATACATATTATAATATATATAAATTAAATTTCCACCCCAAA
>NC_051419.1:21168843-21168941 GCF_015228065.2 Penaeus monodon | reverse complement strand
TTCTTCCTTTGTGTGGGTGTGTGTAGGGGGTTTTATATATTAAGATTAAAATTTTTTAATAAATTTTTTGTTTCTTTTTTGTGTTGGGGTGTTTGGTG
>NC_051419.1:21165717-21165785 GCF_015228065.2 Penaeus monodon | reverse complement strand
AAACCAAAAAAACCCAAAAAACCCCAAAACACCAACCAAAAATAAGGTATATATAAAAACCCCAAAAT
>NC_051419.1:21165162-21165264 GCF_015228065.2 Penaeus monodon | reverse complement strand
GGGAAAAAAAACCCCACCCCATACACACACACACACAAAACCCCCCAAGGGACGCACACATACAGTGTTTTTGGTTGTGTTGTGTGGGGGTTTGTGTGTAAA
>NC_051419.1:21161434-21161608 GCF_015228065.2 Penaeus monodon | reverse complement strand
GGTTTTGTTTGTGTATGAGGGGGTGTGGGTGTGGGATGTTTATTATAAACTTATTATATCTAAATTCGACTAAATATATATATCTATATTTTTTAATAATAATATATTAAAATTTAAAAACCCCAAAAACCCTATATTTGTAATATTTTACCCTACCCACAATGTATGTTCGGG
>NC_051419.1:21161288-21161374 GCF_015228065.2 Penaeus monodon | reverse complement strand
TTTTAAAATTTTGTTATTATTTTATTTATATAAAATTATATATTAAAAAGGGTTTTATTTAGTTATTACATATATAAAATATAAAA
>NC_051419.1:21161015-21161165 GCF_015228065.2 Penaeus monodon | reverse complement strand
AATTTTATTATTTCATTTATCTATTAAAATATATAAAATTTTGTATATATAATAATAACCCTATATACAAAAACCCCCGGGATATATATATTTGCCCCCCCCCAAAACCCCACAAAAACCCCCCACACCAAAACCCCACACACACACAAA
>NC_051419.1:21157759-21157886 GCF_015228065.2 Penaeus monodon | reverse complement strand
TAACCCACAAACATTTGGCACCCACACCAGTTATTTTTTTAAACTTGCAACATCTTGCATTGTTGCTTCCAAAGCACTACAACTTTTAAATATTTTTAAAAGGATAAAAGGGTTTTCTAAAAATTTT
>NC_051419.1:21156130-21156526 GCF_015228065.2 Penaeus monodon | reverse complement strand
TAAAAGGCCCCTGTTAATAAGGCTCTCAATAATTGAACACATTTCGTGGGGAAATTTCCCGGCACTTCCTGACCCTTCTTTGGTCTCCGTGTAAAAAATGGCAAGGTCAAATGGAAGTTCTCCCTTTGGGGTTTTAAATGTCATCTTCTTCAAGCCGGTGGTAAAATGATGTGTTTCCTTTCCAGTGATCTTTTACACTCCTTACCCATACTAAGGGGTCCCCGATTTTTTTAAAAGGGTTTTGTCTACCTCCTTTAGTGCCCCCTGCCTTGGTTTGGGGCCCCTTTTGAAATGGACAAGGTAAAAATCCCTAAGCTTTTTCCCCTCTGAATGCGGCTTTTTTTTTACCCCTGACACTCTGGCACTGTGTTTTTGATTTTTCACATTTTTAACTTG
>NC_051419.1:21155907-21156002 GCF_015228065.2 Penaeus monodon | reverse complement strand
TTTTGGCCTTGGACCAGTAAAACCAACTGATAGGCAATTTTGGGAAAATTTTCCCCAAGTTTAAAATTTTTGAAGTATGTGGGTGTCCCTTTTTT
>NC_051419.1:21153907-21154082 GCF_015228065.2 Penaeus monodon | reverse complement strand
TTTCCCCCAATTTGCCCTTTATGTTTACTATACACCTGAAACTTTTGCAAAATATACAGCCGTAGAGTGTATTTTCCCAACAGGATTTTCCCCGCACCACTTACACCAACCCAAAAGGGGCCCAAAGATCGTCGGAGTGTTGGCCAAGGATGCAATTTTTCTAATCCCAAAGAAA
>NC_051419.1:21153573-21153864 GCF_015228065.2 Penaeus monodon | reverse complement strand
TGTGTGGGGGTTTTTGTTGTGTTAGGGCTTATTTTTTTTCTTTTTTAAAGGTTAACCCCCCCCCCCACTGTACACTATGGGGGTTTAAAACCCGGTACAAAAATTTTTTTGAACACCAAAAAAAATTCGATCAATTTAAACCCCGTTTGGGGTTCAATTTTTATCTGTTTTTCTCTGTACACTCTAATAAGTACATGTATGTTTTGGGGAGGACAGTTTCCAAATTTTTGCCGTTCCTGTGTTTCCCAAACTTGGCAGCACGCTTCCCGAAGTTCCCCCCCCGGAAAAAAA
>NC_051419.1:21152876-21153555 GCF_015228065.2 Penaeus monodon | reverse complement strand
AAAGAAATTTTAGGGGGGTATTCCCAAATTTTTATAACTTTGGGCAAATGACTTCACCTTGTTTTCCCCAAATTTTTATGATCCATGCAAACGTTGTCCGTTTTCAACCCGCCAAAAAATTTAGTTTCCATCCTTTTTTTTTACCGAATCCTACACAAGGTATGTTTAAATTTAAGGGGATGTATTTTTTTTTTTGTAAATTTTGATGAACAAAACTAATGAACGGCCTAGGGAATGTGATGCCTGGCATAAAACCAACATGGCGTTGCTTCGGTTTGTTTCCCCCCCCGTTGCATTACAAAATATTTTAAAATGTCTTTTTATCTTAAAATTTTTAAACGATTTCATTTCATTTAAATTTTTTTTTTAACAAAGTTACCAAAGGGCATCGTGAGCAAATCGTTTCCCAAAAACTGCCCGTAGCTTTGAAAAAAAAAAACCCCCCACCAACCAAACCCAAAATCTGAGATTGGGGGGTTTTTTTTTTCGGACAAATATTTTTTTTTTTTTTTTACCTGGAATGGGCCCTTTTTTTAATTTAAAAATTTAATTAAATTTTTAACCAAAGTAAATTACCCAACTTAAAATGTTTTGTTAATGATCCGTTCCAATACCCGACATGTATTTTCATCTGCGAAGTTTCATTTTGTACATTAGATTTTTTGGAAGCGGGAGGCAA
>NC_051419.1:21152599-21152850 GCF_015228065.2 Penaeus monodon | reverse complement strand
ATCACAAAAACCCCCCCCTGTAATGTCTTTATGGTTTTCTGGCAAAAAAAATCGAAACTTCCCAAAATAGAAAATTTTTTAAATTATTTATTGTTCAAACAAAACGCATGATCTTGGGGGTCATTTTTGTCTTTTGAGGATTTGATTTTGGTTTTAAAGAAATGATTTTTTGGGGACATCCCGGAAAAATTTTTTCCCCCATTCCTCTCTAGAAAGGTTTTTATATATCTTTTTATTTTTAAAATTTTTTT
>NC_051419.1:21151837-21151910 GCF_015228065.2 Penaeus monodon | reverse complement strand
CTTATTCTTCTTCAGTAAAAAAACAAAAGATCTTGACCCCCCTTGTAAAGAGTATTGCCAAAAAAAATTTCAG
>NC_051419.1:21151175-21151803 GCF_015228065.2 Penaeus monodon | reverse complement strand
CGTATGCATAAGTATACGGCCGCAGTATGCGATATCATACCTAATGACACATGTTACACCCTTGTGGTTATATAATAATAAGTGGTAATGGACAAATAGAACTGGAGGAAAAAGGAACAAATTAATCTGCCAAAAGTGAATATATGTTGATGGACGACCCTTCCAATCTTTGAAATGGAACTGCAACAACAATAGAAAGAGAATTTTGAATCTTAGAAATCGTATTCCCGAAGGGAACTTCAAAAAAATTTAAATTTCCCTGTTAATTGATTTCAACATTATATTTTCGTTGCTTTTCCGTTTTTTTTTTTATTTCATATTCCGGTCCTAATTATTGGTTATCCATGTCAAATAGTAAGTAAAGGAAAATTAATGTACTACATTGCAGTCATGGATGTATGACTAGAGTACACATGTTACAGACTAATTGTGCTGCTGATAACGTCACGGTGGACGGTGCTAATATCATATTTCATTCTTTGCTGCTGCTCAAGCAAGTGTTGATATAGTTAAAATGATAAATTATATTATGTACACAATAGACTTAAAAAATTACAAAAATTTCCCAAAAAAAAAATCAAGAAATTAAATTCAGCATTTTTCAAAAGCCCTTTCCCAGATACTAATG
>NC_051419.1:21149712-21150480 GCF_015228065.2 Penaeus monodon | reverse complement strand
ACGTCTAGTTATTTCTTCACCAATTTCATAAAAAGAGTTTGTAGCATAGATCAGAATATGAAATCATAAAATGAAATATTTTTTAAATCCTTTCCAAAACAGTATCCAAAATCCCCCCCCGAAATTCCTTCCAACTTTTAAAAAAAAACTCCTATATCATATTTCTCAGAAATATGGTAGATAAAATACATTGAAACACAAATCGTATTTTGTATGTGGCCGGAGGCGTCAGCATTTTTAATCTGGGGAATGGTTACTTTTTTTCCTATATTTTCATGCGCTGCCGATGAATAGGTGCTGCGAGTGTATTATTCTGCATATATGTACATTAAGTCTTGCTACCATGTTCTAATTCTATTTAAAAGGGAAATTTTACGATAATAGCAATTTTAAAACAGTAAAGTTACTTTTATTAAAGAGTTTGTTCAGCCAAGCCAAGTGTGTGTATCGGGCCGGCCCCTTTAACCCTGATTTTATTAACTCCTATCAATTTTACTAACAACATATATATATATATGGATACCCAAGAAAAGTACATTTTAAACCCTGCCTTTTTATTCAATATACACCCAGGTAAATGAAATGCTTACTAGTGAAGTCAAGGTTTGCATTGACCCACACGATACCTTTGGCACCTCCTTTAGTCCATCGCATGAAGAACCCGACGGTCTTCGCCTCGTCCGTTTTTTCACTTCCAGGACTTTTTAGTCTGGAGCTGACCCGGCACCTCGTGGCTCTTTCGAATTCCACTTCATATCAACTATTAGA
>NC_051419.1:21148646-21149644 GCF_015228065.2 Penaeus monodon | reverse complement strand
GTAAGTTGTGACGCTTTAACATAAAAGAAATTGCATCAGTCCCCGAAATGATTATGTCCATAATCATTTTCATAAAAGCTAAATAACTGTTGCTTCCACTTTTTTTTCATTATCTAATGTAATTGAGCTTTTTGTTGTTTCTACCTTGATATTTCGATATCGTCCATGGCAAGGCTACCGCAAGCGTTATCTATTTTTTTTATCTATTCTTGAAAAAGAAAAGGTAAGATAAATATTAGATAAAACCAGGATGAGAGCAAACACAAATAAACAAAAAAGAGGGAAAAAGAAAAGCACGACAGCTACAGACAGCCAAATGGATCCAGGTCCACCGAATTCCCAAAGGACATCAAAATGAATTCCCAAAGACGTCCCTTCAGGACCACAGCAAACGCGAGGGGCCCACAGAGACCGAAAATAGGGACGCCCCGAGGGACTTTCCTAACAAGGCCTAATTCTGCGGCCATGTCTCCTCGCCGTAGCAGAGACGCCTGCCAACTCAAAAAGTTTTTCCCGAATCTCCTTCTCGAATCCCTATGTCAAATCAGTAACCTAAATCATTTTCCCGAAACTCTATCTCGAATCCCTCACTCAAATCAGTTTCATAAATCGTTTTCCCGAATCACTTGCCCGAATATTTTTACAAAATCACTTTCCAGAATTGTTTTCCAAAATTGTATCTTTAATTACTGCCCATATTTTCTTCTGAATAGCTTTCTTAAAATCGTTGTTTGAACCGCTGTCCAGAATCACTTTCCATTTTTTTTCTTTCAAGATTTCTGGGTCGGTTTCCTTTTTTTTTCCGAATCTCTTTGCGGGATACCTTTCCAAAGTCGTAGTTCCTGTGTTACACTGCCGAATCGTTTCCCTAATTGGCTGCCCCGAGTCACTTTCCGAACCTCCTTTCCTCATTCATCTTGAACTCCCCTTTGTAAATCATTATTTTTTCATTTATCCTATTTCATATACATATATATTTTCTTGTAATTTTAAACGAA
>NC_051419.1:21146886-21147335 GCF_015228065.2 Penaeus monodon | reverse complement strand
AAATATTTAAAAAAAATTTAAAGAAATTAATTTTTAAAAAAATTTTTAACCAACCCCCAAAAATTTTTTTGGTTAATTTTTTATTAATTATCTAATAGAAATAATAATAGTGATAAAAAAAATTAATGTTTTTTTCAATACAAATAAAAAAATTTATATAATAAATTTAAATTAAAACCTTTTTACCTTTTTTTAAAAAACCAAATTTTTTTTTTTTAAATTTTTAAATTTATTTTTAAAAGCTTTTTTAATTCCCTTACTTTAAATTTTTAATTTTTTTTTATTTTTATAATTAAATTTTTAATTTTAAAAGGTAGTTTAAAAAAGAAAATTATATAAAAAAATGATTAGATAACAATAATAAAGTAAAAATTTTTTTAAATTTTTTAAAAGGGAAAAATTAATTTTTTTTTTAAAATATTTTAAAATTTAAAAAAATTTTTAAAATG
>NC_051419.1:21146244-21146844 GCF_015228065.2 Penaeus monodon | reverse complement strand
AAAAAAAAGATTTAAAGCAAATTTTTCCGAAATTCTAAAAAATTTTTTTTTAAAAAAAAAAATTTTAAAAACCCTTTTTTGGGTGGGGGGGGGGGGTTTTTGGGGGGGGGTTTTTTGGGGGTTTTGGGGTTTTTTTTTGGGGTGGGTTTTTTCCCCTTTTTCCCCTCCCCAAACCCCCCCCCCCCCCTTTTTTCCCCTTTTTTTAATTTACCATTTTTTTATAAATTTTTTTCTTTTTCCCATTTAATCACTTTCCCTTTTTTCCTTTTTTTATTTCTTTTTTTACTTTTTTAAAATTTTTTTAAACCCTTTTCTTAAAAATTTCCCCTTTTTTTTTTTTCTTTTTTTACCCTTTTCTTCCCTTTTTTTTTAATTCTTTTTTTAAAAAAAAAAAAAAATTTTTTTTTTTTTTTTTTTTTTTTTTTTTATTTATTTTCTTTTTTTTTTAAAAAAATAAATATATATTTATTTTTTATTGAATTTTTTTATATGGGAATTCTCCCTTTTTAAAATTTAATTTTTAAATTTATATGGTTTTTTTTGTTTTGGGTTTTGTTTTTTTTTTTTTCCCCCCCTTTTTTTTTTTTTTTAAATATATAT
>NC_051419.1:21145458-21146086 GCF_015228065.2 Penaeus monodon | reverse complement strand
TATTTATTTATATATATTTTAAAATTTTTAATTTATGTATAAATACAATTTAAAATTTTAAATGTATTATGTTATGTATAAATATAATATATAAAATAATATTTTATTATTATAATATTATTATATTTAACAACAAAAAAAAGTACGAAGATAGCAAAAAACATAGCATAAAAAAAACAACACATTTCCACAAAAATAAAATAGAAATTTTTTTCGTTTTATTAATATTATAAAAAGTAAACAGTTGATTACCCCACACAATTAAAATCACTTCCAAAAATGCAAATCAAATTTTCTATGAACAACTATCTTTATCTCCCTTTTAAAAACTATTTTAAATTTTAAAAAAAAGGCTTAAACATTTTAATCCCCCCACACCCAAAACAAACAACCCCTTGGGTTGTAGTAGGGGTGAAATATAAAATGTAAGGAAAGTGAAATGTATTTGAAGGTATAATTTTTTTAAAGTGATTTAAAATAGGCTAAATTTGGGACTTCTAAGTTATATAAGAGGATTAAAATAAAAAGATTATAGAAGTTCAAGATAATTTAATAATGGAATTATAATTTTATAATTTTTTAAGTTTAAATTTAATCACAACATTATAAATCTTTTATTCTAATCTAT
>NC_051419.1:21145131-21145304 GCF_015228065.2 Penaeus monodon | reverse complement strand
ATTTTTTTTTTTTTTGTTTTTGGGGTTTTTTTGTTATTTGTTTTTTTAATTATATAAATTTATATATTATATTAAAATCTATTTATTATTATATATTTTATATATTTATATAATTTTATTTATATATATTATATTATATTTATTTTTTTTTTTTTATTTTATAATATTTTAAA
>NC_051419.1:21143775-21144578 GCF_015228065.2 Penaeus monodon | reverse complement strand
CACAACCCCAAAAAAAGTGACGAACACCAAAAAAGTCCAAATCACACAACCCGGATATTATTTATTAAATAATTAAAAAAGCTAGAATTGAATTGTAAAAAATAAAAAGGTCAAATATATAAACCAAAATGTTAAAACGATCTTACCTCCCCTTAACCAAAAGGTTATCTTCAGGGAGCACCAGGCTTAAAAACATAATGGATATGGTTTTTTAAATTAATAGGAATTGTCGTTTAAAGTGCCAAAAATCAAAAATTCAAACTAAGCGCGAAAATTCATTTTCGGGGCTCATATGCTTTTCTAAGGTTTTTAAGGCAAATTTAAAGTAAGTCTCAACTGTATTAAGAAGGAAAGTTAACCAACCCAAGCAAGTTCTAGAAGTTTCAGAAGAAATTCCCTAATCGGACGCTTCAAGGTAATCAGTTAAATGTATATCTAACATTGAATTTTTTGTTTTGGGGAATAAATACCAGAGTACAACTTTCTAAAATGAATCTAGTTCCAGCTTTTAATTGATAAAAAATCAAGTAAACTTATGTATATTTTCTCCCCCCGGTTCATATATTTTTTAAAAATATAAAATTCTAATTAAAAATTTTTTAATAATATCATTATTATTAATATATATATATATTTTTATATTATTTAATAATATATTATTAATAATTTTATATTTTAATATTTATATTATATATATCAATTTAATTTTATAACTAATATAAATATATATAATTAAATTAATATAAATAAAATATATATAAATAATAATTTTTTGTTGGTTGGGGGTAAGATAAAATTATAAA
>NC_051419.1:21142941-21143709 GCF_015228065.2 Penaeus monodon | reverse complement strand
ATTATAGTTTATTGTGTGGTTAAACCCTAATATATATTAAATTTTTTTAAAAAACTTTAAAATATATATATAATAATAATAAATTTTATAAATAATTAAATAATATAATTATAATATATTGAGAGGATTTAAAACAAATTTCCAGGACAAAGCAAACCATGATATCGGCCTTTTTGAAATCCCCTACCATTAAGGAGAACTCTTGGTTCCAAAACCTATAAATTTATAATTAGAAGATTAATACGGGATGAGTTTTTGAATTTTCCCTATATAAACTGATAAAAGTTTTTAAGTGAAGGAATTTAATTAAAAATATATTATATTAATTTAAAGAAATAATTTAATTAAATCCTATTAATTTTTTTTTTATTTTGATTTTTTATTAATTTTTTATTAATATTTTGGGGATAAAAAATTTTTAAAAAAATTAATTATTATAAATAACCTCATATCTTATTTAAATAACTTGATGAAATTTTTTTTTTAATAAGTATTATATAATTTTTTAAAATTAAATATATTTTAATCATATCTTTATATTATTTATTTATAATGCCATTATTTTTCTAAAAATAACACAAACCTAAATTACATTTTAAAAAATGAAAAAAATAATGAAATAACTTGTACTTTAACTTTCATAAAATTGTGAAAAGATTCCGGGGATAATATAAAATTATTTTACAAAAACCCCCTGTCGCAAAAAATTTACAAAGGCGAATCAAGAATTTAAAAATGTACTTACATTAAATTGTTGGGATAGAATTA
>NC_051419.1:21142751-21142841 GCF_015228065.2 Penaeus monodon | reverse complement strand
TGACGTCACTATGAAGGTATTATAAACACCCCCTAAGACAACAATAAACAGAGTACCAACTGGACCTTTGCGTGTAATTTTCCCTTCCGA
>NC_051419.1:21142358-21142431 GCF_015228065.2 Penaeus monodon | reverse complement strand
GGATAAGGAGGAACAGAAGGAAAATAAAAATATAAAGGAGAACAAGGAATTTAGGAGATTAAGACACTGTGGC
>NC_051419.1:21141495-21142283 GCF_015228065.2 Penaeus monodon | reverse complement strand
CCCTCCCTGTAAGAAAATGATGGAGCCGACATCCGAGCGCAAAGAAAATTAATAATAAGAAATTGCTTCAAAGAACTTTAACCCGGGGGAGCAACCTTTGCCTAGTCGCACCCAGCCCGTACCGTGTTTGTTTGTTTTTTTCTCTTTTTTGCGAATAAAATTTATGTATATGAACTTAAGACGGAGATTAATAATAATGTAATATGAATAATAGAGGCAGGAGAAATGTAAGAATAGAAGATGATGTGGGAAAATGATGGGAAAGAAGCGACGCAGCCTCAGATTAACAGCCAGATTAACGAAAAGAAAAACCTCGCGGACGTCTCTCCCGTGCTTGCGACCTGACCTCTCCAGAGACCAAGAGAGGTCATCCCAGATTTTTTGCAGACTGCACTTCTGGCTTTGACCTAAGCTGAGCCAAGCCTGCGTCAGAAACAGCTCACTTGTCGCTGAACCGATATGCCTCTCCCTCGCGTCTCCACCCCGCTTCCTCAATAACGCGCCGGTTTGTTGGAACGTTCGTTGATTAAGATCATTAGCTCTCGCTGAGTTTCCTTTATCACTTTCCAAGTTATATAGGTTGTCTAATAATACAAGAGATGATTCGGTGGATGTGCTTTATTGCCCGCTGTGACAACCCCAGCCATATTCCAACCACATAACGGCATTCCCGATCTCCGCCTATATCTCAACACATATCGACTTCGCAAATTACTCCTTATCAAACACATGTAAAGGCATTATGAAAAAAAATACAGGCATGAGTCAATGGTATGCACTATATACTG
>NC_051419.1:21139028-21139540 GCF_015228065.2 Penaeus monodon | reverse complement strand
TAAGCATTTTTATCTGCAATCAAAATGAGTTGCATCCTGCAATCCGAGCAGCAATAGGTTGCAAGCTATTCTCGTAACTCCCCTTGTCCGAGATATAGAAATCTTAAATATTTTACGATATTTAACAATGGCGTATTTTTTTTAGGGGGGAGGGGGGGTATTACGAACTGATAACCTCTTCACAATTACGGTATGTAGATAGATAGTTTCAGTATACAAATGAACATAAAAATTATATTTAGTAATGAAACTATTGCACAGTTCAGCTGGGATGATACATACTTCCATCCATGATCGAAGTATGGTGCGGCGTGGAGCAGGTACTGTACAGTACAGTATGCTGGCTGCGGTAATGAGCGCCACTTCCTTTAACAAGAGTAGATTAGTATATCACGTAACTGAAGCGAATTATTGGAAAACCATTTATTCTCGCTTTGAAACTTACCGGGGCTGTTCTGTAACATCACTGGAAACAGGTATGGAATAAGGTATCCTATGGAAAAACGATAGAA
>NC_051419.1:21137173-21137446 GCF_015228065.2 Penaeus monodon | reverse complement strand
CTTTATTGCCATAAAAGGTGATACATTAAAACAAGTTATAATATAGAAATGCAATTTGGCATAATGGTCAGCTGAGCTATAACTCCTTTGCTGATATTTTGGAAATTCAAAATAGTTAAAAACATATAAATTTGAAATAAAAAATAAATAAACATAGGGCTAATGATGACTAGACATAAGACTAGAGTAGATACAAACATTAATCTAGCAATTAACATTAGCAAATGACAAAATTAATAACAAGGATAAGCAAGTAAAATGACAGTAAAAGAT
>NC_051419.1:21134701-21137129 GCF_015228065.2 Penaeus monodon | reverse complement strand
TATAATCGACATAAAACTTGTGAAACTATGAACATATGGCTAATTAAAAAGAACAAAAGACTAGTAAAAAATGGACATATGGCAATTAAAGTATAACAAAAGATCAGTAAAATGTTAAACATATGACTTATAAAAACGAATAAAAAGTTAAATACAAACATAAATCTAGTAAGAAAAAATATGGTACAAATACAAACATAAAAATATTAAAACGCTAAAAGTGGAAAACATAACAAATTCAAAAACATAAGGAACTTGGAATACAACTAGAAAAATGTTACGAGTGCCGACGAATAACCAAAAAGAAATCACACATAAATAATTACAAATAATTTGGAAATACACATTTTCAGAGATTTAAAGTAAAACTAGAAAAGAAAGATTAAGCTCCAGACTAGTAGTCAAAACATAAGTGTTCTTCAAGGCAAGTTTAAAGGAATTGATGGATGGGATGCGTTTAATGGATTCATCAATAGAATTCCATATCTACGATCCCCTGTATATTAGACTTTGTTGAGCATGACAAGTCTTGCAATGAGGGAATCTTAGAGCTTCATGAACTCCCATGTATTAAAAGAGTGCCTGAACATATGGAAATCATTTTCTGACGGAATTAAGCAGTTAACTGGTTTGTACACAAAAAGACTAGTTTGAAGGTAGAAAATATCTTTCAATTTCAATCGAGATAGTTCTTTGAAAATTTGACCGGTGTGATCATTATACACTTTGTAGTTCATAATCCTTGTCAATCTTTTCTGAGCCAATTCGAGGGAGTGGAGACTTGTCTTATTAGCACCACTCCAAACTGCAAAGCAATATGATATATGTGAACAGGCAAGCGATAGATAGAGCTACTTAAGATTATCAATGTTCTCACGAACTTTGTAAAGCATACCAGAAACTTTAGATAATTTTACTTTAATTTCATTAACATGTGACTTCCACATCAATCGGCTGTCCAAAATAACTTTTTTTTTTTTTTTGATTATCTAGTTCAACATCGACATTGGCTATATGACTAGAAGAGTGTGAAATGAGGTAATGACTTTTTTATTTATTTATAATTAGCCTGTTTGCTCTAATCCAGTTTGATAAGTTAACGCGTTCTTGGTTCACCGATTTGGTCTTTATTTACCATAAATTAAATTTGTGTCGGTAGCAAAGAGTAAGAAATTTAGCATGGAGCTGCATTGGACAATGTCACTGATATATATTAATATAAAACTGGACCCAGAACTGATCATTGAGGAACACCATATTTAATATTTGTTAAACTTGATTTAGTATTATCATATATAACATACTGTTTTCTGTTGTTAAGGTAACTATTAAACCATTTGAGAACAGGGCCTGGGATTCCGTACACTTGGAGTTTATGCAACAAAATATCACGGGAGATGATATCAAAGGCTTTTGATAGGTCGCAAAATATTGTAATTTGATATAGTTTTGCCTATAGATTCACACAGTGCATTAGTTTAACGGTGGATTGCTAATTCAGTAGAGTAGTTAGGACGAAAACCATATTGGCATGGAGATAGCAGGGGCTGGGATTCCAAGTAATTCTGCAGTCTAAAACACAACACTTTCAAAAATTTTGCTGAATGATGACAATATGGATATGAGTCTATATATCCTGCCAGTGCCTTATTTCCTTTTTAGGGAGATACTTAGTAAAGTCATTGAGGTGTTGGCATGGTTTGTGACTCAAATTAGATAGAATTGTGCTGAAAGATTCATTGAAGCCATCTGCAATATTTCTGGGGTCAGATGTTACATTATTAATAAAAATGAATGAAATTTGATTGTTAGTCCTGCTACGATTAAGTATTTCATTTACAAAGTCCTGAGTTTTCCTAATATCCCTTGCATATCCTTGCAGCTTGGTTTTAAAATAATTGTCTTTAGCACATTTAATAACTCCAGTTAAAGTGTTTCTGTATCTTTTAAAGGTATCACCATAAGTCAGAGGCCACTTTGCATATTTTCTCTGTAATTTGTGTTTGAATTTGAATGAGTTTGGGATTGCTGGAGTGATGTAAGGTTTATTCAGATGTTTAATTTTGATATTCATTTGCTTAATTGGACAGTGAAGATTATAAAGTTCAGAAAACTTTTTGACAAAGCTTTTAAAGTCAGCATCCACATTATTTAGAATAGTATGCTTGACAGTTTTACTTAACGCAAATTTCAATGAGGAAATTCTTTGGGAATTGACCATTCTCTTGGATTTTTTAATCTGAGGGGAATCATTCCTAGGCTTCCCAGTTATAAAAGTACTAATAATAGGAAAGTGATCACTTATAGTTGTATAAATAATATCACTAGAATAGTATAGCTTTAAATTGTTATGCCATATCTGATCAATTAATGTAGCACTTGTGTTGGTAACTCTTGTGGGTTTGGTTATAGTAGGATAAAACATGTA
>NC_051419.1:21131181-21132958 GCF_015228065.2 Penaeus monodon | reverse complement strand
TATAACAGAGTAATAAAACTGTGAACTGGATTTTCATCATATTTCAATAGGCCAAGGTTAAATTTTCCCATGAAAATGCATGAAATTCCTAGGCATTATGACATTATTTCCAATATACCAACCATTGATTCATAAAATGCTGATTAGGAGGAGTAAGGAGGCCGATAGATCATGCCAACTAAAAATCTATTCCGATTATAATTACCTTCTAGTGAGGTAAGTTCTATTAGTGCTTTGAAATGGTTCAGAGAGGTAACTTGGCTCCCCACCACATTTAGTACTCCTATTATTAAAATATGGAATGTAACCTTCAAAAGGGGTATAAGTTGCAAATATTGTCATCAAGGCACGTTTCGAATAAACATGATATTGCACTTGATTGTAATTTCTTTTAGACATTGATAATCAGAATCAATAAAATTTTGTTGCAGACTACGTATGTTAAAAGAGAGAGATGTCAGACTGTTGGCTGGAGGATCATAGTTGGTGTTGAGGGAGTCAACAAAAAGATAATTGCAATTTGATTGTATTAGGTCTACACAGCTTAATTCATTGCATCTGTTATCCAAATCTCTCACGTTAAAATCATTTGGATAAAAAGTTTGATTGTTAATGTCATGAATTGAGAAATTAGGAAAATTTACATCATTTATTAGAATATGTAAATCAGAATTATTCAAACTATGAAAAGGTAAGTCATTTGTGAAAGCCATTTAGAGCAAGGAGACATCAACTTACAAATTAACTATTCCAACCCAATATGGCTCGCACTTGCCGTTTGCCGAGTGATGCGTCTGTCCATCTCGTCAAGTCGTGGATGCTGCGATGGCTGGTGCTGCTTGTCCATGGTGGAAGAGTGGTTGGGTTGGGCGGCATTCTCTGATCCCGGTCGCTAGTGGTTCGTCTTTTCTTTGATAACGAGTTACGTGTTGACGAAGTAAGCGATCTTGCCCTGGGCTCTCGCAGCACGGAGGGCAGGGAGTTGGTCGCCAAAGCTGTGCAAAGGTCTTCATTCAGGTAGATCTTGGTTCCCTTGAGTTTCTTCCCGTGCCTAAGCGCAGCATCCCGGTCGACCTGTCGCTTGAATTTCACAACCACGGGGCGAGGGCGGTTCTCCTGACCCTGTCCCATTCGGTGAGCACACTCCATGGAGAGACTCGGTAGCTCGAGCTTCTCCCGCAGTAGGGAAGTCACGGACACGACAGTCTATTCGGGCCGCCGCGGAATCCACTTCCGGAAGACCGTCGATCAGATTGTTGCGGCGTTGAAGCTCGTCCAACTCATTGCATCTTATTACAAGGCTTTCCAGTTTATCCCGAGTTTCTGCCACTTCTTTGTGCAGGGCATCGGTGGTATTGGCGTCAGCTTGGAGCAACTTAATTTGGCCTTTCATTTCGTCCGTTTGGGCCTGGCTGAATTCTAGGGTTTTTCTTAGTTCTGCAACAGTATCTTGACATGCTGCGATATTTGAATTGAATTGGTCAACAAAGGCCTGCAGCGAAGTTTTGTATGCATCGGATTGAACTTCCATCGGCATTTTCATTTCTTGTAAGTTCATGATCTCGAGAAGTGGGGTGGTGGGATTGGTGATGCAGTAGGTTGTGTAGCTGTACCCAGCAATGGTCGGGACAACTAGCGATGTTTTTATTTGCAGGTGGGTTCAGGTGGAGTTCACAGGTTGAATTTTTAGTACAAAATCAATAGCACGAAAGATACAAATCTTGCAATGTTGTTGGGTTACGGTTAGTTGCGGCAGGCTGGTGAGGAGAGGGGAGGA
>NC_051419.1:21129249-21129430 GCF_015228065.2 Penaeus monodon | reverse complement strand
GCCAAAAGCATCTCTGCAAAGAAACACTTTTCCTCCAGAAGCAGAAAATTAACATATCCCCAACCGCATTTTTTCTGCATCATAACCTTTGAAGTGCTTAAAAGTTTCACATTACTGAGAAAAGGTAAATAAAAAAACTCGTGAATTCGCATTCGAAAAAGAACAAATAGTGAGATGAAAA
>NC_051419.1:21128990-21129152 GCF_015228065.2 Penaeus monodon | reverse complement strand
CCAGGCCGTCGGTCTCAGTCGCTCGTCTTTTTCATTCTACGCTCGTGTGCCCTTGGTTCTCGTCCCGTTTTCTTTTGCTCTTCGGCCAGATATTGCAGGTCATTTTCCTCTTCGACTCCAATTTCACAGTAAAAGCTGCAGTAAGTTTCTAATCCAAATTCA
>NC_051419.1:21128650-21128841 GCF_015228065.2 Penaeus monodon | reverse complement strand
GTAGAAATTACCATGAAGAATGCTTGTTAGCCTACCTGTCTTCCTGCATAATTACGAAGTTAGTGAAGGGTATGGTCTTTTGTATCAAGCAACAATGCATACAGTATCCAAATATAAGTTTATTGTCATATATACTCACATGTCGCTATCACACGCTTGTTATTTAGGTGTGGTGTGGAGGGTGTTTGGTG
>NC_051419.1:21125705-21126112 GCF_015228065.2 Penaeus monodon | reverse complement strand
TGCGCATACATAATGGCATACTGTATCATGCATTTAGGATCAAACAATTGAATCAATGCCTCACATCTTGTCAGAGTATGCTTTTGAATACGTCTATATACCTGTATGTATATCTACACAAATACACCTTCTGTATCTATATCCATCATACAAAACACACAGAATAGACACTTGTCGAAAACAATACAGTGTTTTTGCACAACCTGATTTGACACATGGTACACCAGTACACAAACAGAGAGGGCGCACGAGCAGGCACGCAAACACCGATAAAGGCCCTTACACATCCACACATAAGCTAAAACACACACACACAAAATAAAAGTTTATTGACAACTATTTACTCTTCTCCAGTGCCCCCTTCATTCTTGGTGACCCATCGGGACCTCAAAGCCCTAAAGTATCTT
>NC_051419.1:21124094-21124964 GCF_015228065.2 Penaeus monodon | reverse complement strand
AAAGTAAAACGCAAGCACAGTTTAAAAAAACCAATGCGTCTTAATAACCGATGTTGTTCATACTAGTAGCCGGGGAGGAGAAGACAGGGATAAGGAGAGGGTAAGTATAAGAGAGGAACGAGAGTGAAAGAAAAATAGAGAGAAAAAAAAAGACATAAGAAAACACATGAAGAAAGGAAAAGATATACACAGACAGACAGAAAAAGAGAGACACGTAAGGACAACATTAAAGAGGGGAATAACAACCTAACTACAATAAAGATTTCATAAAAGCCAATTCACTCAATCCTTTACAACGGATTCCAAAACAGGCAAACGGTATCATACGCCGTAAACCGCCACCGTTATATAAGACGAATCCTCACGGTTTGCGTGATCGACAGACTTAATGCGAACGGTAACAAAGGACGAGGAAATCGACAAAAGGGGGAAGAAAAACGTTATAAAAATTGAAGTAAAAGAGAATAATGATTAAGACCAAATATGATGAATTATATTTTTGTTTAGTATTAGTGAAAGCCTCAAGCTGATTATGATTTTTTTAATACTTCAATGTGAGGGATAAATATGAATAATTTTATAAATATTGGCGATGAGGGAGTATATTTATCACGGGGATATGTTTACCACGCTTTCCCCTCCGTGTTAAACGTATCCCTTTACCCTGCTCTCTTCCCCCATCTTTGTATTTTTCCACTGTTGCTCCATTTTTGTTTGTACCAGATTTTAACTTGGTTAAAAACGACAAGAAAGAACGGCATAAATAGCCTGAATGCAATATATTCACCTTGCCTCGTGGCAACGCTACAATGTTTACGGCCACAATAACACCCAAACATTTCCAACTGTGAGACATGTTTCATGATAAGG
>NC_051419.1:21123855-21124023 GCF_015228065.2 Penaeus monodon | reverse complement strand
GCTGAATCACACAGACAAGATGTTCACCGTGACTGTAAAAATGGTAACAGTCATACTTTTATCTGCGGCTCCAAAGAACAGATCGGGAAGCCCTCCAGTCTTTTTCTCCGTTTTTTATTCCCTTCTTCACTGTCGATATTTTTCTCCTATTTATTAATCTTTCTGTTC
>NC_051419.1:21122249-21122482 GCF_015228065.2 Penaeus monodon | reverse complement strand
TGTCGTATAATTGAATTATAGAGATCCAATTTTCTCTTTTATTTTATAGGAGAGCAATACATTTTCTCCCAACTTACTTGTTTCTTATTGTGTTCGACTTCATGTTTTTAATGGGAAAAACATAAATGGGAATAAAGACTAAAAACCCAGTGAGATGAAGAGAGAAATTGACACGTCTTTGGGATGTCATGACACACACGTCTTGCCTTTCAGTTATTATTGCATTTATTTTT
>NC_051419.1:21120594-21121088 GCF_015228065.2 Penaeus monodon | reverse complement strand
AAGATGTAAAAACAAAACTACTACTAGTCTTCGGTTCTACATTTGTTCATAGAAAATATATGATTTAATGTTCACAATCACGGTTATGCTGGCCGTCTACTATCGGAATTTTAAGCAGCCCATGTAGCATGCTCTGACACCACCAAAGAGCAGTTGTAATGCCGTCCTAAGATTAGCACTAATCTCGTTTTAAGCTCGACAAACATTTTGAAACATCCTTTACAGTCGGACTATTAGGCCGCCTGATTTGCGACTTTGTCGTTTGCGACCTCCCTTGTATTAGAGCTCCATGTTTTACTAATACAGATGTCTGTGACCTAGTCTTTAGATATGGGAATTTGATGCCAATTTTCACTTCATGCGCACTACCTTCCCCAGTCATTCACTTGGTTTCTTCACGGAGACAGACTTACTCCAAGCTTTCATGTCGACTGGAAATATAGAGCGAGAGATTTTCAGTTCCAGGGAGAAGCAAACTACCTGACCTGGTTTTA
>NC_051419.1:21120399-21120549 GCF_015228065.2 Penaeus monodon | reverse complement strand
CAGATTATTTCCCCATGATAACCTGTGGCCGGTTTCCTTGTGCGCCATTCATAATCTTATCAGGTTCTTCATCATTTCAGCATTCAGCTTGCCTTAACAAGAAAATATTTAAAGGAAAATCCTTGTATTATAAAGTTAGATGTAACATGA
>NC_051419.1:21118112-21119435 GCF_015228065.2 Penaeus monodon | reverse complement strand
CATATCTATAAATCCAAAGGTGTTTGTGACCAGGACAGTGATAATTAAACAGTGTGAATTACTAAATAATAAATTCCATATTTTCAATTTGTTCACTATTACAATAACGTTGTTATGTGTTTAGGCATATCGTCTCTTCACAAAAGCAAAGCCTTGTTTGCGACATGTTCTCATTGTGTTCAACCGAGTCTCATTTACAGCAACAAAGCCATGTGTTCAGCTGAATGTTCTCAACTCAAAATAACAAAGCTTGGTGTTCATCTGTATCTTCTCCTCCCACGTCCTGATCCTCTTCCACCTTCGTCTTTACTCATATTCCTTCTCTCTCGCCTTTCGGATCTAGTTTCTCTCTTTATCCTCTCCTGCGTTCCTTCTCATCTCTCTTATCTCGCGTCCTCTGCCCATTCTTTCATCTCATTTCGTGTGTGCGTTTTCTCTCGTTTTCTTCCATTCACATTCCTTCCTTGCTTTTCTGTTTTCTCATCCACATTTCTCCTCGCTTTCCTTCCCTTCCACTTCAACTCTCGTACTTACCCCCCCCCCCTCTCCTTTCTTACTGCTATCCCTACGCTTATATTCTCGTTCTCGTTTCCCACATTTCATCTCCCTGCTCGCTTTGTTTCATTCGCTTTCGTCTTAATCTCCTCTCCTTCCGCTCTTCTAACCGCCCCTTTCTCCTCTGTTCCTCTTTCCTAACTTCCCCACGACAATTTGTGTACCTTATCCTGGTTCTAAATCCGAGCCGGTACGTTATCCAGGGGACACCACTCAACAGCTTGCAGACGGTTCTCGTCCATGCAAACAACACTCAAATACGCGATTAAGCCATTCAAAACCGTGCTCTAAATATTATTTCCTCAAACCATTGTAGAATTCTGTTTTTGTTGGATTCCCTGCTTCGAGGGTTCGAATCCCTTGAGTGGCGAATAAGCACGATGGTGGCTATTCCCCGCACCCGGCCGACTTTTTTACGGTCTTTCTGTTGTTTTTAACTCATATTTTACGTTTCGTTTAGCTGTGAATGAGAGGCAAGTATTCATTTTTGTAACAGCTTTTATCTTTACGATTTTTATCATTATATCTATTTCTGCGTGCCTTGCATATCTTTCACATCCCTTAGGATTTTTTTTCTTTTTTGTTGTACAGGCGACTTTTTCATAATTCTGAATATTTTAGAATTATAAATACTTAAATATAGTGGTCACGTCCTTTTCAAATATTCTTTTGTATTCTTGATTTCAGTATTTCATATATACGAACCACGCCAGTAGCCTGCCTTTGCCTTTTTGGAACATATGCAATTCTGTACTTCATTTTTCAAAA
>NC_051419.1:21117286-21118053 GCF_015228065.2 Penaeus monodon | reverse complement strand
CCATCTTACCATAGGGTTCTCGGTTTTTCTCTCTTAAATCAATTCACTCGATTTTTTCATTAACGTACGTTACATCTCAAATCATTATACTTCCGTTGTTGTTAAAGTCATTCCTTAAAGCGTTATTAATTGACGTTTTATACAAACGTTGCGATAAACCCTGTGCGAGAGTTGTCTCTGAACTCTGATTGTGTGAAGACTTTAAATTATTCAGATTTGCAATGGCGGTGGCGCTACAAGGTTGAGTTTGTGTATTATTTGCCTCCAAGTATTTTGCTATACTGCCATTGCTACTAGTACATGAGCGTATGGTATTATTAGCCAGAAAAAGAAAGAAATGCTCCAGTATTTGTTAATTTCATTTTTAGTGTTTAAGCCTTCGCGGCTAAAAAAAAATTTCTCCCTTTTTTCATATATTCACTTTTTTGTTTGTTTGCCTAATTTCGTCTTTCCTTTGGGCACAATGTTCCCTCACATGTCATATCATATAAACATTGGACTTACACCTTACCTGTCACTGCCATTTGCTTTGTGTTCAACCGCGGTTCCCGTTCACAACAATAATGTTTTGTTCAGATGCTGAAAATTCCCCACGCGGCGACCAGCATGTTCACTTATTCACATTCGAAGTAACTTGCCTTCTCCCCCGTCAGCGCGTCCACATGAATATTCCTAAGGAACCGCTCTTCGTTTGCATATTGAAGAAGCCAAGTCTAAATTAATGTTTTTCTTTAATTAACAGATGTCATTTTCGTTCACTTTTAAAA
>NC_051419.1:21116279-21116365 GCF_015228065.2 Penaeus monodon | reverse complement strand
GAAATAATTGACCAAAAGAAAATAGTACCAGGGGTTGTGTATTCATTGATTTCAACCTCCAGCAAAATTTATATTAACAATATTTT
>NC_051419.1:21115871-21116111 GCF_015228065.2 Penaeus monodon | reverse complement strand
AGCATCATGGAGAAACATTCACATGAATGACAATGTCTATGCGTGTTGAATGATATCATAAACGTCAGAGAAACGGCCATTTGCATTTTGGCGCGAGCGTGTGACCGCAGGCGAGGGAAGGGAGGCCGATTTGCATGCACAACAACACGCATTAAGCTTTCATGTGGAAGGCCGCTTGTCTGTTGGCGGAGTTGTCGCTCTCCTGCCTGTTTTTCTTGCCGGGACAGACTGCAAAAGGCC
>NC_051419.1:21114648-21115200 GCF_015228065.2 Penaeus monodon | reverse complement strand
ATTAGTCACCATATTTACAGGAAACACAAATGCTTATAAAAGTCTAAATCATTTTTTATTCTCTTGTTCTCTCTTTTTGTTCTTGGATATAGAGCTGATCTTTATCCCTTGCCGATCACTTATCCTCCATTTCATATGAAGAAAAAATACATTAGTACATTCTAAACCTTTCAATGCACAAAAGTACATACGTTAAACTTCTTTCATCCTACCCCTCGTCCTCCAACACCCTCTCTTCATCACAAACAAATAAATCTCCTTGAAAGAGCGTGACCTTTGCTCTGACCTTTTGACCTAAGAGGGACACTTCAAAGACCCGCCTTGCCATCGAGATATGAACTTCGGCATTTTTTTTTTCGATGCAAAACATACAATCTCAAAATGGCGTTTCTCTTTGAGGGGAAATCGAAGCATAAGTCTCAGTGGGGATTTATGGAGGTCCCGACTGCTTGCTTATTTCCATGAAGCTTTTTTGCGTTTAGTTTTTAGGCAGGCGTTTTCTGTTTCCGAATTTCTTACTCCCTCTTTTTCTCCCCTCCCCCTCTCTACTTA
>NC_051419.1:21108319-21108424 GCF_015228065.2 Penaeus monodon | reverse complement strand
GAGCGCCAGCCCAAGGACCCAGACGCCCTCACAAAGGCCAAAAAACGGCTGAGAATGAACTTGATCTGTCGAAGAGAATCTGTATAAACAAGTTAAATTTGGCCC
>NC_051419.1:21103168-21103420 GCF_015228065.2 Penaeus monodon | reverse complement strand
GTAGCAATCTGTAACGAAAAGCGGAAGTTGCATGTCTCCTGCTGTAGCAAAGTGAATCACTGAAATGGCTCGCATGCCTGTACTTATTCATTGCTGGTTTTATTCCTTTTCCTTCTCTTTATATTTATCTTCGTTTCTCCTTATTCAAGTAGGGACACCATCCAGGGAGAGGAAGCAGTAAAGGCAAACTTCGTCGGTGCGTTATCGTTATTATCTTTTCTCTTCTAATATCTGTATCTAATTGAGTATATA
>NC_051419.1:21102569-21102976 GCF_015228065.2 Penaeus monodon | reverse complement strand
TCAAATTATAAGCCGAATATGATATCGGTTCGGGTAAACCAATTTATCCAAACTTGCCCTTTCGCTACAATAACTGCGTCCTATCTCCTTCTGATACTTACTTGCAAGCCAGAACTATTTCAGTATCGTATTGTTGCGCTAGAGCTGAACCAGCGCTGAATGTCTGATAGCTTAATCTAGCAGTGTGCTACTTTATCTAACTTGATGTATTTGGAAGCCGGAGCGTTCGTTCCCTCGCTTGCCACGGTCAAATACTGGATTACTTGAATATACGCTTTTATGAACGTGTTTTTACTGTGTCTAATTTCTTTGGCCTTGTCTTTTCATTTATTTTTTCTCGCCATTCGCACGGGTGGGTAAATAGCTTTGCCTGCCGTGATCAAATACTGCGTGAGTGTTTGACTGTC
>NC_051419.1:21102157-21102524 GCF_015228065.2 Penaeus monodon | reverse complement strand
CTCATGCGCGTGAGCAAAAGGCCTTTGTCTGTTCCGTTTGGTTCCTGTTTGGATGAATTGATAAAACAGAGCAATGAGAAAATTGAACGTAATATATATTATTCAATTTTTCAGTTTTATCTTAATCACCATCATTGTGACTGAGGAAATGTTACTGACTATGCCTGAATATATGATGAAAATATAGAGCTATCCATAATTATCCTCTAATGAATTTAGTTCATTTTGTTCAAATCCCCAAAATGATTAGATCAACTTCAATTCAAGTCCCTGATTGTACAGAAGTGACGGCCACGTTGACTGACTAATCAATTTGAGGTTCGGGTAAATGGCATGCAGGGGACTGCAATTATAGGTGTTAATTAAG
>NC_051419.1:21098147-21099316 GCF_015228065.2 Penaeus monodon | reverse complement strand
AAATGTTATCTACATTTTTTTAGTGTGGTAGTCTGTATATTATCATTTTTTATGTTGTTATTGTAAGTTAGTTATAATTCTTTGTAATACTTTCTGTAGTATCAGCAATAGTAGTATCATATCTGTGATAACAATTTTTATGATTGCCAATAAAAAAATATTGCTATTGCCAGTAATTATTTTCATTATGGCAATATCATCGTTCTGATAATCATTGTTTTAATTGCTGATATTATTGTTATTACTTTTATTAACATAGGTTATTACTACGAGTATCGATGGCAAAATTGCTGCGATAGTTTCATATAGTTCTCCGTGTCTCTCTCCATTAACAAGTTTTGGTGAAATTCAACAACTGAATTTTCGATCTTTTTGTCTACGAATTTCTTGAATTTAGTAGACAATTCTGCCTTGTGTTCCTCTTACCATACATTTTTTTTCTTCTACTTTTTTTCCTGGTAGGTCTTAGTTTCTTTCTTTTTTGTAAGACTAGAACGGTTAGGTCCGTTGTAAAACATTTTTAGTTGCTCTTATCTACAGTCACCAAGTCCACTTCCTCTGCCTCAGTTATACGAACAACTCACCTTGTAAATTACAGTTACGGTTGGCTCTCGATAGCACTTTCCGGCCTGTGTTCCCACCGCTTACAGCGATCCATTTCTTTTTTTTTTCAATGCGAATTGCTGTAACTGCTTGTTTCCCATTCACAGTCGTGGCGTTCCTTTTTATAATTTCTTCCTTGTCTGTTTATTTCGCGCCCAGTCGTGCCACCCTTTGTATTAGTTCTGTGCTTCCTTTGAACATTTACATAGGGAGTGAATAATCCCTTAATTAATTTCCTCCCCCATCTGCTGCCTTACATTTTCTCTTTTTAGTGTTTAATCTTGAATTGATTTAATAAATGATTCAGTTTCGTTTTTCATTGTTCCAGTTTTAACCATCCCTTACATATTATCTGGATTTACCTCGTATATTGACCAAGCAAGGGGTTTGTTTATTTATGATTCGTTTCTTGTTGTCTTTATGGGAGCTGGAATATCTTTAGTAGCTTCTCGTTCCTCTTACGAAGTTCAGAAAAGCTAGCCCATGTCTTTTGGTCTTCCTTAGTATTTTTCTAGCCCTAACTCTGATAATGTCACTTTGACTTCTGCTAACCATACTTTTAGGCG
>NC_051419.1:21097756-21098076 GCF_015228065.2 Penaeus monodon | reverse complement strand
TTTTTTTTATTTATCTTTTTTTTAGCGGTAATATGCAAGGTTAACAACTTCCTCGTCTTTTTATCAGATAATACCTGAAAGCTGACCTAGCTGGCCTTTTTGCTGATGTCTTTAGTGCTTTTGCTAGCACTATGTTACAGGTCATTTTCTTACTTCTCTCTGGTGATCTTTGTCAGTTCTTCTTTGTCAGCTCATTCCCAGTATATCTGCTGTATCACTGGATATTTTAATTTCATTTGTCAAAGCAATTCCTTCTGAACAAGTTTTCTTTCCTTTCTTCACGAGGAACATTATACATCTATCGGTTCCAACATGATTCC
>NC_051419.1:21096757-21097583 GCF_015228065.2 Penaeus monodon | reverse complement strand
AATCTCGATTTCCAATCCTTCTTTACATGCCAGTTCTACTCGCCATATTTCGCAAAAGGTCTTTCAACCTTTTCACTTGCACTCCGTTACCGCGAAGGAGGAAGTAATATCTTTCTGTAATCGATCCGACGCGGTTGATTCCATTGCGGAGGCTATTGCCGAACGCTGCTGGAAGCTTCATCGTGTTTTAGTTGACTGTGTCGAGTTCCCTTTGCGAAAGTGCGTTGCTTCTTGATATCCAAAAGGCAGGTCTCATTCGTGGCATCAGACGGCAGCTGACAATGCGGGAATCTAACAGCTGCAGTGGAGTAAGACCTTACACATTCCACATATAAAACATGGTAATTAACAGTTACTAGAAATCAGACTAGACATATAAATCATGAGTGATGATTTTTACTTCCAAAGTGACAGCATAATTAAACGTCTTTGCAATAAACAAAAACAACTGTACCGGCTGTCAACACAATACAATTAGCGACATGGCGGGACGAAACATTTAGCTTGAAGGTTCTCCAAACGCAACGGGTAACCTGGTTTATATCGCTGCTCTGTTTTCTTCTGCGTCATTATTCACTGCCTTCTCTTTGCTTTGGTCATCCACTAGAGTTTTTTTTATAACTTGCTTCACGGACTCATCCTAAGTAATTACCACTGTATATGTGATATTGCCTTTAGTCTCACCCAGAAGATTATACTAGATCACGTAGCTTCCTCCTGTCGAGGTCTCTAGCAGCTTGTAACCTTACTCCCTTGTTTCCCTTGTATATTTCTACAGAGGAAAGGTTATACATAAGTGGTAGAGCACAAGCTCTGCAACCTCAAT
>NC_051419.1:21096023-21096712 GCF_015228065.2 Penaeus monodon | reverse complement strand
CCACATTCTTCTCTTGAGCCTACCGCATCATCCCACGGTTTAGTACGCTTATTCATCTACGGAAATGTCATCTACGCCTACTTGGATATGGAACCAACTTTGACATAAGTCCCAAATAACAGTGGCTCCCAAACTTTTCTCTAGGAAATCCTCAGGACCCAGCCGTTATATGAATTATATAATACTATGTGATTATACTGAACAAGAACTAACTTATCTGTTTATGATGGGTGTAAAGAAATTATTCATAAGTGATACCAGTCCATCAAATTTTTTATTGAGCTGCAGTAATTTAAAGTGTTTATATTTGTCCCCCAATTTGGGACCATTCGGTTCTGTTGAGCATTCACACTTCTTTCAAAATTCACTCAAATAAAAGTATCCTGCGTTTTTTCCTTCCAATTCTCCTGACAATCGTTTGATGAACTCCATTCGTAGCACTCCCGAACCAAAGCCCTGTTATAAGAGCGTCAGTCTCATTTACTCCGTTGTTGTTTTGATTATTCAGCGACATCATCAGACAAAAAGGAGAAGTAATGATAAGATGCCACAATTAACTGCATTGTTATCAAACCGCCATCTCTTGAAAATAGTTTATAGAGTTTTTCCTTGGCATTTTCGTCGCAGAGATCTCTCTTCTGAGTGGGTTCTTGTTACGTGTTAAGGTAATATCTGTTACTGCCAGTTTA
>NC_051419.1:21095078-21095554 GCF_015228065.2 Penaeus monodon | reverse complement strand
ATAGAGACAATCAAAACTGTACGTAATTAGACTTCTTGGGCGCCGACATCGAAGTGGCCTCTTAAGCACAGCACGTCTCTCAAAGCAGTGATAAAGAAATAGTCATATGAGGTTGGCGCTTCAACCCTCCTCGCCTCTTTGTCCCTGCGTGCCTTCCCCGCTCTATCTTCTCTCTCGATTTCCTTTCTATTTATTGGTGCGTATTTATAGCATTTCATTCCGTGTTCTAACAAACAATTCTCTAACTTTATTTCCAAGTTTTTTACCAAGACATATTATTGTACAATATAAGAGAATGAATCGCTGAAAACATGATGAAACTATAGGCGCAGTGAGATAACGTGAAACAAAAGACTATCTGGGAATTTTCGCCCAAAGAGGATTGAATGCCATTAACGGGTTGCATGCCTCAGAGGGAGCAGATGAATTGTCATGAAATGCAATTGCACGACGTAAATCTAGGTGAATGTCGCCAT
>NC_051419.1:21093307-21093608 GCF_015228065.2 Penaeus monodon | reverse complement strand
GCGAAGTAATAGGAGATAAAGAGGACAGAATGATGACCTCCGAGACATAAAAAGAGGCTTAATACTTTGTGCTTTTTAATTAAAACTCATGTTATGGCACCTTTAATGGCTGCTTCGCTGCGGTGATGTAGAGTCCCTCGCCCTCGCTCTTGCTCGGTCTATCTACTTATCTATCTCTTTGCCTATCAGTGTTAGCTTCTTTGTCGTTCTATCTCGGTTGTTATTCTTGTTTTTGTGCGTGTGCGTTTAATGTTTTCTGATCGGCGTTTGTTTATCTCTATACCTTTCATATATTCTTATA
>NC_051419.1:21092785-21093055 GCF_015228065.2 Penaeus monodon | reverse complement strand
AAAACATAAGAATTATATTTCAGTGATGCACCAAGAGAAGTTCACTTTTAATTATTATGAATGTAGATTACTAATGTGTAATTTCAATTCATAAAATAATAAATCCCCAACGGAGCCCAATTTAGAAATAAATGCTCTCGAAACTGATGAGCAAAACAATAATTAGATTTCAGGTCTAATCGTCGTACGAAATGTCTCGTTCGAGATAGATACGTGTAACTGTTGTTGTTCAAAGACAAGTAAACAAAAAGATGAAGTAAGAAGAGCAAT
>NC_051419.1:21091334-21091752 GCF_015228065.2 Penaeus monodon | reverse complement strand
AGGGGTAAAATAAATAAAACAAACATATAATAATAAAAAATAAAAATAATAAATATAAACAAAATATATATTATAGAATATTAATAAATTTAAAAAATAATTATAAAAAAAAAAAAAAATAATAATAATATATAAAAATAAATAAAAAAAAATAAAACAAAATATAAAAAAATTTTAAAAAAAAAAAAATAAAAAAAATAAAAATAAATAAAAAAAAAAGGGAAAAAAAATAGAAAAATATATATAATAAAAATTAAATATAAATAGAAAGATATATAAATATATATATATATAATATATAAATTAAAAATAATAAAAAAAATATATATAAAAAATTATAAATATATAAAATATTAAAAATATTAATTAAATATAGTATATATATATTAAAAATTTTATATATTGATATATAGTTAAG
>NC_051419.1:21084741-21085679 GCF_015228065.2 Penaeus monodon | reverse complement strand
TTGTTGTGTTAGGGGCTATATTTTTTTCTTTTTTATGATTAACCCCTCCCCCCACTGTACACTAGGGGGTTAAACTCTGGTACACCTTTTTAGAACACCATAAAAATTACGATCCAGATCAAATCCTGTGGCAGTTCATTTTTATCTGTTTGCTCTGTACACTCTAGATAAGTACATGTATGTTTTGTGAGGAGGCAGTTCATATTTCTGCCGTCTCCTGTGTTCCAAGCTTGGCAGCACGCCTCAGAAGTCCCCCAGGAAAAGCTTTTTTTTTTTTTTTGCAATGAATTCTAGGGGGGTATTCAAATTATATCACTGGACAAATGAACTTCAGCCTTGTTTTCAAATTTTTATGATCCATGCAATCGTTGTCCGTTGTCAACCACGCAAAAATTGAGTTTCCATCTTTTTTTGTACCGAATCCTACACAAGGTATGTTGAACTTTAAGCATGTATTTTTTTTATGTAATTCTGATGAACAGAACATAATGAACGGCACTAGGTAATGTGATGCATGGCATAATACCAACATGGCGTTGCTTCGAGTTTGTTCACGTTGCATGTACAAACTATTTAACATGTCTTCAGTCTTAAAATTTCCATCGATTTCATTTCAGTGAAATTTCTTTACAACAACGTCACAAGCGTCATCGTGAGCAAGTCGTCAAATAACTGCTGTAGCTTTGAAAAATAAACACCCACGACCAACCAAACCAAAGTCTGAGATGGTGGGTGTTTTTTCGGACAAAATATGTTTTTTTTTTTTTTTTACATGGAATGGCCCTTTTTAAAGTTAAATTGATTAATTATTAACCAAAAGTAAATTACTAACTTAATATGTGTATTGTTAATGATCAACGTTCCAATAGCCCGAACATGTATTATCATCTGCGAAAGTTTCATATTTGTACATTAGATATTATGGAAGCTGTAGGCAA
>NC_051419.1:21084557-21084715 GCF_015228065.2 Penaeus monodon | reverse complement strand
GATCACAACACCTTGTATAATGTCTTTATGTTCTCTGGCAAAAAAAAATCGAAACTTCCAAAATAGAAAATTTTGTATCTTATTTATTGTTCAATCAAAACGCATGATCTTGGTGTCATTTTAAAGATCTTTTGAGGATTTGTATTTTGGTGTAATGA
>NC_051419.1:21084012-21084086 GCF_015228065.2 Penaeus monodon | reverse complement strand
TTATTCTTCCTTCAGTATAAAAACAAAAGATCTTGATCCCTGTAAAGAGTATTGCCAAAAAATATTTCAGTTAC
>NC_051419.1:21083355-21083981 GCF_015228065.2 Penaeus monodon | reverse complement strand
TCGTATGCATAAGTATACGGCCGCACGTATGCAGATATGCATACCTAATGACACATGTTACACCCTTGTGGTTATATAATAAATAAGTGGTTAATGGACGAATAGAACTGGAGTGAAAAAAGGAACAGAATTAATCTGCCAAAAGTGAATATATGTTGATGGACGAGCCTTCCAATCTTTGAAATGGAACTGCAACAACAATAGAAAAGAGAAGTTTGAATCTTAGAAATCGTATTCCCGAAGGGAACTTCAAGAAAATTTAATTCTGTTAATTGATTTCAACATTATAGTTCGTTGCTTTTCCGTTTTTTTTTATTTCATATTCCGGTCCTAATTATTGGTTATCCATGTCAAATAGTAAGTAAAAGGAAATTAATGTACTACATTGCAGTCATGGATGTATGACTATGAGTACACATGTTACAGACTAAATTGTGCTGCTGATAACGTCACGGTGGACGGTGCTAATATTCATATTTCATTCTTTAGCTGCTGCTCAAGCAAGTGTTGATATAGTTATATGATAAATTAATATTATGATAACACAAATAGACTTAAAAATTAACATAAATTCTATAAAAAATCAAGCAATTAAATTCAGCAATTTTTCAAAAGTCCTTCAAGAT
>NC_051419.1:21081602-21082649 GCF_015228065.2 Penaeus monodon | reverse complement strand
ACGTCTAGTTATTTCTTCACCAATTCATAAAAAGAGTTTGTAGCATAGATCAGAATATGAAAATCATAAAATGAAATATCTTTTAAATCCTTTCCAAAACAGTATCCAAAATCGCCCTGAAATTCCTTCCAACATTATAAAAAAAAAACTCCTGATATCATATTTCTCAGCAATATGGTAGATAAAATACATTGAAACACAAATCGTACGTTGTATGTGGCCGGAGGCGTCAGCATTTTAATCTCGGAATGTTACTTTTTTTCTATATTTTCATGCGCTGCCCGATGATAGGTGCTGCGAGTGTATTATTCTGCATATATGTAACATTAAGTCTTGCTACCATGTTCTGGGTATTCTAGTTAAAGGGCATATTACGATAATAGCAATTTTAAAACAGTAAAAGTTACATTATTAAAGAGTTTGTTCAGCCAAGCCAAGTGTGTGTATCTGGCCGGCTCCTTAAACCCTGATTTTATTAACTCCTATCAATATTACTAACAACATATATATATATATGGATACCCAAGAAAAGTACACTTTAACTGTCTTTTATTCAATATACATCAGGTAAATGAAATGCTTACTAGTGAAGTCAAGGTTTGCATTGACCCACACGATACCTCTTGGCACCTCTCTTTAGTCCATCGCATGAAGAACGCCGACGGTCTTCGCCTCGTCGCGTTTTTTCACTTCCAGGACGTTTAAGTCTGGGAGCTGAGCCCGGCACCTCGTGGCTCTTTCGAATTCCACTTCATATCAACTATTAGATTTTAACTTGTTATTTCTTTGCTATTTGTTTTATCTGTGATGAATATTCTTGAGTTGTTTTTATTTGTAGTTGTGACGCTTTACATAAAAGAGAAATTGCATCAGTCCAGAAATGATTATGTCCATAATCATTTTCATAGAGCTAAATAACTGTTGCTTCCACTTTTTTTTCATTATCTAATGTAATTGAGCTTTTGTTGTTTCTACCTTGATATTACGATATCGTCCATGGCAAGGCTACAGCAAGCGTTGATCTATTTTTTTTTATCTTATTCTTGA
>NC_051419.1:21080803-21081560 GCF_015228065.2 Penaeus monodon | reverse complement strand
GCAAACACAAATAAACAAAAAAAGAGGGAAAGAGGAAAAAGCACGACAGCTACAGACAGCCAAATGGATCCAGGTCACCGAAGTCCCAAAGGACATCAAAATGAATTCCCAAAGACGTCCTTCAGGACCACAGCAATCGCGAGGGCCGACAGAGACCGAAAATAGGGACGCCCCGAGGGACTTCCTAACAAAGGCCTAATCTCTGCGGCCATGTCTCCTCGCCGTAGCAGAGACGCCTGCCAACTCAAAAAGTTTTTCCCGAGTCTCCTTCTCGAATCCCTATGTCAAATCAGTAACCTAAATCATTTTCCCGAAACTCTATCTCGAATCCCTCACTCAAATCAGTTTCATAAATCGTTTTCCCGAATCACTTGCCCGAATATTTTTACAAAATCACTTTCCAGAATTGTTTTCCAAAATTGTATCTTTAATTACTGCCCATATTTTCTTCTGAATAGCTTTCTTAAAATCGTTGTTTGAACCACTGTCCTGAATCACTTTCCATTTTTTTTCTTTCAAGATTTCTGGGTCGGTTTCCTATTTTTTTCCGAATCTCTTTGCGGGATACCTTTCCAAAGTCGTAGTTTCCGTGTTACACTGCGAATCGTTTCCCTAATTGGCTGCCCCGAGTCACTTTCCGAACCTCCTTTCCTCATTCATCTTGAACTCCCCTTTGTAAATCATTATTTTTTCATTTATCCTATTTCATATACATATATATTTTCTTGTAATTTTAAACGAATTAATCAATTAATGA
>NC_051419.1:21078721-21078824 GCF_015228065.2 Penaeus monodon | reverse complement strand
ATCATTCCTACCCTGGCTTTCAAAATATTACCTAATTTATGTATTGATATCGGTTGTCCTTTATATAGACTTTCTTGAGACGTCCTTCCGATAATTATTATTC
>NC_051419.1:21077629-21078343 GCF_015228065.2 Penaeus monodon | reverse complement strand
AAGTAATTAGAAAAAAGCTGAAGCACACGTGTAGAGATTCAGCTCAACAACAATAATAAAGTGGCACTGGTCCAAAATAGCCAAATAAGCAAATAACTGATGAAACAAACAGATGCTTGACTCCTCCTCTTCGACCCAAACACACGGCGTCGCCTCGTTTCAAAGGGCCGCCAGCAAGGCTTAACAGACAGCCTTCAGATCCCTGCAGTTGTCATTGCTCTTCTTAAATTTAATTAGGAACTTCCCGCTCGGCTTGTAAGCTGCAGGAGGAAAAGTGCCAAGAAAATGCTACAGGAACAGCGTCGGCAAAATGCTAATTTCGAGCGGCTCATAATGCTCTTACTTCTTTTAAGTGGATTTAATCATAGGCTAAATTTTGGCGACGTCTCGGTAACGGCTCGTCATATCAAGAAGGATTATGCAACCAACACTCAAGCAAAGATTCCTATAGAAGTTTCAGCGAAGAGGTAATTGTGCCACATAATCGGAATCGGCTTCAAGCGTTATAGTTATTACAGTTTTAAAGGCTGTAGATCATCAACATTATGATTAGATCTATGTTTATGTGGCTAACATATAATACCAGAGTACAACTTATATACATAATGAAATGATATCTAGTATTCAGCGAGCTTTTAGAAGTGTGATAAAGATTTAATCAACGTACATTTACCATGATGAATAGCATCATTATACTCTCCCTTCCCTGTATGC
>NC_051419.1:21076452-21077025 GCF_015228065.2 Penaeus monodon | reverse complement strand
GAGATTCGAGTCCTGTTACTTAAGTATCAGTTTGGGTATACAACAACGGATTGATTTTATGAGCAAGGGAATATAAAGTTCAGTTATGAGATGACCACTCACTCATCCTCTATCATTCTCCACAACCTGAACCTCTCGCACTGCAATTCATCTCCCGTTTATCCTGCAGCTCAGGTCAGGCTTTCGTACAGAGCCTTTGCTTTGGGCAGGGAAGATGTCACCAATCGATACCTTTCTAATCATCTATCTGTTTATGTATGTACGTGTATGTGTGATAAATGGCCCACTTTATTAGTTTCGTACAGAATATTCAGACATACACGTACATTCGGTAGCGTGTGTAAGCTACATATGCTGGAGAAGCAGAAAGTAGAGTGTGATATCATAACATCTGACCTTTCTGCTGACACCGCCGCTTCCGAGCCAACATGCGCGCTGACGTCCAACCAGATGCATCGTCCTACATGAATCTTGTAGCCATGTGTAGCAACATCCCTGGCTTCCTAGTGACTTCAGTTAAAGCTTTTGTTATTATTTTCTGTCGTAGTTTTTCATATTTTTCTGTACTTACTC
>NC_051419.1:21074773-21075257 GCF_015228065.2 Penaeus monodon | reverse complement strand
CTGAAAGGCTCTAAGATCACAATCATCAAAGTAAATACAATGCGCCTCGTGTTTACAAATACGAAACAAACTTTCGTATCACATTATATCACAAAATATATCCTACATGACATTCGCTGCCAAAAGCAGAAAGTCCCGGGGGAAATAATCCACATTTCATTTACTCCAACGCAAAAAATTTATTCGTATGTCCTGATGATCAAGCAAAAATATAACCACAAAATGTTCTGCCATAACTCAACCCCGAGAGTAAAAACGCAATGCTTTCTTCCATAATTCAGCACCCGAGTGAACGGAGATACTCGTGTGACGATAAGACTGCCAAGTTAGGACCCCTTCTCGTAAGTAGAACCGTTTTTTGGGCGACCAGATAGGATTTCCCAGCGACAGGCGTCGAGTTTGGCGTGTTAGCTGGAAGTTTGCAGGTTGCGAGAGCTAGTACTAGCGTTTAATGAAGCCGCTTCATGTGTCTTTGTCGGGGATA
>NC_051419.1:21073172-21074660 GCF_015228065.2 Penaeus monodon | reverse complement strand
CAAACATACCTACAAACATACACGCGCGCGTGTGTACAATGTTAAAGGTATATCTAGTCTAACAACTGTGATTTTATGTATAGTCTAGATATGTTCTAAAACAAAATTTTTAATTAGCTACGTTCAAGTAAATCAGTAAACCCTTTTTGTTCAGGGATATTATATATATAACAGCATTTACATGTAAAATGAATTTGCTATTGTGTAGTTCTCGCGAGAGGAACTCCCAGGGCGAACATACTGAGGACGCTCTCGAGGAATTTTGTACACTGTTGTTTCAGTGACGTGAGGTGCGATACATTGTCCTGTTGAGCCTTAAACAAGACTGTGAGTCCTGCTACGTTCATCCTGTGTTCTAATGTGTCCGTCTCGACCCTTTGGGAGCCTGGCCACATGTTCAAAATGGTACGTTTTGCATGGTCTTGTATCTTCTCCGGCACGCTGTGATGACGTTGCGCAGCTCTGGCCTTCGGAAGGCAGGCGTTCTTTATGACCGCTCTTATTTGTGACTTGTAGAAATGTAGGCATTCTTCGAGTTCAGGATACCGGTGATTCTACGTAAAAAAGAGGAGAGGAGCAAAACTGATAATAGGATCTCTAGTAACGACGAGGATATTCACTTCTATTTTTTCTAACGTCCCTTTAGAGAGTGATTTTTATTTTCTTGCTGTTTTGATTTAATGAACTTGTCTTGTTTTCCTCGGTTAGATATCTTGTTATTAAACAATCTTGCTTTTACACAGCTGAGGTTGATTAATCAATTGCCTTCTAAGATTAGATGGAGTAGATACTTAAAGGAAATGTTCCAGAGTACAGGTCATGGGAGCCTTCCTTGGTGAACGCCAGTAGATATTGAAAATGGTTTACAGAATATGTTCCAATTATTACCAATGTGCTGACTGTCCGCTATTCTGCGCGATTTTTATTTTATTTGAAAACCTTTACGCCAGACAGCATCCAATATTCACGCAATTCACTTTGACAAAAAAAAAAAATCAGAAGTGATTTCAACAAGATGCTCAAACAGTTCTGGGTTAAAATCCTGATTTTGTAGACTAGAGCAACCATTGAAGTCCAAGATTCTCCCAGCATGACTTATTTTTGAAGACTCAAACAAGATTAGGTGTCCGGTATTTGTAATATTTGCTCTAACTGATATGATCGAACTTAGTGACATCCAGTTGCTTTCCTTGTGAAGCGTCGGTGTAGGTTCATGAAATTTTATATATGACAATTCCATTTAATAAGTTCCTGGTATGAAGATCTGCATTACTTGTTTGTTTGCTGGGATCTTATCTTGTAGTTACGATGTGCTTTTTTCACTAGTTATGCATTTTTTTGCGTTTGTTCTGATAAAGATTTTTTATAGGTGAAATATTTGATTCGACTTATGGCATTTTTTTCCTTCGACAGTCTACCTACCTTGTTGTTTTTGTCGAGATTTTGTTAGTAGTAGCAGTCAGACTATCGAAAATGTCTAAACCAACT
>NC_051419.1:21072999-21073150 GCF_015228065.2 Penaeus monodon | reverse complement strand
CTTTGGCTGGTAGCTAATATTTTAGGGTATTGATACCTCCTTATGTTGTGAACATCTGCTTTTAGCTTATCTATATGCCTAAAGGAATCGCGTAGCACAACATCACTCTCGGTTTGCAGTATCTCAGATTCAGTTGTTAAACATAGTTTTG
>NC_051419.1:21071910-21072510 GCF_015228065.2 Penaeus monodon | reverse complement strand
GGATATGTTACGTTCGATTTCTTTGTTTAATGACCAACAGTTTTCTGGTAATCACCTGATTTGGTTCAGTGATAACTGTCTAGATCGTATTGAGAGAGCGAAATGAGTGGTATTGTTACAGAACAAAATGTATGATCTGGACGATTTAAGAATAACCACATTAATAGCTACGCTCATAAATCAATTCTGATTATACACCTAAAAAAAAGGATGGATATAACTTATTACATCATCAGTTTTGCTTATTACAGAGTTGACACAAATTACCGAGAGAACATATTGCCGACAATACCAGAATATCACATTCTCGAAATACTTTACCAAATACTAAAACTTTAATTCACATTATCATATAGTTATGATTTTCTATATCATCGGTACGAGTTCTTGTATAATTCAAATAAATTATCGCACCCTTGGTCTCTGTCCGCTTGATTTTTTACATTATTGTATGATATTTTCTTATGTATAAGGCATTTGATTATTCATCATTTCGTCATCCTGTGCTGCCACAATAAGTCCGAAACTGATTTTAGATAACAGAGTAATGTTATTCATCCAGCTCATACAAGCCTTGCTGTTTTGCTTTGTAATTTAATG
>NC_051419.1:21071408-21071640 GCF_015228065.2 Penaeus monodon | reverse complement strand
TTTCCAAGGGAACTTCCGTAACTATAGTAAAGATAATACATAGAATCTTGATGAAAATGAAATACGATGATATACGTCGCAGAACACAAGACAACACATCCCTCTAGTTACGAAATAGATTCACACTGAAACAGCCCTAACAAGGTAGGGTAAACATGAATTAATTACATCGTAATAACATTTGGTTAGATGACCGTTGTTATGGACAGATTAACGTCCATGTTTATTCTGT
>NC_051419.1:21071262-21071370 GCF_015228065.2 Penaeus monodon | reverse complement strand
CGAATGTACACTGTTAATTTGCACTGCTGATATGTATCATTAATCAACCTCATACATTTTTACTGTATTAATTTCATCTGTAACAGATTGCCCAGTGATTGATATCTC
>NC_051419.1:21069032-21069214 GCF_015228065.2 Penaeus monodon | reverse complement strand
GAACACACACACACCTACGAGGATTCGTGCTTCCCATGGGCGCGTTGGCAATCCTTCCGCGTGGGCGTCTGGTGCAGCGAAGTTTGACGAAAGAACTTACGTGGGATCCCGCGTGTGGGAAGGAGCTTGAATTACTTTTATTGGAGTGTCTGGATCTCTCATCGTCAAAAAAGTATTAGATT
>NC_051419.1:21067982-21069006 GCF_015228065.2 Penaeus monodon | reverse complement strand
CATTGAGCCTGGATAAATTAAGTTAAACCAACGAAAATAAAGATGAAGCTTCTGTGTTGGTAATACATGCATAGTCCATGTTTACAAGAAGGTATGAAAGGACTTTGCAGATGCCTTTGAGAGTGTTAGGGTCGCAGATTCAATTAGCTCACACAGACTCAATTAGAATCACAAGCAAATGCATTCTGGAGCGTTATAAATATATATATTTTTTTCTTCTTTTTTACACATCATACACAGTTAATATTGTCTGTCCTAGTGTGTCCAGGATCCGGATACGAAGACACTAGATAAATTCACCTTTTTATCCTGCCAGTTGGGTAAACGTATCTAAGTTCTTCTCCCAGGTCCTGCTCACGTATGTAGCGTCAGGGAGCAAGCATTATCATTAACTTCTGCTAGTGGTGGAGCTACCTCACACGCTGGAGTCTTTGGCGTATCTCTCTAGTAGTATGGTTTCAACATGTTTATGTGACACACTCTTCTTAACTCTCTCCTGTCTAGAGTAACTAAAATCACACCTTCTTTTCTTTTACTTATTGATCATTAAACTTTCTCCTTAAGGATAGGTCATGTATGAGGAACAGAACTAACACCTGATTGCCTGGAAAACCCTGATTTATTGTTATTTATTTATAGTGCGGGGGATATACTAAGTTATCTTCAACAATATCTCAAGTATAGCGAAACCTTTCCCTAAAGTTACGAACATAAAAGTCCTATATTCTCATCCTAACCAGGCCTCTTTTATTTTAGTAACTTCAATTTCCCCCTCACCTCGTGGGTAAGCATAAATTGAAAATGGGAAACTCCCAAGGATTCGTCAAGCTTTTCTCTAGTAGAAGGCATACAGAGAAAGCCTTCATCGCAGTGACTTTCTGTACAAAATTTGGTAAATGGCGCCTTGACTCTGAGGATGACAAGCAGAAAGAGTGATCTGATCCCTGATCAGACTATACTTTTTTGGGTAAGTCATACTCTGAGAAAAACTGTAACAACTCTCTCACTACTATTTTAACTAAAG
>NC_051419.1:21067443-21067909 GCF_015228065.2 Penaeus monodon | reverse complement strand
AAGCAAAAGGCCAACAATATCAACCACTCTGGAGAGAGGAGCATCAAAGGGAGGAATAGGTATCAATATAGTATTGTTAAGGAGGTTGTTTAGGCTTACCGTCCACTTAGCATGTGTAGTAAGGCTTACAACACTACAAGACATCTTTTCGAATCTTGGCTCTGTAAAAAAAAAAGCAAAATCCGGACCAAAGTCTTCCTTACAACTGCATGTTCGGCAAAGGTAAAATCATGACCAAGTTTCATAACAGGCCTACACAGAGTAGGAATTATGACTTAGTGCACTGTCACCCACTGACTGTTAGTTGCAGGGTAAGTGTGTGGTCTCCATTTGCAGATCAACTCACCCCTTTTCAAACAATAACAGATTGACAAGGAATCACACTCATTCTCAGCCACAGCAGCCTCAGTTAAGCATTGCAGTTATTAACACCCTAACAAAAATTCGTTTATTAATTAATACTGGC
>NC_051419.1:21066552-21067422 GCF_015228065.2 Penaeus monodon | reverse complement strand
GTAGTAGCCAGGTTGACAGCATCAGCAGTAGTAATATGACTGATTATATTTCCTGTTTGGGTTACATTAGTATTGTCTTGACAAAACATAGGCAAGGAATACATTAGGTACAGGTTTTCAGACAATAATAAGACTTACTTCAGTGTTCTGCCTGTTATATTATCATCCAACAGAAAGTCGTCTCCATTCATTGGTAACCGTTCCATAATACCCGCACACACACAGCAATTCACACTCAACGTATACGCTCACAGTGGAAACAGAGTTAAATTCTCAAATCCATGGAAAATTATTTTCTCGGGGCTTTCAGAATCAATTAAAGCCTTTAGGATGGGGGACTTTAAAGCACCAATATCCCCCAGAATTTGTAGATTTCTTTACGCCATCCTCAACTGAGACAGTACCTTGATGCATGAAACAACTGTAGTATCCAGAGAATGTCTCATCACCCTCGCCAGTGCTTAAATCTAACTTCACTGATGAAATCTTCCTCTCATTTCTAGGCCAAAAAAATACAGGTGAAAATTATTAGTGGAAACCGAGGTTACAGACTTCTTCCAACATTCTCTGCCAGTGGTCATGTTCCCCACAGTAATTACACAATAGCCCCCCCCCTACTACACCATGTAGCTCCAAAAATGCCACCATCTTATCTAGAAGAACACCTTTACTGTGAGAAGCTGTTGTAACATCTCTCTTATGCTGAAATCCTAGAAATTTATTACCACTAGCACTGTCATGGTATGCTCTCCAGATATAACGGTTATGTTATCAACAGTTCATCCAGACAAACATAGAAATATAGGCGAATTCTGTGACAACATTTTCCCTTCACAATTTGACATAGCCTGAGTTTATTGCATTAGAATT
>NC_051419.1:21065709-21066495 GCF_015228065.2 Penaeus monodon | reverse complement strand
ACACTGGGACGAAGCCACTGATTACACAAATCAACGAAAGTTTGGTCAGTTAGTTTGAAAGTGGTTTTATATTTAATAAAACCTTATATGTCATAGGCATATAGGATTCAATAACTCTAATACTATATTTTTCGGTGTTATAATCTGTACACTGAATAATTAATAAAAAAATTATATGCTGCTTGGGCTTTTGCCTTCAATACTCTGCAATAATACAGGCCAATACTCAATGGGGCTACACAAGGTCTGTCATGTTTGAAAAAAGTTCCTCAAAGCACTTGGTGACGTCCTGCTCACAATAAGGTGGAACAAGTTACCTGTCTTGCCACATCAAAAGAAATCACTGAGACAGGATACTTTCGAGCATGTTTATTCTAAAATCATGATTTAACTTCATCTCTTTCGGGGGCAAGTCAATTTTGGCTTGCTTTTAACGGATCTAAATCGGTCATTTTGATTACTTGAGACTTCACGTATAGCTTCGTGTAAACGGGAAAACTCTTGAACATGTTCAGTTTCTTCTAATATACTAAACAATTTATTTCTAATCATATTGACCATTGGGAATATCTTTACATCAGAAGTAAATTTAAGTGGCCCTACAAGAACTTGGTAACTACTTTAATTTCATACTTATCTAATGATTAACACAGCAGATAGCTAATTCTAATTCTGACCAGACCTATATGTTCTATAGAACACATAAAACTTAAATACTTTAGCTGTAAACCTTAAATCCTTAAGCACAGCTACTCTTAGCAGCTTCAAATGGTGCTAGCTTTAAAG
>NC_051419.1:21065141-21065299 GCF_015228065.2 Penaeus monodon | reverse complement strand
GAATAAATGGGAATGATTGTAATCGAACGTTTAATAAATATATCACCAAATATGCAAAACTGATAGTTTCTTTTTCATATTTCTTGATTTCCTCAAACATATACTATATTATTTTAACGATTATCTGTTCATCTAATATTGTTTAACCACAATATCAC
>NC_051419.1:21064570-21064815 GCF_015228065.2 Penaeus monodon | reverse complement strand
AGGAAGGTTCAAGTTTCGCAATTTTCGGTAAACTGAATAATTACATTGCGATGTGATGTTGTATAAAGGAATCCGTTTGTGTTAAGTTTTAAGTGTTTATTTGGAAAAGATCATTTGCTATATCATTGAGAATTTATTTTGTTTGTCATTTAATACGACTATTATTACATTATATTGATAACAGATTATTTGTCTCATATATTGTTTCATTTTTTCAGTAATCAGGCCAAATTAAGGTCCAGTCC
>NC_051419.1:21062614-21062695 GCF_015228065.2 Penaeus monodon | reverse complement strand
AATCTCATCGGAGCCTGGGATGTTCCTTCAGGCTTCTGGGGCTCGGACAAGCTCATCCATTGTAAGATCTTTATTGTAATC
>NC_051419.1:21059304-21059379 GCF_015228065.2 Penaeus monodon | reverse complement strand
TTTTTATGAATAAAGCAAAACTTATGGTTGAAGAGGTGATTGGGAAATATGAATAAAACCCAAAAAGTGGTTTTT
>NC_051419.1:21058221-21058297 GCF_015228065.2 Penaeus monodon | reverse complement strand
TGAGTGGTTTTTTCCCGGAAGGTGAAATTAAAGGAAAGAGCCGACTCCCAAACATATGCTGTCAAAAAAATTAGAA
>NC_051419.1:21057900-21057980 GCF_015228065.2 Penaeus monodon | reverse complement strand
GGGGGAAAAAAAAAAAAAAAATTTTTTTTTTTAAAAAAAAACTTTTTTTTCCCCTTTTTCCCCGGAAAAATTTTAAAAAA
>NC_051419.1:21056850-21057195 GCF_015228065.2 Penaeus monodon | reverse complement strand
GCCAAAAAAAACCCCTTTTGGGTTTTTTTTAAAAAAACCCCAAAAAGTTTTTTTTAAAAATTTTTTTAAAAAGGGTTTAAAAAAATTTTGTTTGAAAAAAATTTTTTTTTTCCCGGGGGAAAAGGGGGAAAGGGGGGGGGGGCCCCCCCCCTTTTTTTTTCCCCCCCTTTTTCCCCCTTTTTCCCCCCTTTTCCCCCCCGGGCAAAATTTTTTCCCCCCCTTTTTTTTTTGGTTTTTGGCAAAGGGGGGGGGTTTTGGGCCCCCCCCCTTTTCCCCCCCCTTTAAAAGGGGGGGTTTTTTCCCCCCCAAAAAAAAAACCCCCGGGGTTTTTTTTTTAAAAAAAAA
>NC_051419.1:21056698-21056832 GCF_015228065.2 Penaeus monodon | reverse complement strand
GGGGGGTTTTTTTCCCCCTTTTAAAACCCCCCTTTTCCCCTTTAAAACTTTTTTCCACCCCAAAAAAAAAATTTAAAATTTTTTATTTTTTTTAAAAAAAAAAAAAATTTTTTTTTTTCCCCTTTTTCCCCGGG
>NC_051419.1:21056142-21056585 GCF_015228065.2 Penaeus monodon | reverse complement strand
TTTTTTTTTTTTAAAAAAAAAATTTTTTTTTAAAGGGGGGAAATTTTTTAAAAAATTAAAAACCCCTTTTCCCTTTTTTAAAAAATTTAAAATTTTTTTTTAAAAAGGGGGGGTTTTTTTTTTCCCCCTTTCCCCCCTTTTTTTTGAAAAAAAATTTTTTTTAAAAAAAATTTTTAAAAAATTTTTCCCCCCCCCTTTTTTTTTCCCCAAAAACCCCCCGGGGGAAATTTTTTTCCCCCCTTTCCCCCAAAAATTTTCCAAAAAATTTTTTTGGGGTTTTCCCCCCTTTGGGGGTTTTTTTAAAAAAAAAAGGGGGTTTTTTCCCCCCCTTTTTTTTTCCCCCCCCCTTTTTTCCCCCCGGGGTTTTCCCGGGGGGGGGGGTTTTTGGGGATTTTTTTTTTTTAAAAATTTTTTCCCCCCCCCGGGGGGGGGGCCCCCCCCCC
>NC_051419.1:21055304-21056103 GCF_015228065.2 Penaeus monodon | reverse complement strand
CCCAAAGGAAATTTTTTTTAAAAAAAAAAAATTTTTTGGGGGGGGAAAAACCCCCCTTTTTTTTAAAAAAATTTTTTCCCCCCTTGGGGAAAACCCTTTTTTCCCCAACCCCAAAAAAAACCCAAAAAACCCCCCCCCCCCAAAGGGGGGCCCAAAAACCCCCCCAAATTTAAAAGGGGAAAAAAAACCCAAAAAAAAAACCCCCTTTTAAAAAAAAAAAGGGGTTGGGGTAAAAGGGGGGGGAAAATTTCAATTTTTAAAAAAACCCCGGGGGCCCGGGTTTTTAAAAATTGGGGAAAATTTTTTTTTTAAAAAAAAAAAAAGGGGGTTTTTAAAATTTTTTAAAAAAAAATTAATTTTCCCCTTTTGGGCCGGGGAAAAGGGAATTTTTTTAAAAAAACCCCGGGGGATTTTAAAAAAAAGGGGGAAAAAAAAAAAAGGGGGGAAAAAAATTTTTTTTTTTAAAAAAAAATTTTTGGAAAAAACCGGGGGTTTTTTTTTTTAAAAAAAACCCAAAACCTTTTTTTAAAAAAGGAAAAAATTTTTCCCCCCCCCAAAAAAAAATTTTTTGAGGGAAAAAAAAAATTTTTTTAAAAAAAAAACCCAAAAATTTTTTGCCAAAATTTAAAAAAAAAACCCCGGGGGGTTTTTTTTAAAAAAGGGGGGGCCCCCCGGGGGGGACCAAAAAAAATAAAATTTAGTTTTTAAAAAAAAAAAATTTTTTGGAAAAAAAAATTTTTAAAAAAAAAAAAACCCCAAAACCCCCCTAAAAAAAAATTTTTGGGGAAAAAAACCCCCC
>NC_051419.1:21055140-21055227 GCF_015228065.2 Penaeus monodon | reverse complement strand
CCCCCCCCCCCCCCCGGGGGGGCCCCACCCCGGGGGGGGGGCCCCCCCCCGGGGTTTTCCCCCCCCCTTTTAAAAAGAAGGGGGGGC
>NC_051419.1:21049188-21049501 GCF_015228065.2 Penaeus monodon | reverse complement strand
TGGATAAAATATAAGATGGTCAAGGGACAGACAGTTACATGATTGTATAAATGATATAGCTATGTAGCAAAAGTATATATCGACAATTACTACATATATGAATAGCGTAATATTGTAAAAGACGCCTAACACCTAAAATACAGAATCTGAGCTGACCCAGTAGCAGAACACATCATTCTATGAAAGTTTTCTTCTCTATCATTTTCTTCGCAAATTGACAATAACGGTAATGAAGTTGCAAAATCCAGAAAAGGTAGCAACCTTACGCCACCAGCGTCGCGACAAAATGACAAAAAGTCGTTGAAATCGGCGG
>NC_051419.1:21048552-21048620 GCF_015228065.2 Penaeus monodon | reverse complement strand
GTGGGGGGAGGCTGCAGCCCCCCCAAGATGGTTTAAGGGGGCGAAAGCGTGCCAGTATTTGTTGCTTG
>NC_051419.1:21048438-21048511 GCF_015228065.2 Penaeus monodon | reverse complement strand
GGGGGGGCAGCGAGTGGATATATTGTGCTCTCCCGTCTAATGCCGATATTTCTCAACCCCCCCCTACCCCCAA
>NC_051419.1:21046364-21048237 GCF_015228065.2 Penaeus monodon | reverse complement strand
GTGAATAGATGTGGACTTTCGTCTTTCAAGGTGTTTATGTACATAAATATATAGAAAGATAAATTAAGTAAACAAGAATTTTGCTTATTATAATTGAGTTACCCATTGACTTTATTCTCTATAAGGCAATACCTTATAGAAAACGGTATTGTTCAAATTTTCAGGCGTGCCTCAAAATTTCTCAGACATGCATCGAATGCATTTTGGTGGAGGGAGTTGATTGTTTATGATGCATTCGCATCATGAATCATGGATACATAGTGTATGGCAATAATGAAAGGAAGTCATGTGCAGTAAACTGAAATGGTAATTCTAAAATCTGAGTCGAGAAAATAAACAATTCTCTGGCGTCACTAACAATCCAGAGTTTGCCTAGATCTTACGCTGTGTATTGTCAAATACTTCTGACCAATGTGGATCATTGCCTCTTAAACCCTTTCTAGCCAGACTTAATCCAGTCTATACCACCAAGCAGCGAGTGCTTTGCTTTTCAAAAAGCAAGCCTCGAACGGCTGTAGCCCGCCGCTTAAGGGAAAGCCCAGATCCTACACCCTGGACCTAGTGTAGGTGGTTTCGTAGGATTTGTTAGAGAGTGTACTTTGTGAAGCATTGTGACCGCATATCAGGATGTCCTTTTATGTTTCTTTACCGTGATTGATAACAGTGAGAATAGTCCAAATCTTTGAGTTCCTTCATGTAACCTAACCGTCACGGTAAATAATCCTTACGGATGTGCCACTGGATTAAGGTTACAGGGTATGGGCGTTACAGTTCGCCCACTTTTTAATTCCTGTTCAACTCTACAGAAGACCCAGACATAACTAAACATTTCCTGACCCCCACCTTCGCGCGTCCACTCTGCCAGTCCTTCGATGTCGCCGATTTGTAGATCTTTGATAATTTGCTTATGATCCCACGAGTGCAATTAATGTAAGTCACAAATATGATAAACCTGTCGAATTACAGAAAAGGTTGGCCTTATACTGTCAAAGGGTAAGCGTTGTTACAATAGTGAACACAATCAATTTCCGATATTGTAATCGCATATCTTGTTAAACTGCTATATTCTAGTGTAATTTCAAATTAAGGAATAATTTACCTGAAAGAGTATTGCTGCAGGATTGTGAATTACCCCATGTTACCTTGGTAGCCATTATAGTAGTGACAAACACAGTTTCTGAAGCATTTCGCGAGTATTTCGGAACATATTTCCCAAGCCGAAAAGGTTCTCTTGCTGTAATCTGACTTGCGTTTGGTTCCAGTATATTGATAAAATGAACGCCTAAGTACTTATAATCGTAGTTAGTACTATCTACTCATTATCGTTACAATTCTCCTAGCTTCTTATCGTGGAGACTGTTTTGTAGTTCCATTATATAAAGAAAATGAAAGTCCAAAGGTTTAAATGATAATTATTATCATATCTGTTTATCAATTCACTTTCCGTTGAATTATACAAGCGCCTATCTTGCCTTGATCCTCTTTTGCGGCAAATATGTTGCGGGTGAATGCCGTGTCTTGTGCCTGAGGTGCATGATGATTACGTTGCTCCAAAGCGAATGGAATTCCTCACCTGGAATATCTATAAAATGATAAAACTAAAACTCGTATATATATCTTGGAGTTTTTCCTAGGTTATGCAATTACCTTAATGCATTCAAATCGTATCCCGCAGAACCTTTCAGCTCTTATGCAGTTGGGCCAGACTTTTCTAGCAAAAATATTTCGCACACAGGCATATCTCACTCTCGGTGTCTAATATACACGGCATAGTGGCCCGTTTCAAATAGAAGAAGTTAGTGATCGCGTTTATGCTCATTCTCCTGTAAGCAAAAACTGAAATTACGTAAAATAAAGTAATGTATATCTTCCT
>NC_051419.1:21044288-21044964 GCF_015228065.2 Penaeus monodon | reverse complement strand
GGATATGTTACGTTCGATTTCTTTGTTTAATGACCAACAGTTTTCTGGTAATCACCTGATTTGGTTCAGTGATAACTGTCTAGATCGTATTGAGAGAGCGAAATGAGTGGTATTGTTACAGAACAAAATGGTATGATCTGGACGATTTTAAGAATAACCACATTACTAGCTACGCTCATAAATCAATTCTGATTATACACCCTAAAAAAAGGATGGATATAACTTATTACATCATCAGTTTTGCTTATTACAGAGTTGACACAAATTACCGAGAGAACATATTGCCGACAATACCAGAATATCACATTCTCGAATACTTTACCAATACTAAAACTTTAATTCACATTATCATATAGTTATGATTTTCTATATCATCGGTACGAGTTCTTGTATAATTCAAATAAATTATCGCACCCTTGTCTCTGTCCGCTTGATTTTTTACATTATTGTATGATATTTTCTTATGTATAAGGAGCATTTGATTATTTCATCATTTCGGCAGGATGTAGGAATAGTCCTAATATCTAATCAAGTGCTAGAACGTAAACACAAGAGGAAAATCCATTACTTGTCTAACGTGCTTCCGTCTTCAACGTCAAACTGATTTTAGTAATAGAATGTTCCTTCCAAACTCTACAATGCTTGGTGTTTATTTTGGGAATTTAATGAGCTAATC
>NC_051419.1:21043738-21043839 GCF_015228065.2 Penaeus monodon | reverse complement strand
AATAAGCCCCGAAACTGTTTTTAGATAACAGAGTAATGTTATTCATCCAGCTCATACAGCCTTGCTGTTTTGCTTTGTAATTTTAATGAGGACAAGGATAA
>NC_051419.1:21043070-21043492 GCF_015228065.2 Penaeus monodon | reverse complement strand
GTATAACGCTTTCCAAGGGAACTTCCGTAACTATAGTAAAGATAATACATAGAATCTTGATGAAAATGAAATACGATGATATACGTCGCAGAACACAAGACAACACATCCCTCTAGTTACGAAATAGATTCACACTGAACAGCCCTAAAAGGTAGGGTAAACATGATTTAATTACCCGTAATACATTTTGGTTGATGACCGTTTTTTATGGACAGATTAACGTCCATGTTTATTCTGTATTATTAAATCAGTATTAGTAATTAGATATTATTGATTACGAATGTACCTGTTAATTTGGGACTGCTGATATGTATCATTAATCAACCTCATACATTTTTACTGTATTAATTTCATCTGTAACAGATTGCCCAGTGATTGATATCTCAATTATTAATAGTAGATAGATCATATATGACAGCTAA
>NC_051419.1:21040521-21040703 GCF_015228065.2 Penaeus monodon | reverse complement strand
GAACACACACACACCTACGAGGATTCGTGCTTCCCATGGGCGCGTTGGCAATCCTTCCGCGTGGGCGTCTGGTGCAGCGAAGTTTGACGAAAGAACTTACGTGGGATCCCGCGTGTGGGAAGGAGCTTGAATTACTTTTATTGGAGTGTCTGGATCTCTCATCGTCAAAAAAGTAGTAGATT
>NC_051419.1:21039477-21040494 GCF_015228065.2 Penaeus monodon | reverse complement strand
CATTGAGCCTGGATAATTAGTTAAACCACGAGAAATAAAGATGAAGCTTCTGTGTTGGTAATACATGCATAGTCCATGTTTACAAGAAGGTATGAAAGGACTTTGCAGATGCCTTTGAGAGTGTTAGGGTCGCAGATTCAATTAGCTCACACAGACTCAATTAGAATCACAAGCAAATGCATTCTGGAGCGTTATAAATATATATATATTTTTTTCTTCTTTTTTACACATCATACACAGTTAATATTGTCTGTCCTAGTGTGTCCAGGATCCGGATACGAAGACACTAGATAAATTCACCTTTTTATCCTGCCAGTTGGGTAAACGTATCTAAGTTTCTTCTCCCAGGTCCTGCTCACGTATGTACGTCAGGGAGCAAGCATTATCATTAACTTCTGCTAGTGGTGAGCTACCTCACACGCTGGAGTCTTTGGCGTATCTCTCTAGTAGTATGGTTTCAACATGTTTATGTGACACACTCTTCTTAACTCTCTCCTGTCTAGAGTAACTAAAATCACACCTTCTTTTCTTTTACTTATTGATTATTAAACTTTCTCCTTAAGGATAGGCCATGTATGAGGAACAGAACTAACACCTGATTTGCCTGGAAAACCCTGATTTATTGTTATTTATTTATAGTGCGGGGGATATACTAAGTTATCTTCAACAATATCTCAGTATAGCGAAACCTTTCCCTAAAGTTTACGAAATAAAAGTCCTATATTCTCATCCTAACCAGCCTCTTTTATTTAGTAACTTCAATTTCCCCCTCACCTCGTGGGTAAGCATAATTGAAAATGGGAGACTCCAAGATTCGTCAAGCTTTTCTCTAGTAGAAGGCATACAGAGAAAGCCTTCATCGCAGTGACTTTCTGTACAAAATTTGGTAAATGGCGCCTTGACTCTGAGGATGACAAGCAGAAAGAGTGATCTGATCCCTGATCAGACTATACTTCTTTGGGTAAGTCAGACTCTGAGAAAACTGTAACAACTCTTCTCACTACTATTTTACTAAAG
>NC_051419.1:21038936-21039437 GCF_015228065.2 Penaeus monodon | reverse complement strand
ACCCAGATAGTAAGGTATACTGTTATAGTCTCAAGCAAAAGGCCAACAATATCACCACTCTGGAGAGGGAGCATCAAAGGGAGGAATAGGTATCAATATAGTATTGTTAAGGAGGTTGTTTGGGCTTACCGTCCACTTAGCATGTGTAGTAAGGCTTACAACACTACAAGACATCTTTTCGAATCTTGACTCTGTAAAAAAAAAAAGCAAAATCCGGACCAAAGTCTTCCTTACAACTGCATGTTCGGCAAAGGTAAAATCTGACCAAGTTTCATAACAGGCCTACACAGAGTAGGAATTATGACTTAGTGCACGGGTCACCCACTGACTGTTTAGTTGCAGGGTAAGTGTGAGGTCTCCATTTGCAGATCAACTCACCCCTTTTCAAACAATAACACTTTTGACAGGGAATCACACTCATTCTCAGCCACAGCAGCCTCAGTTAACCCTTGCAGTTCATTGAACCCTAGACAACATTCAGTTTGATTAATTAATACTGGC
>NC_051419.1:21037342-21038915 GCF_015228065.2 Penaeus monodon | reverse complement strand
GTAGTAGCCAGGTTGACAGCATCAGCAGTAGTAATATGACTGATTATATTTCCTGTTTGGGTTACATTAGTATTGTCTTGACAAAAAATAGGGAAGGAATACATTAGGTACAGGTTTTTCAACAATAATAGACTTACTTCAGTGTTCTTGCCCGTTATAAAATTATCATCCAACAGAAAGTCGTCTCCATTCATTGGTAACCCTTCCTTTAAACCCGCACACACACAGCAATTCACACTCACTATACGCTCACAGTGGAAACAGAGTTAAATTCTCAAATCCATGAAAATTATTTTCCCCGGGCGTTCAGAATCAATTAAAGCCTTAGATGGGGGACTTTAAAGCACCAATATCCCCAAATTTGTAGATTTCTTTACGCATCCTCAACTGAGACAGTACCTTGATGCATGAAACAACTGTAGTATCCCGAGAATGTCTCATCACCCTCGCCACTGCTTAAATCTAACTTCACTGATGAAATTTTTCCTCTCATTTCTAGGCCAAAAAAATACAGGTGAAAATTATTGGTGGAAACCGAGGTTCAGACTTCTTCCAACATTCTCTGCCAGTGGTCATGTTCCCCACGTAATTACAAATAGCCCCCCCCCCACTACACCATGTAGCTCCAAAAATGCCACCATCTTATCTGGGAAGAACACCTTTACTGTGAGAAGCTGTTGTAACATCTCTCTTATGCTGAAATCCTAGAAATTTATTACCACTAGCACTGTCGTGGTTGCTCTCCAGATATAACGGTTATGTTATCAACAGTTCATCCAGACAACATAGAAATATAGGCGAATTCTGTGAAAACATTTTTCCCTTCACAATTTGACATAGCCCTGAGTTTATTACATTAGAATTATAGTGCTATATCACCTTGATGTCTTACACTTTGTTTTGTTTTCATTTTTAAACCATTACACTGGGACGAAGCCACTGATTACACAAATCAACGAAAGTTTGGTCAGTTAGTTTGAAAGTGGTTTTATATTTAATAAAACCTTATATGTCATAGGCATATAGGATTCAATAACTCTAATACTATATTTTCGGTGTTATAAATCTGTACACTGAAAAATTTAATAAAAAAATTATATGCTGCTTGGGCTTTTGCCTTCAATACTCTGCAATAATACAGGCCAATACTAAAGGGGGCTACACAAGGTCTGTCATGTTTGAAAAAGTTCCTCAAAGCACTTGGTGACGTCCTGCTCACAATAATGGAACAAGTTACCTGTCTTGCCCATAAAAAGAAATCACTGAGACAGGATACTTTCGAGCATGTTTATTCTAAAATCATGATTTAATTTCATCTCTTTCGGGGGCAATCAATTTTGGCTTGCTTTTAACGGATCAAATCGTCATTTTGATTACTTGAGATTTTCACGTATAGCTTCGTGTAAACGGGAAACTCTTAAAACATGTTCAGTTTCTTCTAATATACAAAACAATTTATTTCTAATCATATTGACCATTGGGAATATCTTTACATCTGAAGTAAATTTAAGGGGCCCTACAAAAACTTGGTAACTACTTTAATTTCATACTTATCTAATGATTAACACAGCAG
>NC_051419.1:21036667-21036824 GCF_015228065.2 Penaeus monodon | reverse complement strand
GGAATAAATGGGAATGATTGTAATCGACGTTTAATAAATATATCACCAAATATGCAAAACTGATAGTTTTTTTTTCATATTTCTTGATTTCCTCAAACATATACTATATTATTTTAACGATTATCTTTCATCAAATATTATTTAACCACAATATCAC
>NC_051419.1:21036065-21036345 GCF_015228065.2 Penaeus monodon | reverse complement strand
AGGAAGGTTCAAGTTTCGCAATTTTGGGTAAACTGAATAATTACATTGCGATGTGATGTTGTATAAAGGAATCCGTTTGTGTTAAGTTTTAAGTGTTTATTTGGAAAAGATCATTTGCTATATCATTGAAAATTTATTTTGTTTGTCATTTAATACGACTATTATTACATTATATTGATAAAATTATTTTCTCCTATATTGTTTCATTATTTCAGTATCAGGCCAAATTAAGGTCCAGTCCCCTCACAGCATACATTCCCCAATATGTGTCCGTATATAA
>NC_051419.1:21034101-21034184 GCF_015228065.2 Penaeus monodon | reverse complement strand
ATCTCATCGGAGCCTGGGGATGTTCCTCTACAGGCTTCTAGGGCTCGGACAAGCTCATCCATTGTAAGATCTTTATTGTAATC
>NC_051419.1:21028974-21029115 GCF_015228065.2 Penaeus monodon | reverse complement strand
GAAAATAATAGAGAACCAGAACATGAAATACAACGTATAGGGCTATATTGTATAAACACATATCTATATCACAATATGAACTGAATTAATTTATGACAAATTGAAGAGGTTAATAACATTCAGACGTTTTATCTATCCTGT
>NC_051419.1:21028356-21028539 GCF_015228065.2 Penaeus monodon | reverse complement strand
AGCAACCTCGCCTCGGATTTCCCATGTACCATTATGACGTTATATACCATGTCATATATGCGAAATAAACATTAAGGAATTTATGAATATTTATCAGCATAAAGAATATAAAAAATAAGATTTCGTGGTTTTCATCTTCTGGATGGTTCCTCTTCCTGTAAACTACTTAAGTTCCTAGTGAAT
>NC_051419.1:21028115-21028305 GCF_015228065.2 Penaeus monodon | reverse complement strand
AAAATAATGAATGTTTCTTTCAGTGAAAGTCTGGTATGTAAATTTCATCTACGCATATACTGTAAACAAACGTGCACATACAGAAGGAAAATAAGCATTCCATATATGAGAGATAAGCGTATACTGTAGTGCGAGAGGAAATCCCATTTCATCAAAATGAACAGGGTCTTTTCTTCCTTTATTTTTAAAT
>NC_051419.1:21020390-21020643 GCF_015228065.2 Penaeus monodon | reverse complement strand
GCTATGTAGCAAAAGTATATATCGACAATTACTACATATATGAATAGCGTAATATTGTAAAAGACGCCTAACACCTAAATACAGAATCTGAGCTGACCAGTAGCAGAACACATCATTCTATGAAAGTTTTCTTCTCTATCTTTTTTCTTCGCAAATTGATAATAACGGTAATGAAGTTGCAAATCCAGAAAAGGTAGCAACCTTACGCCACCAGCGTCGCGACAAAATGACAAAAAGTCGTTGAAATCGGCGG
>NC_051419.1:21019628-21019813 GCF_015228065.2 Penaeus monodon | reverse complement strand
GGGGTGGGGGTGAGGCTGCAGCCCCCCAAGATGGTTTTTAAGGGGGCGAAAAAGTGCCAGTATTTGTTGCTTGCCGCCGGAAGATATGAGGTAATTTTGTAGACCGGGAGGGGGGGGGGGGCAGCGAGTGGATTTTATTGTGCTCTCCCGTTAATGCCGATATTTCTCAACCCCCCCTACCCCCA
>NC_051419.1:21019305-21019477 GCF_015228065.2 Penaeus monodon | reverse complement strand
CCTGCGTTCTTCTCGGGTTTTTGGTGTTCATTCCAAATTTACCGTGAATTGATGTGGACTTCGTCTTTTAAGTGTTTATGTACAAATATATAGAAGATAATAAAGTAAACAAGAATTTTGCTTATATAAATTTATTGTAATTTACTTTTCCAAACTCTTTAAAAAGGACAAC
>NC_051419.1:21017933-21018079 GCF_015228065.2 Penaeus monodon | reverse complement strand
GCTGTTTTCAGTATCAAAAACCTTTGATTATAAGTCTGTAATAAAAATAAAGGTTTGATAACATTATGAAAAAACGTATTTTTTCCCGCAAATTCACGAAAAATGAAAAAGGGTGCCCAAGGGTTTATTGCCCTCTTCCCCGGGGG
>NC_051419.1:21016913-21016993 GCF_015228065.2 Penaeus monodon | reverse complement strand
ATTTTATACGACACATATTGTGGAATGTATGCTTGAGGGGACTGGACCTTAATTTGGCCTGATTACTGAAATAATGAAAA
>NC_051419.1:21016712-21016871 GCF_015228065.2 Penaeus monodon | reverse complement strand
GTCGTATTAAATGAAAAACAAAAAAAATTTCTCAATGATATAGCAAATGATCTTTTCCAAATAACACTTAAAATTTAAACAAAAACGGATTCCTTTATACAACATCACATCGCAATGAATTATTCATTTACCGAAAATTGCGAAACTTAAACCTTTCCT
>NC_051419.1:21016015-21016390 GCF_015228065.2 Penaeus monodon | reverse complement strand
GTGATTGTGGTTAAATAATATTAGATGAACAGATAATCGTTAAAAAATATAGTATATGTTTGAGAAAACAAGAAATATGAAAAGAAACTATCAGTTTTGCATATTTGGTGATATAATTTATTAAACGTTCGATTACAATCATTCCCATTTATTCATAAAATACTCTAATTATAGCACACTACAGTTTTTTTTACGGGCAGGAAACAAGTTGATTTACGTAACACGTGTGCGCTTTCAATCCCCGCTCTCTTTAAAATATAAAAACGAATATTATATTTCCAGGGGAACCCTATTAAAAATCTTATTGTTTCGTACACAAACAGAATTATGACGTAAGTCGTATCACACACACACACATATATATTATGTATGCAT
>NC_051419.1:21015039-21015826 GCF_015228065.2 Penaeus monodon | reverse complement strand
TCTTTAAAGCTAGCACCATTTGAAGCTGCTAAAGAAACTGTGCTTAAGGATTTAAGGGTTTTTAACAGCTAAAGTATTTAAGTTTTATGTGTTCTTAGAACATATTGGGCTGGTCAGAATTAGAATTAGCTATCTGCGGGGTTAATCATTTGATAAGTATGAATTAAAATAGTTACCAAGTTCTTGTAGGGCCACTTAAATTTACTTCAGAGTAAAGATATTCCCAATGGTCAATTATTAGAAATAAATTGTTTAGTATATTAGAAAAACTGAACATGTTCAAGAGTTTTCCCGTTTACACGAAGCTATAGTTTAAGTCTCAAGTAATCAAAAAAGACGATTTGATCCGTTAAAAACAAGCCAAAATTTGACTTGCCCCCGAAAGAGATGAAGTTAAATCATGATTTTAGAATAAAAAATGCTCGAAAGTATCCTGTCTCAGTGATTTCTTTTTGATGTGGCAAGACAGGTAACTTTTTCCACCTTTTGTGAGCAGGACGTCACCAAATGCTTTGAGGAACTTTTTTCAAACATGACAGACCTTGTGTAGCCCATTGAGTATTGGCCTGTATTATTGCAGAGTTTGAAAGGCAAAAGCCCAAGCAGCATATAATTTTTTTTTTTTAAATTTTTCAGTGTACAGATTTATAACACCGAAAAATATAGTATTAGAGTTATTGAAAACCATAATGCCTATGACATATAAGGTTTTATTAAATATAAAAACCCTTTCAAACTAACTGACCAAAATTCGTTTATTTGTGTAATCATTTGGGTTCGTCCAGTG
>NC_051419.1:21014147-21014970 GCF_015228065.2 Penaeus monodon | reverse complement strand
AATAAACTCAGACTATGTCAAATTGTGAAGGGAAAATGTTGTCACAGAATTCGCCTATATTTCTATGTTTGTCTGGATGAACTGTTGATAACATAACCGTTATATCTGGAGAGCATACCACGACATGCTAGTGGTAATAAATTTCAGATTTCAGCATAAGAGAGATGTTACAACAGCTTTTCACAGTAAGGTGTTCTTCTAGATAAGATGGTGGCATTTTTGGAGCTAAAATGGTGTATGGGGGGGGGCTATTGTGTAATTTCTGTGGGGAACATGAACCCCTGGCAGAGAATGTTGGAAGAAAAATCTGTAAACCTCGGTTTTCCACCAATAATTTTTCACCGTATTTTTTTGGCCTAGAAATGAGAGAAGATTTCATCGTGAAATTAGATTTTAAACAGTGGCGAGGGTGATGAGACATTCTCTGGATACTACAGTTGTTCATGCATCAAGGACTGTCTCAGTTGAGGATGGCGTAAAAAAAACTACAAATCTGGGGATATTGGTGCTTAAAGCCCCCCACCAAAAAGGTTTAAATTTGATTCTGAAGCCCCGGAAATAATTTTTTCATGGTTTTAGTTTTTTAACTTTTTCCACTGGACTTTACTTTGAGTTAAATTGCTGTGTGTGTGGGGGATTATGGAAGGTTTACCATAAGGGAGACGACTTTTGGGATGAAAATATAACACAAACACTGAAGAAATCTTATTATTGTCTAAAAACCTGTCCCTAATGTATCCTGCTATTTTTGTAAAGACATACAATGTACCCAACAAAAAATAAAATAAATTATTATACTGCTGATGCTGTAAACCTGGTACTA
>NC_051419.1:21012643-21014124 GCF_015228065.2 Penaeus monodon | reverse complement strand
GCCAGTTTTAATTAATAAACTGAATGTTGTCTAGGGGTTTCAATGAACTGCAAGGCTTAACTGAGGCTCTGTGGCTAAAATGGGTACCCCTGTCAATTGTTATTGTTTGAAAAGGGGTGAGTTGATCTGCAAATGGAACCCACATTTTACCCTGCAACAAACAGTCAGTGGGTGACAGTGCACAAGTCAAATTCTACTCTGTGTGGGCCTGTTTGAAACGGGTCTGATTTTACCTTTGCCGAACATGCATTTGTAGGAAACTTTGGGTCCGGATTTTTTTTTTTTTTTTACAGAGCAGATTCGAAAAGATTCTTGTAGTGTTGTCCCTACTCACATGCTAAGTGGACGGAAACCCCAAAACCCCCTTTTAACAAAACATATTTTTTACCATTCCCCCTTTGGCTCCCTCTCCAGAGTGGTTTATTGTTGCCTTTTTTCTTGAGACTATAACAATACCTTACTATCTTGGTATATACTAGATTCCTGGCGTTCCCTCTAAAAACTTTGTTAAAATAGAGGGGAAAAGTTTTTACGTTTTTCCCCGAGTTGAATTACCCAAAAAGTTATTTGATCAGGATCAGATCCTTTTCTGCTTGTCATCCTCGAGTCAAGGCCCCATTTACCCCAAATTTTTTACAGAAAGTCACTCGATGAAGGCTTTTTCGTATGCCTTCTACTAGAGAAAACTTGACGACCTTGGGGGTTCCCCTTTTTAATTTTGCTTCCCACGAGGTGAGGGGGGGAAATTTAAGTTTCTAAAATAAAGGGCCGGGGTTTGGATAAATAGGACTTTTATTTCGTAATTTGGGGAAAGGGTTTTGCTTATTTAGAATTTTTGAAGATAATAGTTTTAAACCCCCCACTATAAATAAATAAAAAATCAGGGGTTTTCCAGGCAATCAGGTGTTGTTCTGTTCCCCAACTGGCCTTCCCTTTAAAGGGAAAATTTAATATCAATAATAAAAAAAAAGAAGGTGTGATTTTAGTTACTCAGACAGGAGAGATAAGAAAGGGGTTTTCCATAAACTGTTTAAACCCAATACTAAGAGTACGCCCAAAAACTCCCGCGTGGAGGGACTCCACCCTAGCAAATTATGAAAAAGCTTGCTCCCCGACGCAATACGTGAGCAGACCTGGGGGAAAAAACTTTGATACGTTTACCCAACTGGGAGGGTAAAAGGTGAATTTTATCTAGTGTCTTGTATCCGGATCCTGGACACCACTAGGACAGACAATATTTAACTGTGTATGATGTGTAAAAAAGAAGAAAAAAATAATATATATTTATAACGCTCCAGAATGCATTTGCTTGTGATTCTAATTGAGTCTGTGTGAGCTAATTGAATCTGCGACCCTAACACTCTCAAAGGCATCTGCAAAGTCCTTTCATCCTTCTTGTAAACAGGACTATGCATGTATTACCAACACAGAAGCTTCATTTTTATTTTCGTTGGTTTAACTTAATTAAACCAGGCTCAATG
>NC_051419.1:21012394-21012614 GCF_015228065.2 Penaeus monodon | reverse complement strand
AAACTAATACTTTTTTGACGATGAGAGATCCAGACACTCCATAAAAGTAATTCAAGCTCCTTCCCACACCGGGATCCCACGTAAGTTCTTTCGTCAAACTTCGCTGCACCCGACGCCCACGCGGAAGGATTGCCAACGCGCCCATGGGAAGCACGAATCCTCGTAGGTGTGTGTGTGTTCATATAACAAAATCTTTTTCTTTCTATGTCTAATTTACATG
>NC_051419.1:21009679-21010182 GCF_015228065.2 Penaeus monodon | reverse complement strand
CAATGTTTAAATTGATTGATGATGTTTCATAAATAGAAATTTAATAATATTAGCTTTCTATATGATCTATCTACTATTAATAATTGAGATATCAATCACTGGGCAATCTTTTCCCGATGAAATTAATACAGTAAAAATGTATGAGGTTGATTAATGATACATACAGCAGGCAATTAACAGTGTACTTCGTAAAACAATAATATTAATTACTAATACTGATTAATAAACAGAATAAACATGGACGTTAATCGTCCATAACAACGGTCATCTAACCAAATGTTATACGGTAATTTAATATTGTTTACCCTACCTTTTTAGGGCTGTTTTAGTGTGGGAAACTATTTTGTAACTAGAGGGAGTGTTGTCTTGTGTTCTGCGACGTATATCATCGTATTTCATTTTTATCAAGATTCATGTATTATCTTTACTATAGTTTCGGAAGTTCCCTTTGGAAAGCTTTACCATTAAACTTTTATGTATATGATGACGTACTCTTTACACAG
>NC_051419.1:21009386-21009498 GCF_015228065.2 Penaeus monodon | reverse complement strand
GGAGAGAGAAAAAAGGGTATTATCCTTTCCTTTAAAAATTTAAACAAAAAAAGGTTGTATACCGGGGAATTTACCGTAATTAAAACAGTATTTGGGGGAGAAGAACCACACT
>NC_051419.1:21008390-21008992 GCF_015228065.2 Penaeus monodon | reverse complement strand
CCTATTACCAAAATAAAATTAACAAGCAAACCAAGGTTTAGAAGGGAATGATAACCCATTTGTTTTACGTTTAGTCATTGCTGACTATTGCACCACATCTGGCAAAATGATGAATAATCAAATCCCCTTATACATAAGAAAATATCATACAATAATGTAAAAAAACAAGCGGACAGAGACCAAGGGTGCGATAATTATTTGAATTATACAAGAACTCGTACCGATGATATAGAAAATCATAACTATATGATAATGTGAATTAAAATTTTAGTATTTGGTAAAGTATTTCGAGAATGTGATATTCTGGTATTGTCGGCAATTGTTCTCTCGGTAATTTGTTTCAAATCTGTAATAAGCAAAACTGATGATGTAATAAGTTATATCCATCCTTTTTTTTTGGTGTATAATCAGAATTGAATTTTTGAGCGTAGCTATAATTGGTTATCTTAAATCGTCCAGATCCCTACATTTTGTTCTGTAACAATACCACTCATTTCGCTCTCTCAATACGATCTAGACAGTTATCACTGAACCAAATCAGGTGTTACCAGAAACTGTTGGTCATTTAAACAAAGAAATCGAAACGTACATATCCATCGGGA
>NC_051419.1:21007725-21007886 GCF_015228065.2 Penaeus monodon | reverse complement strand
ACTTGATCCTTGATTCAAAACTATGTTTAACACTGAATCTGAGATACTGAAAACCGAGAGTGATTTGTGCTACGCGATTCCTTTAGGCATATAGATAAGCTAAAACAGATGTTCACAACATAAGGAGGTTCAATACCCTAAAATATTAGCTACCACCAAAG
>NC_051419.1:21006750-21007703 GCF_015228065.2 Penaeus monodon | reverse complement strand
AGTTGGTTTAGACATTTTCGGGTAGTCTGACTGCTACTACTAAAAAAATCCGAAAAACACAAGGTAGGAGACTGTCGAAGGGAAAAAAAAGCCATAAGTCGAAACAAATATTTCACCTATAAAAAATCTTTATCAGAACAAACGCAAAAAAATGATAACTATGAAAAAGCACATCGTAACTACAAAATAAGATCCCAGCAAACAAAAAAGTAATGCAGATCTCATACCAGAACTTATTAAATGGAATTGTCATATATAAAATTTCAGAACCTACACCGACGCTTCACAAGGAAAGCACTGGATTCACTAAGTTCGATCATATCAGTTTTGAGCAAATATTACAAATACCGGACAACCTAATCTTGTTTGAGTCTTCAAAAATAAGTCATGCTGGGGGAATCTTGGACTTCAATGGTTGCTCTAGTCTAACAAATCCGGATTTTAACCCGAAAATGTTTTAGCATCTTGTTGAAATCACTTCTGATTTTTTTTTTTTTTGTCAAGTGAATTTCGTGAATATTGGATGCTGTCTGGCGTAAAGGTTTTCAAATAAAATAAAATCGCGCAGAATAGGCGGACAGTCAGCACATTGGTAATAATTTGGAACATATTCTGTAAACCATTTTCAATATCTACTGGCGTTCACCAAGGAAGGCCCATGACCTGTACTCTGGAACATTTCCTTTAAGTATCTACTCCATCTAATCTTTGAAAGGGATTGATTAATCAACCTCAGCTGTGTAAAAGCAAGATTGTTTAATAACAAAATATCTAACCGAGGAAAAAAAGACAAGTTCATTTAAAAAAAAACAGCAAGAAAAAAAATCACTCTCTAAAGGGACGTTAGAAAAAAAGAAGTGAATATCCTCGTCGTTACTAAGATCCCCATTATCAGTTTTGCTCCTTCTCCCTTTTTTCAGATCACCGGTATCCTGAACTCGAAGAAAGCCCCT
>NC_051419.1:21005249-21006650 GCF_015228065.2 Penaeus monodon | reverse complement strand
AAAAAAAAAGGAAAAAAATAATTTTAAAATTTCTTTAAAAAAATTTTTTTTTTGGCTTTCATTTTTTTTAATAAGGGAACTCAAACATTTCCCCACGATAAGAAGCGGAAAATTTGTAACGAAAATGATAGTAGTACAAACTACGATTTAATTATTGGGCCGTTCATTTTATCAATATACGGAAACCAAAACGCAATCAGATTACAAAAGAGAACCTTTTCCGGTTGGGGGAAATATGTTCCGAATACTCGCGAAATTTTCAAAACTGTGTTTGTCACACTATAATGGCTCCCAAAGGTAAAGGGGGTAATTTTCAAAACCCTGCAGAAATACTCTTTCAGGTAAATTATTCCTTTAAATTTAAAATTAACTAGAAAAGCATTTAAAAAGATATCGATTACAATAGGGAAATTTTGATTGTGTTCACTTTTTAAAAACGCTTACCCTTTGACTATAACCCCTTTTCGTAATTCGACAGGTTTATCATTTGTGATTTCTTTAATTGCCTCGGGGGATCAAAACAAATTATCAAAGATTACAAATCGGCGACATCAAGGACTGGCAGAGTGGACGCGCGAAGGTGGGGGTCAGGAATGTTTAGTTTGTCTGGGTCTTCTGTAGATTAAACAGAATTAAAAGTGGGCAACTTAACCCCCATACCCTGAAAATTTAAATCCGTGGCAATCCGTAGGATTTTTTACCGTGAGGTTAGGTTACATGAAGGAACTCAAAGTTTTGGGGCTATTCTCCTGTTTAAATCACGGAAAAGGAACTAAAAACTCTGATATGCGGTCACAATGCTTCACAAGTACACTCTCAAAAAACCACAACCCCTACCCTGGTCCAGGGTGTGGGTTTTGGGGTTTTTCCTTAGGGCGGGCTAAGCCGTTGAGGCTTGCTTTTTGAAAAGCAAAGCACTCGCTGCTTGGTGGGAAGACTGGATTAAATCTGGCTGAAAGGGGTTTAAGGCAATATCCACATTGGTCAAAGTATTTGCAAAACACGCTAAGATCTAGGCAAAATCTGGTTGTTAGTGACGCCAAGAATTGTTTTTTTTCTCGCTCAATTTTAAATTTCCTTTCAGTTTACTCCTGACCCCTTTTTTTTTTCATTATTGCCATACACTTGTATCCTGATTTTGATCGAATGCATCTAAACAATCAACTCCCTCCACCCAAAAGCATTCGTGCTGTCTAGAAATTTTGGGCACGCCTGAAATTTAACAATACCGTTTTCTATAAGGATTGCCTTAAAGAAAAGTCAAAAGGGGAACTCAATTTTAATAAGCAAAATTCTTGTTTCTTTTTTTATCTTTCTAATATTTATGTCATAAACCCTTGAAAGACAAATCCCCATCTTTTACGGAAATTTGGAAAAGACCCTAACACCGAAAAAACGAAT
>NC_051419.1:21004921-21005093 GCF_015228065.2 Penaeus monodon | reverse complement strand
GGGGGGTGGGGGGGTTGGAAATATGGGCATTAGACGGGAGAGCACATATATCCACTCGCTGCCCCCCCCCCCCTCCGGGTTAAAAAAATTCCTCTTCTTCCGGCGGCAAGCAAAAAATCTGGCACGTTTTTCCCCCCCTTAAACCTTTTGGGGGGGGCTCGCCTCCCCCCAC
>NC_051419.1:21004763-21004861 GCF_015228065.2 Penaeus monodon | reverse complement strand
ATTTTTACCCCCTTTACCTCAAAAAATTTCTCGGGGTCTTCCAGGCTGATTTGGCGGGCCCGTGATCGCTCTTCCCCTTTTCCTTATGGGACAGCGGA
>NC_051419.1:21004038-21004376 GCF_015228065.2 Penaeus monodon | reverse complement strand
CCCCCGATTTAAAAACGCTTTTTGTCATTTTGTCGCGACGTTGGTGGCGTAAGGGTTTGCTACCTTTTCTGGATTTTGCACTTCATTCCCGTTATTTAAATTTGCAAAGAAAATGATAGAAAAGAAACTTTCATAGAATTGTGTTCTCTCTGGGTCGCTCAGATTCTGTATTTTGGTTTTTAGGCGCCCTTTTTAAAATATTACGCTTTTCTATATTGGGAATTGTCGATAATATTTTTGCTACATAGCTAATCTTTATAATATGTAACTGTCGTCCCTTGACCATTTATTTTTACCATGTATTTCTCCAACCCCATACGTGCGTAAAAAACCGGCGC
>NC_051419.1:21003851-21003945 GCF_015228065.2 Penaeus monodon | reverse complement strand
TTTTTTTAAAAAAAAAAAATTTTTTAAAAAAAATATTTTTTTCAAGAATTGATTTAAAAAAAAAATTTAATTTTAGAATGAGGGGAAAAAAAAA
>NC_051419.1:21003503-21003670 GCF_015228065.2 Penaeus monodon | reverse complement strand
GGAAAAGTCTTTTTTTTTTCGCCAAAACCAAAAAAAAACATGCTGAAATTGTATTCTTCATTATAGAACTTAAAACCCAAAAGCAAAAGGAACAATGGAATGTAAAAAAAAGACTTCGTGAGATGGTGTGTGTGCGTTCAGGAAATACGAAAACAAAACTTGTGATG
>NC_051419.1:21001262-21001347 GCF_015228065.2 Penaeus monodon | reverse complement strand
AAAGAATTGTTTTTTTTTAAAAGTATGTATATGAAAAGGTGTGTGCAATGTATATGTATTTTATCACGTTGGGGGTGGTGTGTGT
>NC_051419.1:20996320-20996876 GCF_015228065.2 Penaeus monodon | reverse complement strand
TACCGATGACGTTTGCTTGTTTTCACCTGGGGCACCATTAGCTGGAGGTTCCAAGGGGGTGAATATAAATGAAGACCCCACTCCCTTTTATGTGCTATATGAGATCTATTATTTAAAATAAAGGAAAAAAGACCCTTTCATTTTGATGAATGGGATTTCCTCTCGCACTACGTATACCTTATCTCTCATATTGGAATGCTTTTTTCCTTCTGTTGTGCACGTTTGTTTACAGTATTGCTAGATAAATTTACATCCAACTTTCACTAAAAGAAACTTCTTTATTTTATAGAAATTAAATTTTTCCTGTATGTGAAAAGTTCTAACGTTTGTTTATTCACTGGGCCCTTAATATTTTACAGGAAGAGGAACCATCCAAAGATGAAACCACGAATCTTATTTTTTTATTCTTTATGCGATAAATTAAAAATTTTCCTTTAATGTTTTTTCGCATATAGACTGGTATATAACGTCATAATGGTACATGGGAAATCCCAGGCGAGGTTGCTAAAATCCCTTTCAAAATGGGGGCTTTTAAGCTAAAATTCAAAAAAGGCCC
>NC_051419.1:20995538-20996003 GCF_015228065.2 Penaeus monodon | reverse complement strand
TTTTTTTGGAAAAAAAAACTAGATTACTGGGGGGAGTACGGGAAAAAGACAGGATAGATAAAACGTCTGAATTTATTAACCTTTCAATTTTCAAAATTAATTCGTTTTATTTTGATATAGATATGGTTTATACTATGCCCTATACGTTTTTTTTCATGTTTTTGGTTCTCTATTATTTTCTTTTAGACATGACGTTGAAATATCTATAACGGCGAGGATGACCGCGCGACCTGTGGGGGAGGATCTACCTGCCGTTCTGTGGCCCAAAGCAAGGCATTGATCAGACCCTATCCTTATATCGAAATAGATTTTGGGCGTTCTCCCTATTTTTTCTAAAAAAAATTTTAACGTAGCATTTTTCTGTTTTACTAAATAACTTTTTGGGATCTGTTTGAAAAGAAAATACTAAAGGGTTTCTTTATTAGTTCGTAAACATTCAAGAAAAACACACACGCCCGCACCGCC
>NC_051419.1:20995271-20995349 GCF_015228065.2 Penaeus monodon | reverse complement strand
TTAAATCTAAATTTTTGACACATATGTTTTGGGAGGGGCTCTTTGCCTTTAATATTCACCCCCAGGGAAACCCACTCA
>NC_051419.1:20995071-20995224 GCF_015228065.2 Penaeus monodon | reverse complement strand
AAGTGGATGGTCCCCCCTCAAGAAAAAGCAAAGCTAAGGGAAAAATAAAACAAAAATTGATCAGATTTTTTAAAATAAGAAAAAGGGAATTTAAAAAATACTGTTTCGTACTCTTACCAAATTTTTGATTTCGTTTCCATAAACGCTGCAAAC
>NC_051419.1:20994799-20994867 GCF_015228065.2 Penaeus monodon | reverse complement strand
TCAGTTTTTCAGTTAATGTTTTATAATGAGGATTTTCTAGAAATCTTCTTTTTCCTATAAAAAAAACC
>NC_051419.1:20994521-20994719 GCF_015228065.2 Penaeus monodon | reverse complement strand
AATTTGTTTTGGAAGAGTTTTAGCTAAAAAATTTTCATGTTTCAAAAAATAACGTTAAAAATTGATTCTTTTTTTGGGAAAAACCCCGGGGAAAAAAGAAATCACCTCTATATGGGCATTTCGAAAAACAAACTTTTCCCAAAAATTCACTTTGAAAAATACCCCCTATGAAAAATAAAAGATAAAAATTGAAAGGTT
>NC_051419.1:20994156-20994296 GCF_015228065.2 Penaeus monodon | reverse complement strand
CACACACTTTTTGGTTTTATTCATATTCTACCTCACCTCTTACAACGGCATAGAGTTTTCCTTATTCATGAAGTGTCAGATGTACAAATTGGGACCCCCGAAAAGGGTATGAAATAAATTCCCGGGAACTGTCCGCATCC
>NC_051419.1:20990957-20991025 GCF_015228065.2 Penaeus monodon | reverse complement strand
ATTACAAAAAAATCTTCAAGGGTTATTTTCCGAGCCCTAAAGCCTTTGAGGAACATCCCCGCTCCGTG
>NC_051419.1:20989961-20990118 GCF_015228065.2 Penaeus monodon | reverse complement strand
GCTGTTAGCAGTATAAATAACACTATAATTTTATGAATCTGTAAAAAAAATGAACGCCGTATTGATACATTAGTGAAAAGGCGTATTTCCCCCGCAAATTCACGGAAAAAGTAATGGGTGATGCCCAAGTACCTGATTGACTCCTCTTCCGGGGGCC
>NC_051419.1:20989859-20989926 GCF_015228065.2 Penaeus monodon | reverse complement strand
CAACACACACACCAAAGGGGATAAAATACAATACATATTACCCAAAGTTTTCAATACAAAGGGTTTT
>NC_051419.1:20988829-20988995 GCF_015228065.2 Penaeus monodon | reverse complement strand
CATACATTCCCCAATAGCGCCCAACCCCCAAACACACACAAAAATTTATAGGGACACTATTGTGGAATGTATGCTGTGAGGGGATTTGGGACCTTAATTTGGCCTGTTACTAAAAATTAAAAAATAGAGACAATAATCGTTATCATATAATGTTAATAGTCGTTTT
>NC_051419.1:20988537-20988789 GCF_015228065.2 Penaeus monodon | reverse complement strand
TTTTTTCCAAATAAACCTTAAAATTAACAAAAAACGGTTTCCTTTAACAACATCAATCGAAATGTTTTTATCATTTACCGAAAATTGCGAAACTTAAACCCTTCCCCTGATTGCGGAAGCCTTTAGCTCCCATGAAGCCTATGCTTTGATAAACGAGTTTATAATTGTTTCTAATTCAGTGAAAAATTTGCCGTTCTGACCCCCGTGAAGCTTGTGTACTAGTTTTAAATGTATTTTCCCCCTTTTAGTATT
>NC_051419.1:20988214-20988368 GCF_015228065.2 Penaeus monodon | reverse complement strand
GATATTTTGGTTAAATAATATTAGATGAACAGATAATCTTTAAAATAATATAGTATATGTTTGAGGAATCAAGAAATATGAAAAAGAACTATCAGTTTTGCATATTTGGTGTATATTTTATTAACGTTCGATTACAATCATTCCCTTTTTATTC
>NC_051419.1:20987025-20987809 GCF_015228065.2 Penaeus monodon | reverse complement strand
TCTTTTAAAGCTAGCACCATGTGAAGCTGCTAAGAGTAGCTGTGCTTAAGGATTTAAGGTTTACCCGCTAAAGTATTTAAGTTTTATGTGTTCTATAACATATAGGTCTGGTCAGAATTAGAATTAGCTATCTGCTGTTTAATCATTAGATAAGTATGAAAATTAAAAAATAGTTACCAAGTTTCTTGTAGGGCCACTTAAATTTACTTCAGATGTAAAAGATATTCCCCAAAGGTCAATATGATTAGAAATAAAATTGTTTAGTATATTAGAAGAAACTGAACATGTTTCAAGAGTTTTTCCCTTTACACGAAGCTATACGTGAAGTCTCAAGTAATCAAAATGCGATTTATCCGTTAAAAGCAGCCAAAATTGACTTGCCCCCGAAAGAGATGAAGTTAATCATGTTTTAGAATAAACATGCTCGAAAGTATCCTGTCTCAGTGAATTTCTTTTGATGTGGCAAGACAGGTAACTTGTTCCACCTTATTGTGAGCAGGACGTCACCAAGTGCTTTGAGGAACTTTTTTCAAACATGACAGACCTTGTGTAGCCCCTTTGGGAGTATTGGCCGTATTATTGCAGAGTATTGAAGGCAAAAAGCCCAAGCAGCATATAATTTTTTTATTAATTATTCAGTGTACAGATTATAACCGAAAAATATAGTATTAGAGTTTTGAATCCTATATGCCTATGCATATAAGGTTTTATTAAATATAAAACCACTTTCAAACTAACTGACCAAACTTTCGTTGATTTGTGTAACAGTGGCTTCGTCCCAGTG
>NC_051419.1:20986092-20986955 GCF_015228065.2 Penaeus monodon | reverse complement strand
AATAAACTCAGACTATGTCAATTGTGAAGGGAAAAAAGTTTCACAGAATTCGCCTATATTTCTATGTTTGTCTGGATGAACTGTTGATAACATAACCGAGTATCTGGAGAGCATACCACGACAGTGCTAGTGGTAATAAAATTTCTAGGATTTCGCATAAGAGAGATGTTACAAAAGCTTCTCACAGTAAAGGTGTTCTTCTAGATAAGATGGTGGCATTTTTGGAGCTACATGGTGTAGTGGGGGGGGGGGCTATTGTGTAATTACTGTGGGGAACATGACCACTGGCAGAGAATGTTGGAAGAATTTTGTAACCTCGGTTTTCCACCAATAATTTTCACCCGTTTTTTTTGGCCTAGAAATGAGAGGAAGATTTCATCAGTGAAGTTGATTTAAGCGTTGGCGAGGGTGATGAGACATTCTCTGGATACTACAGTTTGTTTCCATGCATCAAGGTACTGTCCTCAGTTGAGGATGGCTTTAAAAAATCTACAAATTCTGGGGATATTGGTGCTTTAAAGTCCCCCATCCTAAAGGCTTTAATTGATTCTGAACGCCCCGAAAAAATAATTTTTCATGGATTTGAGAATTTAACTCTGTTTCCACTGTGAGCGTATACGTTTGAGTGTGAATTCTGTGTGTGTGGGGGGTATTATGGAACGGTTACCAATGAATGGAGACGACTTTCTGTTGGATGATAATATAACAGGCAGAACACTGAAGTAAGCTTATTATTGTCTGAAAACCTGTACCTAATGTATTCCTTGGGCCCATGTTTTGTCAAGACAATACTAAAGTAAAACCCAAACAGGAAATATAATCAGTCATATTACTACTGCTGATGCTGTCAACCTGGCTACTAC
>NC_051419.1:20985563-20986069 GCF_015228065.2 Penaeus monodon | reverse complement strand
GCCAGTATTAATTAATCAACTGAATTGTTTTTCTAGGGTGTTCAATGAACTACAAGGCTTAACTGAGGCTGCTGTGGCTGAGAATGAGTGTGATTCCCTGTCAATGTGTTATTGTTTGAAAAGGGGTGAGTTGATCTGCAAATGGAGACCTCACACTTACCCCTGCAACTAACAGTCAGTGGGTGACAGTGTTCACTAAGTCATATTCCTACTCTGTGTAGGCCTTTTTTTGAAACTTGGTCATGATTTTACCTTTGCGAACATGCAGTTGTAAGGAAGACTTTGGTCCGGATTTTGCTTTTTTTTTTTACAGAGTCAAGATTCGAAAAGATGTCTTGTAGTGTTGTAAGCCTTACTACACATGCTAAGTGGACGGTAAGCCCAAACAACCTCCTTAACAATACTATATTGATACCTATTCCTCCCTTTGATGCTCCTCTCTCCAGAGTGGTTTGATATTGTTGGCCTTTTGCTTGAGACTAAACAGTATCCTTACTATCTTGGGT
>NC_051419.1:20984759-20985523 GCF_015228065.2 Penaeus monodon | reverse complement strand
CTTTAGTTAAAATAGTAGTGAGAGAGTTGTTTTCAGTTTTTCTCAGAGTCTGACTTACCCCAAAAAAGTTAGTCTGATCAGGGATCAGATCACTCTTTCTGCTTGTCATCCTCAGAGTCAAGGCGCCATTTACCAAATTTTGTACAGAAAGTCACTGCGATGAAGGCTTTCTCTGTATGCCTTCTACTAGAGAAAAGCTTGACGAATCCTTGGAAGTTCCCATTTTCAATTTATGCTTACCCAGAGGTGAGGGGGAAATTAAGTTACTAAAATAAAGGGGCCCTGGTTAGGAGAGAAATAGGACTTTTTTTCGTAATTTGGGAAAGGTTTTCGCTATACTTGAGATATTTTGAAATAACTTAGTATACCCCCCGCACTTAATAAATAACAAAAAACAGGGTTTTCCAGCAATCAGTGTTAGTTCTTTTCCCTCATACGGCCTATCCTTAAGGAAAAAGTTTAATAATCAATAAAAAAAGAAAAAAAGGGTGTGATTTTGTTACTCAGACGGGAAGAGTTAAGAAGAGTTTCCCATAAACATTTGAACCATACTATAGGAGAACCCAAAGCCCACGTGTGGGTACTCCACCACTAGCAATTTTTAATGATAATGCTTGCTCCCTGACGCTACATACTGAGCGGGACCTGGGGAAGATTTAGATACTTTTTCCCAACTGGCAGGATAAAAAGGTAAATTTTTCTAGTGCCCCTTGTATCCGGTCCTGGACACACTAGGACAGACAATATTAACTGTGTATAAAGTG
>NC_051419.1:20984467-20984602 GCF_015228065.2 Penaeus monodon | reverse complement strand
GGTGGTTGACCTAATTAATTTCAACCCTTTCCCACCCGGGATCCCCAAAGTTCTTTTAAAATTTCCCTGCCCCAGCCCCCAGCAAGGATTACGCCCCGGGGAACCACCCTGTATGTGTTGGTTATATATACATAA
>NC_051419.1:20984293-20984443 GCF_015228065.2 Penaeus monodon | reverse complement strand
AAAATTAATATTTTTTAATAATAAATTAAATAAATAATTAAACATATAATTTTTTAATTTAGAAAAAATTAAATAAAAATTTATTTTTTTTTAATAATAATATTTTGTTTGTGTTTTTATAATTTTAAAAATTATATATTTTATAAAATT
>NC_051419.1:20982292-20982896 GCF_015228065.2 Penaeus monodon | reverse complement strand
CAACAACAAAACCCAAAACACAAAAATACTACCTATACTACCAAAAATAATATTAAAAATAATAATAATTTAATAAAAAAAAGATAAAACACTAAAATTTAATATAATGATTGTAACGGTAATAACGAAAGAGTGATCATAATGTTTGGAGGGTCATATGATAATAAAAAAAACAATAATGATAACTATTACCACAGATGTAATGATGATAATACTGATAACAAAAAAAATATATTATTATAGTAATAAATAAAAATAGAAAAATATGATGGTGATAAAAAACAATAGCAAATGATAAAAGGAAAAGTAAGGTATTCATATGACTTAGTAATAATTATCATAACGTGTTATAGTGATAATAAATTACTATAGTGCTAATGATAAATATGCATAACAAAACATCAGAGTAATAAAAAATAATAAAAATTAATGATGATAACAAAATATAAAATAATAAAAATAATATAATAAAGTATGTAAAAAAAACAATTTATAACAATAAGATAACAAAAATATAAAGTAATAATAATAATGTTATAATGATATTATGACACAGTTTAAATACTACCTACTACTACTAATAATAAAATATTAAACCAAAAAA
>NC_051419.1:20981550-20982196 GCF_015228065.2 Penaeus monodon | reverse complement strand
TAATTTTTATGATGTTGATGAAATAGATGTAGATATGATGAGTATATATGATAAATATATATGAGACGAAAATAAAAAATAATAATAATAAATGAGTGATATAGTAAGAATAATATAATAATAAAATAAAATAAAAAAAAATAAAAAAAAAAAATAATGAACAAAATGTTTCTTTAAAATAGAAATATATATTAGCTTCATATAGATCTATCTACTATTAAAAATTGAGATATCAATCACGGGGCAATCTGTTACGAAAATTAATACAGTAAAAATTTGAGGTTTTAATGATACATATCAGCAGTGAAAATTTAAACGTGTACTTGAACATAATATCTAATTTCTAATACTGATAAATCAGAATAAACATGGGCGTTAATCTGTCCCTAACAACGGGCATCTAACCAAATGTTTTTACGTGTAATTAATTTTTTTATGTTTACCCTACCTTTTAGGGCGTTTTTAGTGTGGGAAAACTATTTCGTCTAGAGGGATTGTTGTCTTGGTTCTCGCGTATACTCGATTTCTTTTTATCAAATTCTATGTATTATCTTTTTCTAAGTTTCGGAAGTTCCCTTGGAAAACTTAACCTTAAAATTTTATGTATTGATGACGTACTCTTTACACAGATATAAATAATAAAAAA
>NC_051419.1:20981082-20981368 GCF_015228065.2 Penaeus monodon | reverse complement strand
CTTATTTCTTGCCTCTTAAAAAACAAGCAAAACAGCAAAGGGTTGTATGAGCTGGATAATAACATTACTCTGTTTTTATTTCTTTTAATTGGGTTGTTTGGTTTTTGGTTTAAATTTTTTTAATTTTATAATATAATAATTATTTATTAAAAATTATATATATTAATATAATAATATATAAAAAACTATTAAAAATTTATAAATTAAAAAATTTATAATTAAATAAATTTTTATTTAAAAATTTTTATTAAATTTATTTAACAAGGGTGGTGTGGTTTGGTAAAAA
>NC_051419.1:20980911-20981012 GCF_015228065.2 Penaeus monodon | reverse complement strand
AAAAAATATTTTACCTCAAAAACCCCAAAAAAACCCCCAACAGAAAAGGGAAAACACCCAACCAAAAACACCACTTTGAAGCAAACCCCCCAACAAAAATA
>NC_051419.1:20980711-20980883 GCF_015228065.2 Penaeus monodon | reverse complement strand
GGGAAGACGGGACATTCCTTACTTCCTTCCAAAGAAAAAAAAACCCTTATACTAAGAAAACATCCCCTTTTAAAAAAATAAAGGGAAAAAGGGGAAAGGGGGTAAATTTTTTTTATCAAAATCTACCAAAGAAAATAAAAAAAATCAAAATTTATTATAAAAGGGGGGAAAT
>NC_051419.1:20980298-20980673 GCF_015228065.2 Penaeus monodon | reverse complement strand
CGGGAATTGTTTCGGGGAAATTTGCAATTTTTTTCAAAATGATTTTAATAAGTTATAATTTTTTTTTTTTTTTAAATTAAATTTTGATTTAGGCACTATTAATGGGTATTCTTAAAATCTTCCCAGATATAATTTTTTCTGTAAAAAATACCACTCATTCGCTCTCTCAATACGACTAGAAGTTTTTCCTGAAAACCCAAACAGGTGATTACCAGAAAAAATGTTGGGCATTAAACAAGAAATCGAAAGTAACAAATCCTCGGTACATAATTACTGTCAAAATGTAGGGAACAGGCTGAGGACAACAGACGATAAATATATTATTGATAGAAATAATAGATCGCTAGATAGACGCTAGCAGCTAACCCCAACCAC
>NC_051419.1:20979596-20979867 GCF_015228065.2 Penaeus monodon | reverse complement strand
ATTTAATCCCTTTATTCAAAAAAATGTTTTTAAAAACTGAATCTGGAAAACTGCAAACCGAGAGTGATGGTTTTCTACGCGTTTTCCTTTGGGATATAGATAAGCTAAAAAAAGATTTCAAACATAAAAGGGGGTATCAATCCCTAAAAATTCTACCACCAAAAAAAAAGAGAGAGGAGAGAGAAGAGAAGTTGGTTTAACATTTTCGATAGTCTGATCTACTACTAAAAAAATCTCAAAAAAAAACACAAGGGGAGGTAGCTGTCGAAGG
>NC_051419.1:20977046-20977652 GCF_015228065.2 Penaeus monodon | reverse complement strand
TTCCACCAAAATTTTTGTAGATCAAGGGTCTCCCTCCCTAACAAAAAATCCGGGGCCAGGGCAAACACCACAATAACCAGAAGCAAAAAGGAGGGGAAAATGGGGCCCCAGTTTTAAGTTTTCCATCGAAAATTTTTAATTTTACTAGGGAAAAAGAAACCAAATTCTAGCAAAACCCCCCAATACCACAAAACGAAAATTTTTAAAATTTTTATAGTTAAATTAAAGACCCAATTTCATTAAAATAAGAAAAATTTTTTTAAAAAATTTGGAAAAAAGGGGCTGTAAACCCTTGCAAATGGATAAAAAATTTAAAAAAAAAGGGAAGGAGGTTCATCAAAAACAATTAAAGGTTGGGGTTTAAATGCCGTTGTTTTGGGGCAAATGGGCGACTTTTTTTATGGAAAAGGAATCCCCTGATCAAGGCCCGTTACCTTGGGGTTTGGGGTGGGTCGGGAAACCCCCAACAAAGTTTACTTTTTCCTAGGCCACCGGTTTTAATCTTTAAAAAAAACAAACACGTCTTTTATTAAATACACCTAAAAAAACCCAAACCCCTTTTTGAACAAACAAAACCAAAAACCCAAAAAAATTTTTTTTTATAAG
>NC_051419.1:20973858-20973955 GCF_015228065.2 Penaeus monodon | reverse complement strand
CAGCAAAGTTTTGATTTGCGTATTTCCTGAGACGCACACACACACACTCATCACGAAGTCTTTTGATTTTACATTTCCATTGATTCCATGATTCGGT
>NC_051419.1:20973032-20973376 GCF_015228065.2 Penaeus monodon | reverse complement strand
AGCCTCGTGTGTACGAACGTTATGCAGGTTGGGAGAAATACAGTGGATAAAATATAAGATGGTCAAGGGGACAGACAGTTACTGATGTAGAATGATATAGCTATGTAGCAAAAGGGTAATATCGACAATTATACATATATGATAGCGTAATATTGTAAATGACGCCTAACACCTAAAATACAGAATCTGAGCTGACCCAGTAGCAGAACACATCATTCTATTGAAGTTTCTTCTCTATCATTTCTCGCAAATGATAATAACGTAATGAAGTTGCAAAATCAGAAAGGTAGCAACCTTACGCCACAGCGTCGCGACAAAATGACAAAAGTCGTTGAAATCGGCGG
>NC_051419.1:20972283-20972460 GCF_015228065.2 Penaeus monodon | reverse complement strand
GTGGGGTGAGGCTGCAGCCCCCCAAGATGGTTTAAGGGGCGAAAACGTGCCAGTATTTGTTGCTTGCCCCCGGGAAGATATGAGGAAAATTTGTAGACCAGGCAGGGGGGGGGGGGGCAGCGAGGGATATATTGTGCTCTCCCGTCTAATGCCGAATTTCTCAACCCCCCCTACCCC
>NC_051419.1:20970144-20972114 GCF_015228065.2 Penaeus monodon | reverse complement strand
CCTGTCGTTCTTCTCGGTGTTAGGTGTCATTTCCAAATTACCGTGAATAGATGTGGACTTCGTCTTTTAAGGTGTTGTTATGTACATAAATTATAGAAAGATAAATAAAGTAAAACAAGAATTTTGTTATTATAATTGAGTTAACCATTGACTTTATTCTCTAAGGCAATGCCTTATAGAAAACGGTATTGTTCAATTTTCAGGGGGTTTCCTCAAAAATTTTTCAGACATGATCGAATGCATTTTGGGGAGGGAGTTGATTGTTTATGATGCATTCGCATCATGAATCATGGATACATAGTGTATGGCAATAATAAACAGACTAATCATACACATGAAAGGAAGTCACGTGCAGTAAACTGAAATGGTAATTCTAAAATCTGAGTCGAAAAAATAAACAATTCTCTGGCGTCACTAACAATCCAGAGTTTGCCTAGATCTTACGCTGTGTATTGTCAAATACTTCGACCAATGTGGATCATTGCCTCTTAAACCCTTTCTAGCCAGACTTAATCCAGTCTATACCACCAAGCAGCGAGTGCTTTGCTTTTCAAAAAGCAAGCCTCGAACGGCTATAGCCCGCCGCTGAATGGAAAGCCCAAATCCTACACCCTGGACCAGGTGTAGGTGGTTTCGTAGGATTTGTTAGAGAGTGTACTTTGTGAAGCATTGTGACCGCATATCATGATGTCCTCTTATGTTCCTTTACCGTGATTGATAACAGTGAGAATAGTCCAAATCTTTGAGTTCCTTCATGTAACCTAACCGTCACGGTAAATAATCCGTACGGATATGCCACTGGATTAAGGTTACAGGGTATGGGCGTTATAGTTCGCCCACTTTTTAATTCCTGTTCAACTCTACAGAAGACCCAGACATAACTAAACATTTCCTGACCCCCACCTTCGCGCGTCCACTCTGCCAGTCCTTCGATGTCGCCGATTTGTAGATCTTTGATAATTTGCTTATGATCCCACGAGTGCAATTAATGTAAGTCACGAATATGATAAACCTGTCGAATTACAGAAAAGGTTGGCCTTATACTGTCAAAGGGTAAGCGTTGTTACAATAGTGAACACAATCAATTTCCGATATTGTAATCGCATATCTTGTTAAACTGCTATATTCTAGTGTAATTTCAAATTAAGGAATAATTTACCTGAAAGAGTATTGCTGCAGGATTGTGAATTACCCCATGTTACCTTGGTAGCCATTATAGTAGTGACAAACACAGTTTCTGAAGCATTTCGCGAGTATTTCGGAACATATTTCCCAAGCCGAAAAGGTTCTCTTGCCTGTAATCTGACTTGCGTTTGGTTCCAGTATTATTGATAAAATGAACGCCTAAGTACTATAATCGTAGTTAGTACTATCTACTCATTATCGTTACAATTCTCCTAGCTTCTTATCGTGGAGACTGCTTTGTAGTTCCATTATATAAATAAATGAAAGTCCAAAGGTTTTAAATGATAATTATATCATATCTGTTTATCAATTCACTTTCCGTTGAATTATACAAGCGCCTATCTTGCCTTGATCCTTTTTTTGCGGCAAATATGTTTCGGGTGAATGCCGTGTGTTGTGCCTGAGGTGCATGATGATAGTTGGGCCAAGCGGGAAGAAATTCCTCACCTGGAATATTTTAAAAAAGAAAAAAACTAAAAAAACCCGTATATATATTTTTGGATTTTTTCCCTAGGTTATGCAATTCCCTTTAAGCTTTTCAAATCGTATCCCGCAGCCCCTTTCAGTCTTAGCAGTTGGGCCAGACTTTTCTAGCAAAAATATTTCGCACAAGGCATACTCACTCTCGGTGTCTAATATACACGGCATAGGGCCCCGTTCAATGAAGGAAATTTGTGATCGCTTTAGCTCATTTCCCCGTAACCAAAAATGAAATTACGTAAAAAAAAAAGTAAATGTCTTCTTCCCAAACATAAAACATCTCCCGTCCACACGGCATCACAGAA
>NC_051419.1:20969268-20969358 GCF_015228065.2 Penaeus monodon | reverse complement strand
TTGATTTGGGGATAAATTTTAACATACCACACACAACCAAAAATTTTATATATATTCAAGCATGTGTTGTAGTACGTATATGTATTAAAG
>NC_051419.1:20966431-20968210 GCF_015228065.2 Penaeus monodon | reverse complement strand
TTTTGAGATGCCGTGTGGACTGGAGATGTTTTATGTTTGGGGGAAGATAGACATTATTTTTTTTACGAATTTTATTTTTTGTTTACAGGGAATAGCTAACGGATCACAAAACTTCTTCCTTTTGAAACGGGCCCTATCCCGTGTATATTGGGACACCGAGAGTGAGATATGCCTGTGTGCGAAATATTTTTGCTAAAAAAAGTCTTGCCCAACGATAAGAGCTAAAAAGGGTTTCGGGATACGTTTTGAATGCATTAAGGAAATTTGCATAACCTGGGAAAAACTCCAAGATATTATAAGAGTTTTAGTTTATCATTTTATAGATTTTCCCAGGGGGGAATTTCATTCGCTTTGGAGCACGTAATCATCATGCCCTCAGGCACAACACAGGGCATTCACCGAACATTTTTTCCCCAAAAAGGGGATCAGGCAAGATAGCGCTTGTAAAATTTTTAAAGAAAGGAATTGAAAAAACAGAATGATAAAAAATTTTTCTTTTTAAACCCTTTTGGGACTTTCATTTTATTTATTAAGGAATAAAAAGCAGTCCCACATAAAAATAGGAAAATTTGAAACGAAATGGTAAGTACTAACTCGATTTAAGTATTAGGCGTTCTTTATAAATATACTGGAAAAAAACGCAAGTCAGATTCAGCAGAGAACCTTTTTCGGTTTGGGAAATATTTTTCCGAAATCTCGCGAAATGTTCAGAAACTGGTTTGTCATATTTTAATGGCTAAAAAGGAAATGGGTAATTCCAACCCTGCAGCAATACTCTTTCAGGTAAATTATCCTTAATTTGAAATTACATAGAATATAGCGTTTAACAAGGATATGCGTTTACAATATGGGAAATTGTTTGTTTTCACTATTGTAAAAAACGTTTACCCTTTGACATTAAAGGCCACTTTTTTAAAATTCGAAGGTTTATAAATTTCGTGACTTACTTTAATTGCTCGTGGGGTCATAAAAATTTTCAAAGATCTACAAATCGGGAATCGAAGGGCGGGAGATGGACGCGGAAGGTGGGGGTCAGGAAAAGTTTGTTTGTTGGGGGTTTTTGTAGAGTTGAACAGGAAATTAAAAAGGGGGAACTTAAAGCCCCTACCCGTAACCTTTAAACCCCTGGCATATCCGCGGATTTTTACCTGACGTTAGGTTACAGAAGGAATCAAAAATTTGGACTATTTTCACTGTTTTAAAAAACGGGAAAAAAAACATAAGAGGACTCATGATAGCGTCACAATGCTTCAAAAGTACATTTACCCCAAACCTACGAAACCCCCTACACCGGGCCAGGGGTAGGATTTGGGGTTTCCCTTTAGCGGGGTATAGCCGTTTTGAGGCTGCTTTTTGAAAAGCAAGGCATCGCTGCTTGGTGGTATGACTGGGTTTAAATCTGGCTAGAAAGGGTTTTGAGGCAAAGTCCACATTTGGGCAAAAATATTTGACAATACCAGCGTAAAAATCTAGGGGAAAATCTGGATTGTAGTGAGCCCCGAGAATTTTTATTTCTCGACTCAGATTTAGAATACCCTTTTAGTTTTCTGCACGTGACTTCCTTTTATGTGTATGATTTGTTGTTATTATTTCCATACACTATTATCCATGATTCATGATGCGAAGCATCAAAAAACAATAAACTCCTCCACCAAAATGCATTCGACATGTTGAAAAATTTTGGGGCCACGCCTGAAAATTTGAACAATACCGTTTTTAAAAGGCATTGCCTTATAGAGAATAAAGCAATGGGTAACTCAATTATAAAAAGCAAAATTC
>NC_051419.1:20966323-20966402 GCF_015228065.2 Penaeus monodon | reverse complement strand
GACAAAAAACCCCTTAAAAGACAAAGCCCAATCTTTCACGGAAAATTGGAAATGCACTAACCCGAAAAGAACGACGGGT
>NC_051419.1:20965978-20966165 GCF_015228065.2 Penaeus monodon | reverse complement strand
GGGGGGTAGGGGGGGTTTTAGAAAAATCGGCATTTTAGACGGGAGAGCAAAATATATCCACTCGTGCCCCCCCCCCCCCCTGCTGGTCTACAAAATTCCTATATCTTGGGCAGGCAAGAAACCCAAATACGGGCCGTTTTCCCCCCTTTAAAACCCATTTTGGGGGGGGCTGCACCCTCACCCCCCC
>NC_051419.1:20965077-20965434 GCF_015228065.2 Penaeus monodon | reverse complement strand
CCGCCGATTTTCAACGATTTTTGTCTTTTTGTCGGGGACGTGGTGGCGAAAAGGTGTCCCTTTTTTCTGGTTTTTTGAAATTTCTTACCGTTATTATAAATTTGCAAGAAAATGATAGAGAAAAAACTTTATAGAATGATGTTTTTGCTACGGGTCACCCGATTCTGATTTAGGTGTGGCTTTTTTAAAAATTTTACGCTTTTCATATAGTGTAATTGTCGAATATATTTTGCTACATAGCTATATCTTTATACAATCATGTAAATGTCTGTCCCTTTACCCTCTTTTTTTTATCCACTGTATTTCTCCCCAACCCCCTACGTGCGTACAACACGGGGCTCGCACACACAACCCCAC
>NC_051419.1:20964521-20964624 GCF_015228065.2 Penaeus monodon | reverse complement strand
TGGGTCAAGGAAAGTAAAAACAAAAAGACTTCGGATATGTGTTGTGTGCGTCTCAGGAAATACGAAATCAAAAATGGGGATTAGTTACGAACAGTATGTTTTA
>NC_051419.1:20963808-20964132 GCF_015228065.2 Penaeus monodon | reverse complement strand
TTACTCCCTGTGGGCCGGGAAATTCCCCACGCCGCCCACGTACGTCCTCAGCGCCCCCACAGCTCCCCACACTGAGCAAGCGAGGATCTTCCCCACAGCGAGGACCCCGAGGAGCGCGAAGACCCGAGCACGCCCCTCGGAAGCAGGAGAAGCAGGAGCTCTTCGAGGTTCCACATCTCTGCTTTAACTCTGGCGGATACTGCCGAGCTGTTTCTGCTTGAAAGAGAAATCAGAATCTTACCCGGGCCCATTAGATAATGTGAACAGCAACTGTTGCTTGTGCAAATAAACGTGCACAAAAGTATTTTTAGAAAACGTGATGGG
>NC_051419.1:20953990-20954138 GCF_015228065.2 Penaeus monodon | reverse complement strand
GCGCATCAGGTAAAAGGTGGGGAAGGGGACTTTATCTTTAGTCACGATTCCAGCTTGGTTTAGTTTGCCTCTTAGAAGTCAATCCTCTACCGTTACAGAAACAGACCACCCCCGTACCTAGTGGGGAATTTTCAGTTGTGTTTTTGTC
>NC_051419.1:20952458-20952713 GCF_015228065.2 Penaeus monodon | reverse complement strand
ATAAAACATGCACAAAAAAACCCAAAAAAACACAAACACCCAATGTAATAAAAAAAATAAAAAATATAAAATATTTATTTAAATTTTTAATCATTATGAAAAACCCCCCAAAAAAAAAACAAAAAATAATTATTTTTTTTTATTATATATAAAATTAAAAAAATTAAAATAATACAAATCCCACCCCCCCAAAAACCCCCCCCCCCCGGTGTAGGGGGTAAACAATTGAATAGACAAAACCAAACCCTAATATTA
>NC_051419.1:20952088-20952177 GCF_015228065.2 Penaeus monodon | reverse complement strand
AGAGTTTGAGTCTGTGCTATACATGGTATACAATACACACAGTTGTTTGGGATGGATTTGTTTGGTTTTGTGTGTATTGTATTAATTTA
>NC_051419.1:20950919-20950996 GCF_015228065.2 Penaeus monodon | reverse complement strand
ACCAACCAACAACATTTCCCGAAGAACACAGACACAACACTTCCATTACTTATCGTACCTGGACTCATAATACATAC
>NC_051419.1:20950527-20950761 GCF_015228065.2 Penaeus monodon | reverse complement strand
TTACTGAATATTTAACATGTTGTTATTAAGATATATGAAATTATGACTATCATTTTTTTGAGAAATCATGAACATATATACCATTAAGGATAAAAAGGTCAGATCAAAGGAAAACACATTTAGAGTAGTTAGTTTCTACAAAAGGTACACTCTCTATTATGTGCGGACATAAAAAACGAGACAGTAGTAGAGGAGTAACTATTATACCCATTATCTATTTAATCAGCCTTTTTT
>NC_051419.1:20947381-20947526 GCF_015228065.2 Penaeus monodon | reverse complement strand
TGGCGCATGCAAGCATGAGAACCAAGAGTCACTACTTTTGCAATCCATTCACTCGGCTCATCAGATGCTTTCCCGTGCCAGAAAAAAGTACTCGAGTCTGTTAGCCGTGTTTCCTGAGGGCTGAAAATGTCCATCTTCAGTCTAA
>NC_051419.1:20947129-20947320 GCF_015228065.2 Penaeus monodon | reverse complement strand
GCAGGAATCCAGTTTAATAGTTGGTTTCTTTCTGTTTCTTTCGTAGTTGGCCAGTGAATGTGTTTCAGACTGCCAGTTGGATTTGATCCCTGATCCCCATGACAGCACTTTATTGGCTGGGGGCTTGAGGCGGGCAGTAGCTGTCTAATGAGACCCTTTGATTTCTTCCGCCCTTTGAGGATGACCCATAT
>NC_051419.1:20946417-20947066 GCF_015228065.2 Penaeus monodon | reverse complement strand
GGAGATAGCATTAGAGTAGAGCATGCTCAGATATGAGAGTCTTTTCTTGCGCCCTCTTAGATGAGGATAAGGACGGAAAGACCGATGTTGGCCAGTACGCGGAAGTTGCCAAAAGGTAAGACGGTAGAGTCACCTATCCTCCCAGGCGTGAAAGGAAGTATGATCGGAGAGTTTTACTTTCTTGCCCGCTAGTACGTGAGTGTCCCTCTCACGAGGGTTCGGCGGTCGGACCCGAAAGGGCACAGAATGAGTGCAATGTCCGACGAGGTTGACGCTGTGGTGGGACCCCGTAAGGACTTTTCACTCACCCATTACATACCAGCGCAGTCGGCTTTGTTACACGGAGGGTGACCCCTCATGAGCTTTGCGGGCTGAGGCTAAGCTCAAGCATATCGCAACTATATTTATACTTAACTCACCCAAATATGGGAATAGTACGGGGGTAATTCGGCATCACGCACCAAGTCGCGCGCGCCCGCCGCCGAGAGTTGTGTGTGGAGGTTTGTGTGCTGGCTACACGGCGAAGACATAGTTAGAACGCAAGACTTCATATTGGCGATTTATGACAAGCGGCTCCCTCATGGCATATCGTGATGTAGTTCGCAATTTTTTTTTCGACTTATCTTATCTTAAACATATATGAAATAAG
>NC_051419.1:20946273-20946365 GCF_015228065.2 Penaeus monodon | reverse complement strand
AACTGCATGATTACAAGCGTGTCCCACCCAAATAGTTAGAAAGTGCGCAACTATTTGAGGTCTGTTTGGATAGAAGCACGGCCTGATCAGCT
>NC_051419.1:20945902-20946073 GCF_015228065.2 Penaeus monodon | reverse complement strand
GTGGAATGATACATTAAAGTATAAGCCTACTTCACTTTTCCTGATTACAGAATATACTTGAGTTCTTGAATAGATCCGGCAAGTTGAACAACATCTACATATCTTAAGTTTGGCACATTTCTGCTTAATGAATGTTCTCTGATGCTCCTTTAACAATTTACTCTTAGAAAC
>NC_051419.1:20945180-20945318 GCF_015228065.2 Penaeus monodon | reverse complement strand
CTCAAAAAGTCAGAACATGGATTTACAAGGATCTTTTCATTTTTCTTGAATAGGTCTTTTTGCCTTCACTTGGGATTTCGTTATTTTCATCTTTTACTGTGTCATTTTTTTATCTGACTTTGCTTTGTCAGGTTCTTA
>NC_051419.1:20934319-20934656 GCF_015228065.2 Penaeus monodon | reverse complement strand
GCTGCCACGTATTAGTTGCACAAGCAACAGTTGCTGTTCACATTATCTAATCGGCCGGTAATGACTCTGATTTCTCTTTCAAGCAGAAACAGCTCGGCAGTATCCGCCCAGAGTTCAAGCAGAGATGTGGAACCTCGAAGAGCTCCTGCTTCTCCTGCTTCCGAGGGGCGTGCTCGGGGTCTTCGCGCTCCTCGGGATCCTCGCTGTGGGGAAGATCCTCGCTTGCTCAGTGTGGGGAGCTGTGGGGGCGCTGAGGACGTACGTGTGGGCCAGGCTGTGGGGCAAGAGTCTCCCGGAAACCTACGGGAAATGGGCAGGTAAAGCCACCCCCCCCCCC
>NC_051419.1:20933785-20934118 GCF_015228065.2 Penaeus monodon | reverse complement strand
ACTATCTAGTTATCTCTCTGACTGACTATTTGTCTGTCTCTCCTCAACACCCCCTCTCTCTTTCTTGTTTTCATCCATTCTTTATCTCTCTTCCTTTGTCTGATTTACTCCTACTCATTTTCCACTGCAATTTAAAAAGAGAATCTTTCATTATATAATGGCATCTGACTTCCAGGGAAATATCTTTAAGGAACCGACACAATTGCACCTTTATCTTATAGGGTAATACTCGTACAGTGGTTTAGTCCTTAAATGGGCTAAAACTGAGATGAGAACATACGGTAGGTAAGGTTCCGCATGGCACAATCTTAAAGTTTTAAAGCTACAGCATTT
>NC_051419.1:20933604-20933733 GCF_015228065.2 Penaeus monodon | reverse complement strand
CATATATTATAGCTCTGGACTCGCCGTTGCGTTAGCATAAATTCTTAGTTTAAGACTTTAAAGCTTTAAGATTTTTTTCTTTACCAACTTATTTGTATCCATGCTGTAGTTACTTCTTGTTCACTTGTC
>NC_051419.1:20932801-20933569 GCF_015228065.2 Penaeus monodon | reverse complement strand
AACTTGTTTGTCCCCATCAGTGGTGACTGGCTCAACGGACGGCATAGGGAAGAGTTACGCCAAGGAGCTCGCTAAGAAGGGAATGAACATCTTGCTCGTCGCGAGGAATATGGAGAAACTACAGAAAGTTGCTGAAGAAATTAGTAAGTTTAAAAGGACTTGAGGAACTGTAGGGAATTGTTGCATAAATGATCACTCACAGACTGCATATGATTTTGCTGAAGATCTTTTCTTTCAAAGATACAGGCAGACAGACAAACAGAACACAATAGATGTCACGACGCAAAACTAGCAAGCAAAATATAAACGCCGGACAAATAAACTTGTTGACACCCACTGCCATCATGATCCAATAAAACCTCAACTTCTTGATAATTTCCTTCAGGATCTAAATCCGGGGTTCAGACGGACATCGTGCAAGCCGACTTCGCGCTGGGTCGTCCAATCTACGATAACATTGCAAAGCGACTGAAGGGGAAAGACATCGGGATTCTAGGTGCGTAAGCTGCTCCCTGCAAATTTTCCTCGCCTTTTGATAATCGTGAATTTGGGAACACGAACTGCTATAATGTTTTTCTCCCTTCTTCCTGCCAGTGAACAACGTGGGCATGCTGATCACTCCGGGTCCGTTCGAGAAACTGACGGAGGACAACATATGGGCGTACGTAAACGTGAACGTGGCGTCCGTGGTGGCCATGACTCGACTGGTTTTGCCCGAGCTGCTCCGGAGAAGGCAGGGCGCCGTCGTCAATGTGTCGTCCATGGGTT
>NC_051419.1:20930793-20931378 GCF_015228065.2 Penaeus monodon | reverse complement strand
CCTTCGTGAGCAGCTTCACCCGCTCCCTGCGGGAGGAGTGCGGCTCCTCGGGCGTGACCGTCCAGTGTCTGGAGCCGGGCGCTGTGTCCACCAACATGATCTCCTTCGACAAGGATATTCACAACCCAGGTTGCCACTGACTTGGCTTCTTAGGATTACCTTTTGTAGTTTACCAGTAACTCTAACGATATCCTGTGTGCTTAAATCCAACTTTAGATTTATGTGTTTTGAGCTTTTGCACTGCCCTTTCATGTCGAATCTAATGTCTTCATTGTTGATAATTGAAAGGTGGAAACCAATTTGCTATCATGTGCTAAAAGAACGTATAATCAATCTGTTTACTATTAATATGCATTTCGTATAATCATGCAACTGCATTTATGTTAAAATGAAGTATTATAGCATTTATACGCTCTGAAACTGAATATAAATCCTAAGAAATGATAGAGCGTAATTGCCCACAGGGTTCTTTACTCCCACCGCCGACGCCTTCGCCGCCAGCGCCGTGGCCACCCTCGGCCACGCCAGCCGCATCACGGGGTACTGGACGCACTGGCTGCAGGTGAGGAAGGCGAGTGACTCGTT
>NC_051419.1:20930172-20930557 GCF_015228065.2 Penaeus monodon | reverse complement strand
TTCTACTATCAATAATAATAACAAGTAAAAGAAGCTGCCTTTGACAATCTTAGAAAGAATATTTACATCATCTTGAAAACCTGCTTTACAAAATAAATTTGCATGGCTTCCCTGAATTCACCGAGGGACGCCTTTCTCTCACGGTCCAGCTGGCGATGGTGAGGACCATACCCGAGTGGCTTATTATGAGCGGCTACAAGGCGAGGATGGATAGCAAGATTAAAAAATCGAAATAAAATCGATGAAATTATTGAACAGTGTGTTATCATGTTATCATGATACAAGAACACGAAAAATAGTATGTAAGTATACAAGACACCAGTTTACTATACGAATAGGCTTATGTAACCATAAACCATAAATGTCCAACTCAGGGCAGGCGAGG
>NC_051419.1:20929537-20930089 GCF_015228065.2 Penaeus monodon | reverse complement strand
AGATAAATGAAAGGCGGAACATTTTAGACCCTTAACGTTACTTTTAGCATGTTCTGTTCGACTCATCCTCGAACCCACAAGCACTCCTGTCACTGGTATAATTACTATCATCCTTAAAGTGAGAAAAAAATGTAATAAATGTTTTATTTCCCCCACAGAGAATCTGGGAATTACATGGCATTACTCTTTTTACTCAAAATATACCTTGTGATATTTCAGTGGGTTCTTTACATTAAGGAATAACAAAGATTTTGTAAAACAATGCCTTTGCTTCGTTTAGAAATAATAACCGATATGATCTGAGAATTCTTGGTGTTAGATTTGAACACAGCATGTGTGGGAGTGTCCACATGTATCCCATTCTTTGTACCATGTTTATTACATTTAAACTTTGTCATCAAGTTCTGAGCATGTTTCAGATACCTTTAAAAGTTAGCGGTCGCCACCTCTAGACTGATCAGATACATTAAATACATATGAAAGGAGAAACAAAAGGAATTTGTTTCATTTCACAATCACTTGCTACACGAGAAACGAACGTAATTCCTTATT
>NC_051419.1:20929341-20929458 GCF_015228065.2 Penaeus monodon | reverse complement strand
TATTCATGGAATAATGGTTTTGATTTGTTCTAATTATAAATATTTGTACTTTTGTATTTATCTGAATAATGTATGCTGTGACGTCACTATGAAGGTATTATAAACACCCCCTAAGAC
>NC_051419.1:20929045-20929244 GCF_015228065.2 Penaeus monodon | reverse complement strand
CTATTCGCTTTGATATCATTTTACTCATGTTCAGTGTCCTCTCAGGGCATGCTGCCTGGACCCTCCCGCGTGCAAGATTAGTTGTTGTTTTACGTTGTTAATATAGTCAGTTTTAGCCTTTTCTTCTTTCTTGTAGCTTTTTATAACCAAAATTAATATTATTTAATAACGAACACAAGGCCCTCTGCCCCATGGTATG
>NC_051419.1:20927823-20928234 GCF_015228065.2 Penaeus monodon | reverse complement strand
TCGCTCCCCCACGGCGCCTTGGCGGTGTCCCCTCACACCCTCTCTCACTCCCGCTGCGCCAACATGGTGAGTGTCTCTGCAATTTGCCCTTTCAGAAGCACCGCTTTTTTAACTATCCTTTCATCTCTTTTTTCCCCTTCCCAAAATCTGTAACCCAAGGGTATTTATTTCCAATTTCGTTCCTACAAAAAAAAATGTACTTTGTTTTTTTTTGTTTTAGTGGTTGCACCTTTTATTTTTATTTTTCTCAACACGTAAAACATTTTTTCCCGAAAAAAAATTTCAAAGACAATGTAGGAGGTCACGTTCTGTGCCGTAAATGTTTACGAAGTGGAAAGTTGGCGATGTATAAGACATATAATGAAAAGTAGTAAAATTGACGAAAAATATGAAAAATTAGAAATTCTTAAA
>NC_051419.1:20925372-20925568 GCF_015228065.2 Penaeus monodon | reverse complement strand
TGTAAAAAGCAAAATGAGCGATCAGAAATGAAGAGATAATTACACCTAATATAAACGATTTGTACGATTGATACATTAAACTTTCAAGTCCGATTAAAACAATTAACTAGATGACAAGCACATTATTTTTCCCTTTTTTCACGGCCACCCAAGAAGTCGGTGTTCCTACTCACAACCGCGCTTTCCTTCGCCAACC
>NC_051419.1:20925223-20925332 GCF_015228065.2 Penaeus monodon | reverse complement strand
TACGATCTACTCTAAGGTGGGCGTCGGAGTGTGGATAGAGGAGTATGTTAGCAGGGAGTTTCTGGCAACCTCAGATATCCAGGTAATTTCGCTACAAGTTTCGTTCTTG
>NC_051419.1:20924529-20924883 GCF_015228065.2 Penaeus monodon | reverse complement strand
TAGTTTTATCATTACGTGTCTGTAGTATCATAGCAGTTATTACACCTCATAGATCACATTAATACTGATGTAACTATTTAGATCGTCCCCTTTTCGTCATTTCTTTATACGTGTATTTTACGAGCATGGCGCAGGTAAATGAGAGGAGACGAAGAAATCTCTTCCAGTTCTTTGTAGTTTGAAATTATTTGTCCTATTAAACAGTGTTTGCTAGAGTCATGAACACGAAGGAACTTTTAGTGCCTAATAGTTCATTGTCAGTAATGAAACTAATTAATCCTACCCAATTTCTGAATGTCATAGTATTGCTGCTAATATTCTTGGTCGTGCAAGATTCATGCTGAATGAATTGTA
>NC_051419.1:20923121-20924433 GCF_015228065.2 Penaeus monodon | reverse complement strand
AGTTCCTAATCGTATTAGTAATATATTTGTCTTATTCTGAATTTTATCTTCAATCTTATTCAAATCTTAATATTTCATCTTCTTCATCCCTTGCTTAACAGTGCGCACTTTTATCCTATGTGAATGGAATCAGAACACTCAGTACACAAGAGATTCGGGGAGCTGGGGTCAAATGCTTCTGGCTTGACCTGACCTTTGACCCTCAAGAGGCAGGACTCGAGACGTCTGTTGGCACATACACTATCTGGAGTGCACAGGTAGGATCAGGTTACCCACGTATTCTGTGTACGTGACTTTGCGTTAGTATTTACCAGTATCCAATAAACAATGCTTGGAATTACTAAGAATCTATTGAATTATTGTATTTTTAAATGTGACAATGTGTGATCTATATGTTCAAAAAAGAGTTCAGCTTATGTGTCATTCTGTCTTACCTTTGACATACTGGCTTTCCGATGACCCTGTGCAGTGTACATGAGGGTATAGTTTATGTGTGTGTTGCAGTCCTCTCTCTCTCCAGTCTGAATTTGTATCTCTTATTGACCCTTGACTCTCTCTGCAATTAGTCGACATCAAAGTCTGATTGCAAATTCTAGACAAATGATTGCAATTGCTCTGTTATTAAAGCTAAATAAGGCTGCTTTTCCTTTCTCTCCTTCGGCCTTTGCGCTTGCATATTCATTAATTACAGCATTAATTTGCTAGACTGAATGCCCCTAATTTTGATTAATGATCTATATTTCAATAGTCAAATGCTCATTTTTCATGTAGCAAACAGGACTTTTTCTGTTCTGTTTTATCAGTCGGATACTTTGCTTAATTTCTTTGAATCGCTCTCTACTTTAAAGCGATCAATAATGTTTAATCGGCTCAATCGTCTATTTACTTACTCTTTTATTTTGTCTTCAGCTGTTTAACCAAAGCTATTTCTATTCCAGGCGCTAAACGGACCTACGAAGACCACCGTTCCTCCCCACCAACCGGCAACCGATTCCTTTGCTCCGGCCGCCACAGAGACCAAGGTCACCACACCGGCCGCTAAGGTGACCACGTCAACAGCTAACCGCAATGCATTAACAACCACAGAGACAACTACAATGCCAAACAATGCTTATGCAACAACCGCATCTACAGAACCAGCAACCAAGATCCCCTCCACCATAAATCCTGCAACCACAAGCACAATTGTAGCTACCACAACCACAACACCAATGCGTAAGTTAATTGTTTTGGTAGATATGTGTATTTTTATTTTTTCGCGTTTTTTTTTTCGAATTACACATACTACTTTCTCGAAAAATCTCCCGTCTAT
>NC_051419.1:20920373-20920999 GCF_015228065.2 Penaeus monodon | reverse complement strand
CAGGACGGGTGTGTACAGTCGGCTATATTGCATTTAGAGACCAAAGTAACCGTTTTGTTGGAATGTCACTCATCTTTTTCTAAACCTTCATAAACATTAAGTTTTGCGATAATTTGTTTACTTGTTTAACATCGGATATTATTCTATATCTAAACTGTATATTTTCGGTTCAGGGATTTACTACATAGATATATATATTTCAACATAAGAAAATCTGTTCATTTACAACAATCTTCAGAGTTTCGCTGACCAACGAGCAGCTTTGTTTTCAACGTTTCTAAGCTCCAGTTATCAGAGTCAAGTGAACAGACTATAGCTATCTATTCATCCATCACTATTTCTATCAGTTTTGTCTACCAGTCTAACAATCTATCTCCCCAAACCCTTATCACCCCCACTACATCATGACGCTTCCACCGCCCAAACACAACCCAACGCGACTCCGCCCACGCCCCACGCCCACAGAGATGAACCTGTTCCTTTCTTCACAATGGGTCGACAACATCTCAGGCGCCCAGGCAGAGGAAATTTGCGCTTCTGAGGGCGGCGTCCCTGCGAGCATCAAGTACAAAGCTCAAGTGGACTTCTTGTACAGCCAGTATGGTAAGTGCGCGGAAGCGAGATTC
>NC_051419.1:20919292-20920008 GCF_015228065.2 Penaeus monodon | reverse complement strand
CAAGATGAGGACAACCAAGGAGAGACAGTCAAGAGGCTGCAGTGAGCAAGAGCAAACCTCTAACTCGTTCATTGGGCTACTGATGCTGGAAGAGCTTGAGAACGAAGAATATAAAGATGCTAATGGGACTACAAGTTCAGAATCTGAGACGCTGCAATAATCTCTGCAAGCAGAGATTATTGCAGCGCAAGGACGCCGTGGTTAACAGAGTGTTTGACGCCACAGTAATGAATAACATCAGTGTCACGAATAATCTCACCTAAGTTGGAGCAAAACTTGCCACCACCAAGGTAAATGTTGAGCTAAAAAAGAAATCAGAAAATAAGCAACGAAAGAAGCTTCTCCCAAGGCTAAAATGACTGAATGAAAAGAGATTTGATAAAGCTAGTAAGGAGACGTGTGAGAGAATAAGTGGTTGCAAGTACTGAATAATGAAAATAGAGAAAGGGAAACGCAGAAAGAGATGGTAAATGCAACAGAGCTAGTAAAATAGCAACTAAAAGTGTTACCAAACTGGAAGGCACTCGGAATGGAGAAGGTACAAGAACTCCCAATCCCTTCATCGGAGAATAGCCGACCAGTTGTACAAGTGCCTACGAGACCAATGCTTCCCAGAATGGATGTCCACTGGGCAAACACCGTGTGTTCAGAGGGACAGAACAAAAGAAGCAACAACGGCCAATTATCGCCCCATTACATGTGGAGACTAATCACTA
>NC_051419.1:20918220-20919239 GCF_015228065.2 Penaeus monodon | reverse complement strand
TATTTATTTTTTTTTTTTTTGGAAACATCAAACAGTAGCAGGCAATTTAGGAAATTAAGTGGAAATTAGGGGAGAACTCTTCCATGGAGATGCATTGCCTCCCCTGCTCTTTATGCTTTCGATGACCCCGGTGACAAACATTCAGAACAAAATGAACAATAATGGATACGAAGAGAATGATATAAAACTTTTTTTTTTTTTTGGAAAAGGCGAAAGCGACATCCAGATACCGCTAACGACGATAGCAAGAATAATGTCAAATATAAAGATGGAATTCGGATTGCAGAAGTGCGTAGCAATGAACATCAAAAAAGGAAGGAATATTCTGCCAGATTAGCATACAGTTGGCACCACTGATGAGACCGAATATAAATACTTTGTGGTAATTTGTGGTAAGCAAAAACAAATGAGACAGAAGATGGGAAGGAGTACTTATCAGGCAGAATTCACATTTGGGAAGTATTAGTTATCAGGTACAATACCAGGTATAGTGTACCGGAAGTAAGAGGAGGCTCAAGTATTAGACATAAGACATAAGAAGGTGATTAGTTCACCACAATATCGCGTCGTGCAGTGCGAAGTGGCGTGGATAAGATGTGTGAAAATGAGAAGACAAAGCTGCTATGTGAGTACAACATATAGATACATTCTGTAATACTGGCTCGGTGGCCAGTCCTTGTTCTAGTACAGAGAGATACCGATTGTGTGTTACTAACTGACATTAGTGTGCTATGGGACTCCAGAATAACAGATCAAAAGCAGGAAAAAATGAAAACGATGCCAAGATGATACGGAAAATGCGGGTCCTTCAAAAGAGCCTTAAAATGAATTTAGAAAAGATTACGAGGAAGGACTTGCCAACTCCATTATTACAAAAAAGCATGCTGCTGGACGGCAAGGAGATATGGTGACCACTAAATGAGGAACCAACCTTTCGTCGCTGGGTGTGACTCGATTGGTTCCTGACACCACTGCTAGAGGCTTTATAGATAACCATATAACAGCAGTGGCTGTAGGAG
>NC_051419.1:20917468-20917741 GCF_015228065.2 Penaeus monodon | reverse complement strand
TCTTTCTTTCTCTTTCCCCCATCCAACTGTAATGCCTGCCACCGCAAGCCTAAACACTCGACACCTTCACCCCCCCCCCCCACTTCACTCTCCCACTCAGTGCCCTCTCCCATTGCTCCCGGCCCCCAAGACCCCTCTGACCTCAACCCCTACGCTCCCCTGCACCACTCGATATCCTCGCCAAACCCCACCCTCACTCCTCTCGCCCTTCCCCCGCCACATACCCCTATTCCACTTTCGCCCCTTCCCCCCGAAATCTTCTTCCCCTTCTTT
>NC_051419.1:20915704-20917376 GCF_015228065.2 Penaeus monodon | reverse complement strand
GCCATCATAGACTCTGCGGAAATCTTCCTTCCCCCTTATAGTATGACAGTGATACGTAGAGACAGACCAACTGAACAGGGAGAGGTGGCGGTGTCCTCATCGCCATCAAACATGACTTACTTGGTAAACATGGGCTAGACACATAGAATGTGAGATCGCCTGGATCCAACTACATATTTCTAACTGTACATCACTCTTGCCTTCCGCTTTCTACAGACCCCCATCTTCCAACACAGAACATTTACAGACCTTCACACATCTCTCACTCGCATCGCTCCAGACAAACACATTTGGATCGCAGGTGACTTCATCCTCCCTGACATCGACTAGACGTCTATATCCCCTTTTGACCCCACTGGCGCAGTCGTCCTAAATCCCATTAATCCCCACGCAAACAGGCGCCAGTTCCACGACACCTTCACCCACGTCATAAATACATTCTCAGACAGTACTCAAAGCATTACGAACCCAAGTCACCATACGCCCCACTGGCGACGGAGGCCCTCCAACCACTGCCCACACGCTAGATATCTTCCTCACAAACAACACACTCCACATAACAGACACCAAGGTTGTTCCAAGACTAAGTGACCACGACATCGTTCTTGTTTGAAATGCAGACGTGGACATAAGGGACATGATCACTTATGGAGACAACTTCCAATCTGCTGACCCCTACTCCCGACCCCACGATAAAAACTGAAACTGAAATTGGGCCAATTTCAAATCTTTCAAAAAAAAGCATTTGACAAGAACATAAAGATATCTCACTAACAACGTAAAAAACAACCGTAGACACTTCTTTAAGTTCTACAAGACGCGTAGACTAACATAGCTGCATCTGAAGACCACAACGACATTCTTATCACCAATCCAGAACACAAAACACATCTACTCAACGCACAGTTCCACTCTGTCTTCACACTAGAAAACCCCATTATACCGAACATGCCAAACAACCCCCGCCAACCCATCCCAACTCTATATATTAGAACGGACGAAATTCAAAAACTGGACACAAACATTCCCTCAGGACATCATCTCTCCCATCCGACTTGCTTTGTACAAACGTCACCCCTGTTTTCAAGGCAGGTGACCGGCCTGACCCACCAAATTATCGCCCCATCTCCATTGTCTCCATTATCTTCGAACGCATCATACACAAACACATAATGAATCTTGACACTAACAACATACTAACTGATACACAACACGGATTCCGACTTCAACGATAATGCAAATCCCAACTCATTTTATTTATCGCGGCCTTTCCAGACGCTTAGACATACGTGATGTTAAATCGGTGGACGCTATTGTGCTAGATTTGTCCAAAGCCTTTGATAAAGTCCCCCTTGACGGTACCATATCTAGCTCTGCCTCTTCTGGTGTCCCCAGGGCACCGCCTGAGGCCCTCTCCTCTTCCTACTCTCCATAAATGACCTCCCATTATCCTCCCATTTACAACTAGACTTTTTGCTGACGACAGCCTCATTTATCGACTAATTAAGACGACTGACGACTGTAATCTCCTCCAGACTGACCTGAAGGAGATTACAGATTCCCTCAAGCAATGGAAAGTCACATGACAATTGAACTTTCGGCCAGACAAATGTAGAATCATAAATTTCACCCGTTCCCAAACGCCCATAAAATTCTCATATTCAATTCACTC
>NC_051419.1:20915018-20915610 GCF_015228065.2 Penaeus monodon | reverse complement strand
AGCCAATAGAACACTGGATTTCCTGAGGAGGAACCTACACGGCTGTACACAAGACACTATATACATAGCTCACAATGCACTCGTCCGCCCAACACTGGAGTATTGTGCAGCAGACAAAAATTAGTATATTAGAAAAGATTAACATCTCAACAGCCAGGCTCATCACGAATAATTACACATGGACACCCTCACAATACACAGAAAAACACATAGATTAACAATCATGTTCAAAATCACAAATACTTAAATTGACATAAATAAACAAGATTACTTAATCCACGCAAACACAACCAATGCACGCAGCGCTCACGACCAGAAATACATAGTACAGATTCTTACAAACACTCATACTTTCCACGCACCATTCGTTACTGGAATAGACTCCTACAACACATAATACACACAAACAAAGCATACACATTTTACCAACTTACACTTGTACACCTAAGAACACATATATAAAACACCTAAGCTTAGCTACCATCACTCCCCCCTCAGGCAACCAACCCAGGCCCACGTAAGCGTGACATGCGCTGCCTTTTAACGCCCTATTAAGAATGAGATTGAGATTATCGTTAGTATCAATATAGTG
>NC_051419.1:20914744-20914971 GCF_015228065.2 Penaeus monodon | reverse complement strand
GGTAATGATGATGTGGTAATGTAACATGATTTTGAGCAAGTTATTTGAACATATACTGATGAACGTGGTATCAATGGACATGCTAAATAGTAAGAGATTATGAATGCGTTATCATAAGAACGAGATAAGAGATAAGACAGATAGCAACAAAACTTGTAAAGAGCAAGCAACAAATAACAAACCGCATATCTATCTAATTATGAACACGAAAGGCAGTGAAAATAAAT
>NC_051419.1:20914249-20914568 GCF_015228065.2 Penaeus monodon | reverse complement strand
ACCAGACATTGATGGTGACGGCGTGTGGGTCGAACTTCGAAGGGGGGACTCGGGTACAAGGTGGTATGATAACACCTTATACAGAGACACGGAACTCAACCTGCTGCACGACTTCCCCATTGAAGATGTGAGTTGTCTAGTTCAGTAACGGCGCTAGTGGTGATTTTGTGGTGAGGATAGTGATCATAATTATTCATAAATCTAACATCTATTACACTAAGTCGTACTTTGTAACAAGCTCTAACGATTTTCCTTATATAATCGATGATATAATAACCTTTAACAATAGTGGGTATAGCAATGGAATGCTTTAACAAAA
>NC_051419.1:20913866-20914129 GCF_015228065.2 Penaeus monodon | reverse complement strand
CATAATACGAATCATTATTTCAACTAATTACGAATATCGTTTTCCTTTTCGAAGCCGCGCTGGGGCGACTTCCCAAGGAACTGCCACAGGCTGACCGGCTTCAACCACTTCAAAGTCTTGAACTGCCATTCGGATAACATCTACAAGAGTGTTGTGTGTGCCCGTGTTGACGCGTAACGTTCTGGAGAGCACATGGACACGTGGGCAAGAGTGGGAGTTTAGGCAGAGTGGTGTTAAATAGCTCCTGGTAGTCAGAGATACAC
>NC_051419.1:20911214-20911451 GCF_015228065.2 Penaeus monodon | reverse complement strand
TAGCCATACTGAAGTTTATTAACTAACAATTTTAGACCTAAACATCCGAGTAGGTTAGCTTACAAAAACAAACACAATCTTCCCAAAAAATGTATTTACAAAGAGTTAACAAAAATAGAAAAAAATGCAACACAATTTAGGAGATCACAGAAGTTGCAGAACTTTACCTCTTCACTTGACATAAACAACTCTTATCATCTGTAGATTATTGGCTCGAGTAGCCTCCTTTGTGGCGCC
>NC_051419.1:20910651-20910859 GCF_015228065.2 Penaeus monodon | reverse complement strand
AGTGCAGACATTGTAGTATGAGAGTTGTACACATAAAGTTGTGGCACCAGACATCACTATGATTTCTCGTGATACAGTTCACCATACGTTGGCCAATATTAGTCCTAGTGGAATGTTGAAAATATAGCACAACTCTAGGTATACTGTAGTTACATTAATGACACATAATGTCATACAATGAAAATAACGCCATAATCATTTCACAGTG
>NC_051419.1:20910291-20910501 GCF_015228065.2 Penaeus monodon | reverse complement strand
TTACAAAAGTTATATACTGGGTAAAAAAAAATCACATATTTTTTTTATTGGATTAAATCATAGCTGTCATGAAAGTGCGGGAGAGAACATGGTATCAGTTATAATGCATGCGTGATAATTACGCAGATATTCTTCATATTATGTACAAGTTTCTTGTTGGGAAATAAAACCTGTGTAAAAGGCTACTCCTACGATTTCGAAGCAAGAAAT
>NC_051419.1:20909564-20910105 GCF_015228065.2 Penaeus monodon | reverse complement strand
AAGAAATATTATACTTCACAAAAAGTTTTCGTGTTTTTCACAAACTCAGATACTGATCAACATATGAATTGTAAGAGAAAAAGGACAACATTACAAGGAAATATTTGGAAATACAGCAAGATGATTTTGACGCGTGAGTTGCTATATGCCAGTATGCCACGTCACCATGAGCCTGAAATGATTAGGTTTGATTGTAGAGAGACACTTCAATCAGTCTTTGTTCTGGCACCATTTCCTTCATCGCACCACACGGGTTTAAATATGAAAATATACCTCTTTTTTCAAGTCTACAGTTCTTTTAATCCCTGCATATATGTTGTTCAAATTTCTTTATAAAATATCAATTGCTACATTAACTACCTGCCTTTGTTCGATGCTCTTAAGAAAACAAGAAAATAAGAAAATGCGAACATTTATAACCGTTAGTGTGTCCTAAATATAAAGCAATTTTAAGACAACGACGGCAAAAAATAATTCGCAATTCAATGCAATGGTGATAATAAAAATAGTCATAGTAGCAGTGGCAGGAGCCCCCCTGTTG
>NC_051419.1:20909091-20909528 GCF_015228065.2 Penaeus monodon | reverse complement strand
CATAAATATCTATCTGGAATCAAACACCACGCAGTAAATGTTACGTAAGTTAACGTAACAAGGAGATGAGGAAGGCGAGATGAAAGTTAAGAAGGAAAAGAAAGAGAGGGGGAAGAAGGAGAAGTAGGAGAGAGAAGAAAGAGGAAGAGGGAAATAGGGTGGAGGGGAGAAGTAGGATAGCGAGATGGAAGGACGGAAAAGGAACATGTATATGTTGGCGATTTATCCAGATCCTTCTTCCCTTACACTATGCTATCTAGAAAACAACCACACAACCACTCGCGCGTAAGTTGGCAGTGCTGCACGGTTCTATAATTCGGTCTGATTAACTGCCGCTTATTTTCTATTTCTATTTCTATTAGTGCTCTTTGGTTCCTAATTATCACATTTTTTACTTGCGTCATGGCATACTGGAGAATTATCATAATTTTTAACTG
>NC_051419.1:20908706-20908981 GCF_015228065.2 Penaeus monodon | reverse complement strand
CTCATTTATTACGAGAATTATGAAGATAATAATAACAGAGCATCAAAATGTAAAACAAAATATAAAATTACACCTACTGGCAATCATCATAACGATGAAATAATGTAACTCAAAAGGAGGCGACAGTGGTCTTACAAACAACTATATTGAATGCTTAAACATATACATATATTTGTATAAAGCAACTTCACCGTGGCCTTTAATAGTCCATTCTGCAAAATAATATACATAAATTGAAGACCAGTGTACTTACACGACGAAGGTAACAAATCAAT
>NC_051419.1:20908399-20908659 GCF_015228065.2 Penaeus monodon | reverse complement strand
GAAACAAATTCTACACCCTAAAAGAAAAACAGTTGCCATAAACTTGGGATAGAATAACCTAACACGGGTAAGATCTGAAAGAAAATATATATATATATTGATATCTAAGTTTTGGATTACAATAACGGTTATATTTACAAAACAAAGAGTGGTGATTTGACAACCGAACACCTTTGATTTACCGCTCCACCTATTGTAAACAACGCTGTGATTTCAAGACACTATAAATGTCTGCAATACAGATCAAAAACCCAGTCACT
>NC_051419.1:20907637-20908306 GCF_015228065.2 Penaeus monodon | reverse complement strand
GTCATTCACATGTTCATGAATACATACAGTAATACATACAGTAATCACATGTACGTATCACAAGCCGTTCTTTTGGACACAACGATAATTCTAACGCGCGTTACTTGGCTTCCAGTTGATGCCTTTTCACACATGATTCAGATTCTACTATTTCCATTTTAAGTTTTGTTTTTGAGCTTTTGTTTCACAGGAAAAGAGATAAGGAGAGAAATATAAGTATCAGAATATGTCTCGAGACCAGGCACTCGTGAGGGTTCATTCCAGTAACAAATTTTCTTGTCGTCTTCTTCCTTAGAATCAGTTCACAACGTCCAGTCTGTTTCCAAGTTTCTTTTCTTATATACTATATATGTCACCCACACCAGCAAGCAACTACTGCTTCTGTTCTCTCTTTCTATCCCTTCTCTTACTCCTTCCGTCATCTCTAAACGACTTCCCTAAATCAACGACGATTTATATCCCTTATCATCTGCTGTCCCTCCTCTCGTGTTCTGTTCATTCCCTCTCTTTATCTTTTATACCTCGATGACTTTCCCATTAACCTTTATCACTATTATCTTCTTCTTCCTTTTAATCTTCCCATCTTGCTCTGCCCCTGCTCTCTCTCCATCGTTCATTCTTCGACGACTTCGAAAACGAGGCCGAGGCAGCCGCAACAACAGGCACCGA
>NC_051419.1:20907377-20907595 GCF_015228065.2 Penaeus monodon | reverse complement strand
CAAACGACCACTTCCCAAGGACGACGACAACTTTTCATCCCTCGACGACTTCGGAAATGAGGCAGCTGTTGGTGGTCCAGATCTCATCCCGAATTCTGTTCCTGAGCGCCACCATGTCGCCCTCCGTCTGGAAGTTGGGGTCGCACACCCCCTCGCGCTGCTCCTCCATGCACTCAAGGAACTCCTGCGAGGGTGTTCACGGGCGTGAGTGTTGGCGT
>NC_051419.1:20907072-20907281 GCF_015228065.2 Penaeus monodon | reverse complement strand
AAACAGAGAAGGGAGAATGGGAGAAGTGGAAGGAGGAGCAAGGGGAAGATGTGGAGGGGGAAGAAGGGAGAAGGAAAGAGGATAGGGAGTAGGGGGGAGAGGCAAGTGACAACGAGGAAAGGGCGGGATGTGGAAGTGGAGTGGGAAGAACAAAACCTTGAAACAAGAGGAAAGTGGAGGAGGAAGGGGGAAGAGAAAGAAGAGTACGA
>NC_051419.1:20906721-20906948 GCF_015228065.2 Penaeus monodon | reverse complement strand
AGCGAGGGAAAAAGATACAAACGGAGAAAGGTAAGAGAGAGGGGGGGGGGAAGAAACGCTGCGGGAAGGTTATCAACAAAGGAGGAGAAGAAAGCAACAAGGACTTTTTCCAAGAATAAAAAAAAAACAAGAACAGAAGTTTCGAATAAAAATCACATTGAAAATAAAATGACAAAAAACTCAATAAACTCAGACTTCCTGTAAACAAAGTAATACAAAACAAAAGT
>NC_051419.1:20906101-20906642 GCF_015228065.2 Penaeus monodon | reverse complement strand
GAATTATTCAACTAACCTCTCTATAGCGACACTTCACCACAGATCTGTTGTCAGCTACCAGACCGACCTTCTTGTAACATTCCTCGAGGTTGTGATACTGGCACGCTTCACTGCCACTCACTGCAAGAAATATAGTTATGTCATCCCTGCGTGCAATCAGAAATCAATCGGTTCTGCGTGCCATAGGAATTTAAGAAGAACCGTAAATCCCCTGTATTTATTTTTGGTTCTCTTGTTCTCCCTTTGTTGTACTCCAGTTTCATCTGTAGCTTTCTACATTACATTTAATAATATACAATAGTATTCATTATTCTACATACTGTAAGTTTATATGTAAACCGGCAACGTTCTACATTCTACAGCACTCTACGTTACTTAGCAATTCTCCATCATATCCTAAATTATTCTATAGCATTCTACAATACATGGTCCCCACGGCACGTGGATTCTAGCGAAGGCGGTTCGAAGTGAAGGAGAAACCGACTCTTTCGACGTTGAAACGATTCGAGTTTAAGAGAAAAAAAACTTGGACAGAAATTGT
>NC_051419.1:20905380-20905680 GCF_015228065.2 Penaeus monodon | reverse complement strand
ACATCCTGATAATTCTATAGTATTTTCGTAAACGCACAGATCCTTGCATCATTACCATTAGTAAATGTGTTATTAAAATCCAAAGAAATAAGGTTCCTTCTTTCCTGAAGTAAATTAATGGTGAAGAACTTCTCTTTCTCTCTCATACATTAGTAGAAGGCAAATCTACGAACTTTAATGTTAATGTACATGTAGTTGTAATATTACTAATGAGGACTACCAACTGTACGTTAACTTCAACGACGCGAAACTCTTGCCGCTGCACTCACTTGTGATGCTCCTCGTGATGAAGCTAAACAT
>NC_051419.1:20904646-20905287 GCF_015228065.2 Penaeus monodon | reverse complement strand
GCCGTCCTTGCCCCTCCTCTTCCTATCCCTCTTGACTTTCTTGCCCCTCTTGCCCCTCTTCCTCCTCTTCCTGGCCGTCCCGTCGTCCTGCTCCTGCGCCTCCGACGCGTTGCTGAACACGAGCGAGTCGGCGCGCATGCCCGTGGCGTACAGCAGCTCGTGGAACCGCGACGACGCCTCCAGTGACGTCGTCCGGACCTCGTCGTCGCCCTCTTCCTCCTCGTCGTCCTCGTCTTCCTCTTCGTCCTCTTCCTCCGTGGCATCCTCCTGCAGCTGCTGTAAGGCCCCCGTCCTCGCCACCAGATGCCGCGGAGGTGCGTCCACGCCGCCCCTGGCCGCCCATCCTCCCCCTATTCTCTCGTCGTCGACATAGTCCTCTTCCTCTTCCTCCTCTACTCTTCTTCTTCCCCCTCCTTCTCCTCCTCGCCCACCCTCAGGCCCCCATTGGTCATCCCCATGATGGTGTCGGTGGGCGTGCGAGGGCTTGGCCACGCCCTCGGCCCCGCTCGCGGTGGGCGGCTTGTGGAAGGGGACGCGGACGTCGCCCAGGGGCACGCTGCGGCGGTCGCGCTCCTCGTCCTTCCTGCAGAGGGGAGGGGCGCGGTAAGCATTGGTCTTTCACCCATATAATCAATGGTTCG
>NC_051419.1:20904301-20904400 GCF_015228065.2 Penaeus monodon | reverse complement strand
TAATTCTCAGCAAAATTAAATAAACATCCATGGTATCTTATCATGATGAAAATATGAAGTCAATATAACTTAATTACTCTACTCGTAAATGGATATCAC
>NC_051419.1:20903347-20903993 GCF_015228065.2 Penaeus monodon | reverse complement strand
TCGAATATAAACTGGGATGTAATGATGGGTATTGGGGACTGGGTATCTTTGTGACATTACATTTACAAGTGGTCAGCCTTCACAAATACGTGCATATAAGGTGAAATAGCGTTCCATTAACCGCTTTATTACTGGCAGATTCTTGGCATACCGTATTGATATAGTTGCGACCTTTTTGTTCCCAACCCTCCTCGTGTTCCATTCGAAATTCTCGCGTCTTGATTGACTAGAAGGCTGTGACGTGGCGGTTTCTAAGTAGGTGAGTGGCCGCGCCGTGCGGACATTTGGTTGGACGTATGGCTGTGACGTCACATTCGGCGCGATGAAGACAACCAATAGGGCTATCGCAAGAGCAGCGCCTGACGTCATGACTGTGGGGATAGAGAGAGATATGATAAGCATATGGCAAATACCACAAAATTTCCTAGAAAAGGAGATAAGGTAAAATTAGGGTAACAATCACATAATAAAATACTATAATGAGAAACAGGAACAATATCGCCACTAATAAGAGGTAACAGAAAATATTGATGCTAATAGCAAAAGATAATTTTGAACCGTATTTCTCAGAACAGAGTCATGTGTCCACCTCCCTGTCATCTGTCGCATTCCTTCGCGTGATCCCTTACTATTACTATTATTATCC
>NC_051419.1:20903241-20903306 GCF_015228065.2 Penaeus monodon | reverse complement strand
GCTTACGCTCTCTCCTCAGACATGGAGTAATGCCACACTTAATGCCGTAGATGTGAGTGTGCTAT
>NC_051419.1:20901296-20901439 GCF_015228065.2 Penaeus monodon | reverse complement strand
CAGACCAAGTAATCTCTTCTGTTCCTAATTTCTATATCTTCCGAGAACTCACAGAGATGGCGTTCCCTGAAGACGCATTATTTGGTCCTGGGGATCAGTGGCACATCTATTAGCATTATATATGTAGACATGTATACACACAC
>NC_051419.1:20900090-20900321 GCF_015228065.2 Penaeus monodon | reverse complement strand
GAGGGGTCAAACGTTCAACAGACGTTAAACTGCATCCGGTCATGCCAAGGCCATGATTCTAGACAGTCAGACGGGATAGTATCTAGTCAGGATGCTGCTGCTGTCAAAAGGCCTAAAGGCATATATCGTTGTAACTGATAATTTTGGCTTTACACATTTTTGATGCCTGGTGAAAATTCAGTGCAATTACAAAACCGGCAGAGGTATTCCTCTACACTATGTGGAACTGCG
>NC_051419.1:20899824-20899933 GCF_015228065.2 Penaeus monodon | reverse complement strand
TGGACAACAGACAAAGTATGGAGACCTAGAAGGTCCTCGGGACTGACGATAGATCGTCGTTAAACACTAACTTTTCGTTTTATCGTTGTAGTGAAACCCGTGGTTCTTA
>NC_051419.1:20898900-20899183 GCF_015228065.2 Penaeus monodon | reverse complement strand
AATAACAAAACACCGACAGCTCGTACTACAAACAAAATGGCAACACCAGTATTAATGATAATCAATAATAAAAATGAACACCAACATGAGATTCATTCGAGTCATCATTATTTAAAATGCATTAAGAGTGGCAGTAATAATGCAAAATTTATAAAATAAAAAAAGGAGTTATTGTATCACTATTAAAGCTAACCGCAATATTACCAATACAAAAGCACATAAACGTATATGCAATTCAAATAATCGCGAGAAAATACGAATAATTTGAAAGAAGCGTTACAAA
>NC_051419.1:20898671-20898866 GCF_015228065.2 Penaeus monodon | reverse complement strand
AGCGAAGATTATCGAAAAATATCAGTCACGGAATCTAACAATGTGTCCGGATGCATGCATGCTAGTTTTGGTTTCCCGGCATCCCCGCTTTCACGCTTCCAGATGTTATAAATTTTCAAAATATAATTCTCTCCGACGGCCATGCGAACGCGCGGATGTGGAGCTTCGCGGTTAATCTTTTAGAATCGAAAACTG
>NC_051419.1:20895424-20895774 GCF_015228065.2 Penaeus monodon | reverse complement strand
GCGGCCAGATCCCTGGAGCGCCCGGTGTCACATGGCGCCGTCCACCGCATGACACGAGCGGAAGTGGGAATGCCTTAACAGAATCAATGATTACAATAAAAAGCTGCAACTTTCTCTCTCCTCCGAATTCTGGCTGTACCCGTAATGATATGTCAGTGTAATATTAACGCATGTTTTCCTTATGAAGGTATTATTGAATCTGTTTTGTAATAGCATCTCTGGAACATTATGTATTCGTAGAAAATAAACTTATCCTGTTAATTGTTAATAGGCGCTAGTTTAGAAAAAAAAATTATCATGCATACATTTTACAGTAATTTTCTAAATTACACTTGTAAAATTAATCTAAC
>NC_051419.1:20894879-20895311 GCF_015228065.2 Penaeus monodon | reverse complement strand
GGAACATAACAATTATCTAAAATTCGAGAAGAAATTGATGTCACATTCTTACTTTCAGGCACCTATCTAATCTCCATCTCATCACTATAACTTCGCCACCATTACTATCACTTTCCTTTGCCATTTAGGAGTAAATCAACGACGTAATAGGGCGTGAACATACCGCAGAGTTTAGTAACCTTGACCAGTCTGAAGTGGCTCCTAAACCCTCGTATTTATTTACCGTTGTATATCCTTGCTGTATAAACTTCTGCGGTCTGTTGTGCCGTTCCTGCAACTCTATTTTGCCGTACTGCAAGGCTGCACTGTAGTTCTATTATGGATTATATAAGTAGCTCAGCACTACAATTTGATCATATTACTTAAAGTGAATTATAATAACTGTGCTCTCTATTGAAAATTTTTATCAAATTTTGATCACGCACTAACCTT
>NC_051419.1:20894114-20894411 GCF_015228065.2 Penaeus monodon | reverse complement strand
CACAGCAGTTTGAGGCTTTCGTAAGTGTGCGAGTATACTTACATTCTAATATAGCCCAGACACTTACGCATATCTCTGGTGCCGCGTACAAGGAAAAATAAAACAAAACAGCTCATGGGCATATGTGCACACTGCAACGTGAAAGATGTACGTGTCCGTAACAAAAGCAGCGAGATTCCCGAGTTCCTTGCTAAGAATATAACATCTTATCGCATAATCAAAACTCTGAGAAACAAACGCTTATTAAGAATAAGTATCAAGGTCTTTTTACGGCTAAACTAATATTACACACACACA
>NC_051419.1:20892530-20893007 GCF_015228065.2 Penaeus monodon | reverse complement strand
CTTCTCTAGCCAGTCGCTGCCATGTCACATTTGTCGAGAGGTGTCAGTCTCACCGATTATATAATTGTGATTATATAGCCAACTCCTGAGATGCTTTAAAATTATCAGCTAATCACTCTATCAGCGTGGCCGTACCTTGAACTTTTAACCTCCCTGCTTCGATGCTTTTGCAGTTTCATCAATTACTTCATGACATGGACACATCACGCCAACACAGCTGCAGTGACTTCCTTCGTAGTTCTGTGTTTGGTGTTGTTTTATATCTGTTTAGTTTGTGTCTGACGCATAATATACACAAAATCTAATCAACCGGCCGGGTCATGGCCAACCCTTCTTCTATAAATGTTAATCACAACCCGTCAGAAACGTTTTTCCATAGTCTTGCTGAAAGTCAACTAAATAAAAAAACGATCAATGAATGCAAACAGGGTCATTCCATCCTTGTCCGGGTGAACATACATCAAATAACAGCATGTC
>NC_051419.1:20891821-20892491 GCF_015228065.2 Penaeus monodon | reverse complement strand
TGTAACAGTAACATAAACAAGAACAGTATTAAAGTATACTTATGAATAAATAATCAGACAAAAATACACAAAGCTGAAAACAATAAAAAAACATGAAACCTATATTCAAACATTAACTGAATGAACTGAATGAACATAGTGACACATAGTGTAGTATTACGAACGAGAAAAAGAGAAAATAAAAGAGCAAAGACTGTGTACACAAGCACAGGCATTAAAAGACAAAAAAAAATGAGAGAGAAGAAAATAAATCAACAAACAAGAAATGACATTCCTAGCATGGTTGGCCCAATGACGTCACATTCTCCAGAAGTGTGACGATCTTGTGTCACCAGGCGGCTCACGTGTGACGGGCAAATGTAACGCTAAAGTTGTTTTTGTAACGTTAACCCCCCCCCTCTCGCCACCTCCCCTACAACATATCTCTAAACACCATCCGGCGAAAGACAGAAATCTGGTGTCTGGCTACTACAATGACGTCACTGACTGGGAGTGTGACGTAATGGTTGCGTCACTATGGGGTCCCGGATGTGGTTGTGTTGGCATAACCAGGGCTCTAGATAACAGGGTTTACCAGAGGCTGTGAGTACGAGATGTTACGAGAAATGATGGAGAGTGAGAAGAGGCCGGCGGGGGCTTCCCCCAACTGTGCGTTGCGTGTGTACTTGTA
>NC_051419.1:20891293-20891511 GCF_015228065.2 Penaeus monodon | reverse complement strand
GTTCCCCAAACTAATAGGAATAACAAATGTTGAGGATGATAAGAAAGGCCTTTGCAAGTGGCTCAATGTTAATAGCGGTAATAGTAATGTTCAAGCGGTTCGGCATGATTCCACTGGGTTTAGTGTGCTTGTTAAGGAGACCTCTTACTGGCCACACGCTCATGGAAGCACAGTGGACACGCAAATATATGCAGACAGAGACACGGGCGCAAGTTAAA
>NC_051419.1:20890846-20891090 GCF_015228065.2 Penaeus monodon | reverse complement strand
TGCACACAAGTCCCAACAAGCAATGACTTACAACTTACACACACACCTATTATCCTCTCGTCCCACCCGCCTCCCTTCCAAAAAAAATCAATTACACCCTCAAGAAGCACAAAAAAACGTCATTAATCCCCGCCGCGGTCTATCAAATGAGGGAGAGAAAAGGCCGTAGACGAAGGCCACCGCAGACATGACTGACAGGATGGTCTGATCTTGTTATGACTCCTGTGCCTGGTCTCGGAAAGTT
>NC_051419.1:20890069-20890218 GCF_015228065.2 Penaeus monodon | reverse complement strand
ATATATAGAAAAGTTTCGTCACCTATCTTTCTTTTGTATCTCCTCTTTATTCAGCTTTCTCTTTCCTGTCTCCCGTTACCCTTCTCCCTCCCTTCCTCATTACCTCCTTCTTTCTCAGTATTTTCCATTTCTCACAATGCTTACTTTCC
>NC_051419.1:20889937-20890032 GCF_015228065.2 Penaeus monodon | reverse complement strand
CATCTCTCTCTTTCGTTCTTTGTGTCAATGTGAGTCTCGTTTTCCGTTTACCTTCCTTTCAACCTTATTGATTTTTTTTTAATCTTATCTACTTA
>NC_051419.1:20889798-20889888 GCF_015228065.2 Penaeus monodon | reverse complement strand
CTATTGTTACTTTTGTTTTCTCCGTTTCTTTTGCTAATTTTCGTTTTCATTCTAAGTTTGTGAACTCAACGGAGAGAGAAGGTTGTGCCC
>NC_051419.1:20886943-20887179 GCF_015228065.2 Penaeus monodon | reverse complement strand
AGACGTTTTCAATCCCACGCCCCCCCAACCTAGCGGGGGTGCCCAAATTTGAGGGCGGTTTTTTCCTTTGGCATTTTCTCTGACCCTTAAAACCGGGGACCTTTTAAAAAGCTTTCTACAAGGGTCACGGTCTCGCCCGGACGCGGCCCTTCTCCCGTGGAACCCTCTCCCCTTACCAACCAACCTGCTGCCCAGGGTTTATTTCCCGGGAAACCCGGGGCCACTTTACCCCGCCC
>NC_051419.1:20885947-20886037 GCF_015228065.2 Penaeus monodon | reverse complement strand
AACTCTCCCCTTTTCCCCTCCCTCCTCTCTTCATATATAAAATTTATTAATATATATAATTAAAAATAAATTAATATATATATATTTTTA
>NC_051419.1:20883594-20884604 GCF_015228065.2 Penaeus monodon | reverse complement strand
CATGGCAAACGCTTATTTTTCTTGTCCCTCGACCCGGGGCCGGGGAAAAAGGACCGTGGCCCGGAAGTAAAAATTTCATGATCCTTGCTTCTTGCGATCGCCTGATCTTCACAGCCGAAAACGCCTCACACGTGAGAGATGGCGTGCACGCGCGCGCGCCGGGAAACAAGCAAGATAAGGAAATTTTCTGGACTTAACCTCGAGTTGGTCCGACAGACATGGCAGATTGCAAGCGCATGTCTCCCGTCAGTGAGTGTGTTTAGGGAGTACCAAAGTCCCGCTGCTTTGCCATCTGTTCATAGTTCTCACTTCACTCAAGTCCCTCACCCCCTTTTAAACCGCTCGGGGGTGGATCGCTTCTCCTAAACAAAAGTATCGGAAAGAAAAGTGAAAACTTTCCCCCTCCTCAGGTTATGCTTCCTAGGTTCCCAGGGGGGACGTTTTTCTTTATAAAAAGCCCCTCATGATGCTTTCCCCACATGTCGCCACGTCGCCCTCGCCACGTTGCTATTGGACAGTGGGTTTTAGGGGTCAAAGTAATTGTTGTTAATTTTTTTTGTCCTAAACACCTTTGCAAGTGTCCCCCCCAAAGGGGTTTTAAAGGGTGGTTTTGTGTGTCCCTTGTGTGTGGGGCGAGACCTGCCATCATTGGGGGTTTGGAGTCATGCAGTGCACAGCGCGAGTGGGATGGCAGGCAATCATGCTGACACATGAAAGGTATTTCGGCTTGTCTCTAAACTCTACTTGCCCTTTCCCCCTTTTCGCTCTTTCCTTTTCTTTCTTCATTTTTTTTAGACTTTTTTTTTTCCAATTTTTTTTTCCTTTTTTCTTCTCCCCCTTTTCTCTCTCCGGCCCCTTTTTCTGAAAAATATATATGTTTAAAAGTTTTGTTAGAAAAAAAAAATACTGCCCCAAATAAAATAATTTAAAAAGAGACAACAGTTTTCCCCCAAACCTCCTGAATTTTTATCTCTGGGGGCTGATTTTATTAATTGTATTTTTAAAATTAT
>NC_051419.1:20882337-20882497 GCF_015228065.2 Penaeus monodon | reverse complement strand
CGTCATGCTGCAGCAATATGTATTTGATTGCTCATCTATTTCATGTTTTGGTCTTTGTAATCATTTGTGGTTCTTGCACAAGCATTTTTTTTTTTTTTAGTTTAATCTAAATCCTCACAGCTGCGGGTTCACTGTCAAAAGAATTTTAATGTAACAGTTG
>NC_051419.1:20881807-20882068 GCF_015228065.2 Penaeus monodon | reverse complement strand
CGAAATCCACGGAACAATACAAATTGGAAACAAATAGAAACCCTTGCAATCGACGCAGTGTTCATCCTTTTTTTTATACTGCAGTAAGACTTCGCAAATTTAGAAATGCGCTTCACGACAAAAGAAAAATTATGTTAAAAGGAAAACTAAAAACAATAAAAAAATCACTAAGCAAAAGTAGGTAATGGAGACAAATACCAAGAAAAGAATAGCAATAAAAAACTATTGACCCTTCCATAATAGTTACATAGATTGACGAAA
>NC_051419.1:20881529-20881662 GCF_015228065.2 Penaeus monodon | reverse complement strand
TGCATTCTGAAAGTATTTCCAGTCAAGAAACCACAAGGACATGAAAAAAATGTGTATGTATGATAATAATGATGGAAGAGCAATGATAAGCGGAGCCATGGTCTCTTCCCACCTGTCTTTAGGGATGAGAGTA
>NC_051419.1:20881163-20881497 GCF_015228065.2 Penaeus monodon | reverse complement strand
GGGGGGGGGAGAGAGAGAAGGGAGAGGGGTATAAAGGAAAGAAAATCAAACGGCAGAATTACAAGCACACGATAATCATGATGGAGAAAAATCGAGATGGGCGGTTTCGAATGATAGATCAACATATGATTATAAAATCAAAAGAAAACTGCAAACACCAAAGGTCAAGAAAAGAGGAGAGGAAAGAGAAAGAAAATAGATTTCGAATAAATTACAAACATTCACATCGAGTTGGAGTCGTCGACGGAGAATGCAAGCCTGGCTGTGCATCAATAGCCACGCAGACAGGTAACTTCAAAATGATACCTTGCGATCTCCTTCTCTCCGCCCGCCC
>NC_051419.1:20879757-20879959 GCF_015228065.2 Penaeus monodon | reverse complement strand
AGGGGACAGGATGCTGCGAGATTCTCATTAGTCATCCGTCAATTTTAACTCTTTACTCGCTGTCACCCCCTACCCCCCTTTTTCACTGTTCCCCCTCCTCCCCGGTCCCTCCATGATGCCATCCCCTACATGCCCCCCCCCCTTCATCACTACCCTCATCCCACCTTCTTCTGGGTTTCCTCTTGCCCCTATCCTCTTTTGG
>NC_051419.1:20878876-20879311 GCF_015228065.2 Penaeus monodon | reverse complement strand
GTTGTTCCTTTGCCCTTAGTTACCTTCGCCGAACGGAAGGAGGATATTCAAGTCTGCCTGTTTATTTTCGGTCGGTCTGTCACCAGGTTTACACGAAAAGTCTCTGCCCGATCGTGATGAAAGTTCGCAGCTGGGTCGCCTAAGATCTAGAGGTTGATCAGAAACAGGTGCTGACCCAGGGTAGATGAGTAGATGTTTGTGCAATATAAGTGTAGATTTGTAGTAAAGTGTGAAGGGGGTTTTGATATCTGAGTGACCTCTAGTTTCTTCATATGTTAGTTTCTTGGTTTGTCACTAGGATTACTCATAAAATACTGATGAATGATGATAAAAGAGTATGTTGGGAGCGTCCACTGGGTCAGGGAACAGGTGATAAGATTTTGGTTGTAGCCTATTGTAGATCTGTTTTCCAGCCAAGAATATTCACGGGGTCAC
>NC_051419.1:20876497-20876957 GCF_015228065.2 Penaeus monodon | reverse complement strand
CGTCCCTCTGCCCTTGATTCACACAGGATGAAGCACAAATGGCTTGACAGCTTTACAGCCTTGACTGCTGAGTACTTGTGCCATCACCCTTACGGCATCACACTCCTGTCAGTAATAATCACTTTATTTTACCAGTGAAAACCTCATGTTAAGGAAGTCGCGAAATGCAATCTAGATTATCGTGATTCTGAAGCAAGTACTAACCTAACGTCCTCAAGGCTATGGCCATTGTTTAAATATAATTCAGAGCCTTCATCATCATTCTCAGCATAACAGAACAGTCATTATTATCCTCCTTTGTTCAGCCTCATCACTATCCAATGCACTGTCAGCAACATCATTAAAAGTATGATCAGCATCCCCATCATCTCTCAATGGGAACGCAACACACGAAATCTCTCTCCCGTTCTCCCGGGCCCACACTTTCACCCAAAGCCAATCACAGTGTATCAAGTGTCAC
>NC_051419.1:20875615-20875846 GCF_015228065.2 Penaeus monodon | reverse complement strand
CATGTGTGTGTGTGTATGTCAGACTACAAGCTTTGCGTTGGGGTTGACTGGAGGGAGGAGGATGACAACCATACAAGACAACGACGGCGACGGAAACGAGAAACGACCTCCTTCTTGTACCTCATCTTTATCAGTCTCTCTCATTTCCTTCACCGCTGGGAACTTTTTTTCTTCTCTCCTTTCACGAACGAAGAATCCCCCTCCCCCCCTTCCCCCCACTTCAAACAGTGC
>NC_051419.1:20875078-20875457 GCF_015228065.2 Penaeus monodon | reverse complement strand
CTAGGAGGGGGTGGGGGCTAAGAACCGGACATTGTGTCGTATCTCTCGGAAAAAAAAAACCTACCGTTCTTTATTTCGTTTCGTTTTGAACTTCCTTTTCACGAGCGGAGGCGCCGTCCGCGCTCGCTGTCTACTCCGGTTTCCGTCTGGCTCCCGTGACTTTCTGGCTGTCTCTGTCCGTCTCTGGCTGTCTCTCCCGTGTCTCTCTGGCTGTCATTGGCTGTCCCATGCTTGTCTCGTACGGCTATATCTATCCATGTTTGTCCATCTCCTCTGTCTTTCACAGAGTGGATATTTTTTTGTCTCTGTGCCTTTCGATAAGTCTTTGACGTATTTCTTTCTTTTAGCTGCACAGGTATGTCAGTTCCGTCGGTATGTG
>NC_051419.1:20874470-20874689 GCF_015228065.2 Penaeus monodon | reverse complement strand
GTGCGCCCTCGTTCGCCTGTCTGTCTGAGGCCCTCTTCTGAAGAGCATAACAAACTGTTAAGACAAATAAGTACGGAGATAAAGATGGAAAGGAAAAAAGAAATAAGAAATGTTTTGGTTAATAAAATTTTTCATGATGATGGTAAATAAGATTATGAAATCCAAGTATTTTCTTAGGAATACCATTAAAAGCCACTACACACAGAAATAAAAACACAA
>NC_051419.1:20873627-20874389 GCF_015228065.2 Penaeus monodon | reverse complement strand
ATCTTTGTTTCCGAGTCCCAGCCAAGTCATGAAATATCCAGGATTGACTATACATATTATGCTGCTCGGCCACCACCCACGCCATCGGCCACGTGCGCGCCTCTCTAGGTCGTCCTCCACCTCCAAACTGTCCTTGTTAACATCTTCCGTCCTGATCCTCGGCTGGTGTTACCGGGGTGCTCTTGCAGCGTACTCGCTGGGGCCCTAAGATGCAAGGGCGCCGCCTGCCAAAATACACGCGGAAGCCCAGTCGAAACAATCCTTAGCGCAGATAATCGGAACGCTCTAGGATGCTGCTGGAAGGCCGGCGCCCAACAGACCCCACGCTGGCGGCCTCTCTTCCCCAGAGACTGAGTTGGCCGAAACAGAACCCGTTCCGCTCCGTGTGACCCTCCCCTCGGCCGACCCAAGCCGGGTCAGGCCAGACCGCGTCCTACCTTCTCGGTGACAACGCGCTTCCGCTCTGCCGCTTCCCGAGGTCGTCGGTGAGCGAGAGGAAAGGATAGATAGGTAAAGGTAGATATGTAAAGAGAGAAAGAAGAGTGAATAAGGGGGAGATAGATCTGTAGAAACAGAAAGATAGAGAGAGAGAGAGAGAGAAGAGTGAATAAGGGATAGATATGTAAAGGTAGATATATAAAGAGAGAAAGAAGAGTGAATAAGGGGGATATAGATATGTAGAAACAGAAAGATAGGTAGACAGAGAGAGAACAAATAAAAAAAGAAAACGAAGATGATGATGATAAAGACAGACAGACAGAC
>NC_051419.1:20873423-20873509 GCF_015228065.2 Penaeus monodon | reverse complement strand
TTTGTGCATCTTCTCTCATGTGTTAATTTTTGGCCTCTCTTACTGGTTATTGTTCGTCTATACATATTTCCTTGTATCTTGGCAGG
>NC_051419.1:20873101-20873329 GCF_015228065.2 Penaeus monodon | reverse complement strand
CTCCCGTGGAATATGCAGAGATGGGCATATAGACAAACAGACAGACGCAGAGGCTGATCCCTCGAACCGCCATCAGACCTCAGCACAGAGGAATCACAACATCGGGACAAACCCATGATTACACCACAGGATGCAGTTCCAACTGCGTTCCACACGCGGGAAACATGAAAACACAGTAAATGAAAGAAGGAGGAATAAACGGCAATGAGAAGGGAAGGCAGAATAAAT
>NC_051419.1:20872257-20872513 GCF_015228065.2 Penaeus monodon | reverse complement strand
CTGACTTTCGTCAATGCTCTTCTGGGAGTTCCGATAAGCATCCCTGTACGTGTATGCCTGACGTTATACATCAGCATGCATTCAAGCTTCACTTGCACAGTTCGTACACAGAAGCTTTCCTTCTGCTGTCTTATCAATTTTTGTTTACTTCTTTTTACTTCTTGGTTCTGATGGTAGATGCAGAGATGACTCATTGCCGGTCTGTCTAGCTCCTAAGCACAGATCTTGAAGTGGTGTTGCTATTATTGCGAATTCA
>NC_051419.1:20871058-20871131 GCF_015228065.2 Penaeus monodon | reverse complement strand
ACAATCAACAATACGTCAAGGGCAAATAAGAATTACATTATATGCATTTGCATAACTTTCTTCATATCATTTA
>NC_051419.1:20869988-20871020 GCF_015228065.2 Penaeus monodon | reverse complement strand
ATAAATTGCAAGAAATATAAATAACGCAGTGATTAAAAGTAGTGAAGTTCATATAAACAGAATTCTTAATTATAGAAAATTCGGTTATAGAAGATTCGGTGTAAGATGTAGGAATCGAACACACAGTACTTTAAAAAGAAAATGCAATGAATTATATAGAAAATACAGTAATTATTATATAAAATATCACATCTGTTGCAGAGATATTTCACAGAAGGAATAAAATGCCAAATATATAAAATGATTATTTTCATGCATATAATACCAAATAAGATAAGTGACATAATGCAATATCTAATAAAATATATATTACTTTCTATAGAAAATGTTTAGTATAAGATATGCAAATTTGATATGAAAGATTCGAAGCATGATATGAGAATAATGTATGTGTCTACTGTAATAAATTAAATATATGAATTAAAATATTCAAAGCCTAATACAGAAAGTCCAATACCTAATATAGATTGTGCAATATCCATTATGGAAAACATAATACATATTGTAATACAGATTTTATAATATATAATATGCCCAATACACTATATAATGCAGACTACCCAGAACCTGATACAGGTTATAAACAAAAAGAAAGACCTAACAAGTACTGCCTTGATACAGCACCTAAAATACAACACAATATGCCGTATCGAACATACAATACACAATATGCAATACCAACATACAATACGCAACATAAAACCCACAAAATATAATACCCATCATACAATTAATACCTAACATGCAAACCACAACATACAATATCGAACATACTAGCCTCAAAATAATATACGCAACAAAACATGAGTACTCAACATGCAACCCACAACATACAATACCCAGCATACAATATCCAACATACAACTCACAACATACAAATTCTAAATACAATAAAATCTCAACATGCAACCCACAATAAACAATATCTAACATACAGTACTCAAAATACAATGCATGTAAATACAAAATACACTAACTAATGTGCGAAGATGCAACCTGTTAAAAAACTGACGGAGATCACGTGTTACGGGG
>NC_051419.1:20868992-20869745 GCF_015228065.2 Penaeus monodon | reverse complement strand
CAATGTTTCATGCCAGACACGATACGGGAAGACACAGTCGGACACGTAAAACTAATGTATCTGGAATACTGACGTCTTTTTTAACCCATCGCGTCTATTTTTGTCGATGCCTTCGGACCACAAAAAGAAAGGAAGGCAAAAAGAGCAGGTACGTCGATAATATAGTACAGCAAAGCAGAGTGGTCATAACAGATTTGTCTCGCCGAAAAAAATAGCAAAAGCCGTCCAAAAATATACATAATGTGGTATAAGATGTAATGGCGATCCGCGTCGTAAGAAATGAAAGATGCACACTATGATACAAACAGAATACAAAAATCTGATATGATTTCATAATGCAGTTCCTGAATACATCAATACATTAATAACAGAACACCCTGTGATTGCTAAAACACTATGAAAATGCGACACAGAAAGAAACACAAGAAGAAACTATAAAAAGGCGGACAGAGCCATTAACGACAATCATCAGCTTTGTGTCTTTTCCTTTATCTTCCACTGTTCCTCAATTTATTTCCGTAAATTCTTTCAATGCAATCTTTCCCTTTCTCTTCCAGTTTCATTTATCCATTCCATTAGCATAGACTTCCGTTATCCATCATATTTATTTTCCCACTTTCTTCTAATTGTTCTTCCTCGTCTCTCTCTTCCCTGTTGTTTATTCGCGAAATATTCTTTACGGACACTTAGGCTGCTGCTCCGTCTTTATGGGTTAGTTTCTCTCGTTGGAACCGCACATCAGGCCTTGTTTGC
>NC_051419.1:20868372-20868806 GCF_015228065.2 Penaeus monodon | reverse complement strand
GCCTACAGTAAAATAAGTACAATTATAGATTTTCTCGAAATAATATGAAAAACAAAAAAGGTACTATTTAAAGTAATATAATTATACCAAACAAGTTTAAGAACATGAACCGTGAATTATTAACTTACATTAAAAACGAAGCAAGGAATAACTAATGAATGAAAACATCTTTGAAATGTTTAAATAAAAGATGCAATCTGAGAAATATTGATAATTACAACATAGTGCAAACAGATGAAATAAGTATTCAACATTATTTAAAATCAGATTACATGAAAGGAAACAAGTAATGACAAAATTATAATCAAATGGAACTTAATTATTTCTTAAAGAGAAAGAGAAAACAAATTACAGTTAGATGTACATGTGTAAAAATGCATTAACAAACACTGTACTTGTAAAGAGAGGAGCGATTAATATTAATATTAATATTC
>NC_051419.1:20867824-20867963 GCF_015228065.2 Penaeus monodon | reverse complement strand
GCGAATGAGTGAAAAAGACGGAGAAAGCGAGGGAATCTACAATGCCTAAAAATATTACGAGACAAAGGTATGTCCTCTTCGGCCGTAACTCAAGAACTCCCAATGTTTTTATGCCCGGGGACCACTTAGGGAACTTCCG
>NC_051419.1:20866619-20866849 GCF_015228065.2 Penaeus monodon | reverse complement strand
AGAACGACAAAGATTTAAAAAACCGAAAAACAGCCCTTCACTGAAGCAAGCATCACCAACCAAAAACCACGGTGGCAAAAAGTAACCACCAACCAGATACAGAAATAATTAACTACAACAGAAAAAAGTACAAGGTGTCGCGTAAATCAGAACAGAACTACCAGACGCAACAGCAGTGAAAACCAGACAGTGAAACGAATCAATCGAATTCAATCGAGAAAAGATTTATT
>NC_051419.1:20866026-20866570 GCF_015228065.2 Penaeus monodon | reverse complement strand
GTGATAGTTAAAACAAAAATTAGAATACACTCAAACTCACGAGGAGCGAAACACCAGCCATGAAAAAGCAAGTCAGGCAGTGACAAACCGAAGCAGTGAAAGGAGCACCCGGCAGTGAAGTGGTGCAGGCGCCAGACGGGTCCTGTGCGTGATCAGATACACACAAACAATCAGAAAGGGCCGGTGATCACTCGCCACAGGACCCGCGCTCCGCCATTACTGGACACAGGCTTCCGCGAAAACGATTCTCTTATTTTCTTCTCTTTTTCTGATATGTCTTTTCCCTCATTTTTCTTTTTTGTAACAGCTGGGCCTTTTTTCGTTTTGATGAAGCGCCTTTTTTTTCTCTTCTTCTCTATCTCTCTCTTTAACAGCTGGTGCTCCCGTGGGTTGGATGATGGTGATTTTGCTGATTGAAAGAACGTACGGGAATTTCTTACTTTTGTGAGAAGGAGATCCAGCAATTCCGCTTTATGTTTGAATCGCCGGGATAATTTGGGGAAAATTTCCATTCTTGTCGGAGTTTAGTGACTCATACTAGAAA
>NC_051419.1:20864995-20865226 GCF_015228065.2 Penaeus monodon | reverse complement strand
GCAAGCCCCCGCCACGGGATAGGCTACCATTGCCTACCCACCTCGTCCCTACACTCCCTTGCCCTCTGCCCTTTGACTCCCTCTGCGTCTTGCGTCGTTATCCCGAGACACGGAGAGAGAGCATCAAACTACAGACTCCCCACAACGCACAATAAAAAAGAAGAAGCGGATGGGCATGCAATGTCGTGGAAACATTTACCAAAACTTTTCTCGTCATAGAAACTTTTTTTT
>NC_051419.1:20864756-20864974 GCF_015228065.2 Penaeus monodon | reverse complement strand
TTAGGACTGAGTTGTTTATCTACTTGTTCCAACCACGCTAACAAATACTTCCTCATAATTATTTCCAGAAAACGCATTTTCTCGTCTTTTCAGGTGGTGTTTTTTTCAGAATACTAAATATGCGTTCATGTGCATTTTTTAGGGAAAGATATATTTCTCTATTTTTATTAAGAAAAAAATCTTGTGAAGGAAAGGAAATTGATATATAACTGCTTCTT
>NC_051419.1:20862195-20862283 GCF_015228065.2 Penaeus monodon | reverse complement strand
ACGAGGGCGTTGCGAGAAGGACAGGGAGGACCTCGGTGGTGGGGGTGAGGAGGGGTGAGTGAGAAGGAGAAGGGGGTTTGCGAGGAGA
>NC_051419.1:20861756-20862065 GCF_015228065.2 Penaeus monodon | reverse complement strand
AAGCAAGGGGGGTAAGGCAGGGCGGGCCACTACCGAGAAAAACTAGATCGTCCGTTTGCAACCCGTGTTTAGCAGACCCGCCATGCTTGTATAGCGGACATGTTGAGGACACGCAACATTGTGAAGAGAAAAAAAAAACTTCAATTATCTATGAACGATGAATGAAAGGGGGTGGTGAATGGCACGGGATGAATGGTACATGAATAATGTAGGATAATAGATGGTTGTAGTGTCGTGTGGATGGTGAATATGGTGAAACTTCGTGAAGCAGCGGTGTGATAAAAGCACATAGTGTATAACTCTCAAACT
>NC_051419.1:20860072-20860224 GCF_015228065.2 Penaeus monodon | reverse complement strand
ATAAAAGCGAGAGTGTCTGCATTTCTCATTATATCATGTACCTTCACCTGTAAATGTCACAACCTGTAAATAGACACGGTGTTTGTGAACATAGCTATGATATTGTGCATTGAAATGTTTATGTTTATACATGCATACATGCATACCTAAAT
>NC_051419.1:20853958-20854047 GCF_015228065.2 Penaeus monodon | reverse complement strand
GGGAGATCGAATGACTGCGGTCGTGCGAATTCCCACGGCGCCTCCGGGGAAGAGCTAGGCCGAAACGACCTTCCTTCGCATCTCCGGAG
>NC_051419.1:20853837-20853919 GCF_015228065.2 Penaeus monodon | reverse complement strand
AGCCGAAGACGAATTTAGAATCCAGCGAGACGAGGAACTGAGGTAAGTCTCGTGCTCAAGACAAGGGGGTTGGGTGCGTAGG
>NC_051419.1:20852588-20853459 GCF_015228065.2 Penaeus monodon | reverse complement strand
CCAAGAACGAGAAGCAGCAAGAAGCCAGAAAAAGCAAATACTTCCCCACAACACAGAACAGCGTTTATTATTTCGCCGAACTTCTTCCCGCCAGAGATGGATTTTAGAGATACACTTTCCTGGCAACTCAGAGAAGGATAACACGATACACACAGATAGCCTCGTGACGTCACAACATGGCCCCGGCTCTCAGTGATTTTTTTTTCTGCTTCTTATCAGCGCGGTTCCGTTTAGAATAATAACGACAAGGCCGGCATGTTATCGGAATCTCCGGTAGATAGATTTATCACAAGGAAACAGGGAGAAAGTAGGGATTTAGTGTTGTTACGTGCGTCATACGATAGGTAGATGTCACTAGATATGATTCGTTGAGGATAAAAGCGATTTTTTTATTGTTATGAATATATTTATGTCGATTGATTTACAGGATGGAGGATTTTTTTCTGTGTGCCTCTCTATTTCTTCTTCTATTCCGTCTATCTATCTATTCATACATTCTTTTGTCATTGATTCTATGCTCCATTTTCTTCTCGGTTTCCCATCTCCCTTCTTCTCTTCTCTTTCTCCCCTTTCTTCTCCTATATTCTGGTCTCATCTCATCTCATTTCTCCCATTTTTTTCCATTCCATTTTGTTCGTGTTTCTTCTTGTTCCCCAATCCTGATTAGGTCTTTTAAACTGATATTCCATCTCTTATTGCTTTCTTTTACCTCCTTCCCATTCCTCTTATTCCCATCTCTTCTCTTCTTTCTTATCCTCATCCCCTCGCATATCCTCTCTATCTATCTCATCCTTCCCCTTTTCTTTGTTTTTCTTTCGTTCATTTTTTCCCTTTCATCCTCTCCCCCATTTCTTCTACCCGCCCTTCACAC
>NC_051419.1:20852461-20852530 GCF_015228065.2 Penaeus monodon | reverse complement strand
TGGCCCGGGAGACCCAAGTTAGATCCAGGGGGTGTTAAACAGTGGCCGCTGGAGTGCCACTTGAGATCT
>NC_051419.1:20848965-20849029 GCF_015228065.2 Penaeus monodon | reverse complement strand
TTGACTGTCGACCTACAAGGCAGTGGATAATAGTCACCAGTACCAGGCAGAAAATTCGATGGTT
>NC_051419.1:20848788-20848888 GCF_015228065.2 Penaeus monodon | reverse complement strand
ATCTATGAAGCCAAGAATGGCAAACAACGACGTGAATAAAGCAATGACCTCGCGGAATGGAATTTTACTCGATAAGAAAAACAACGAGACGCAGATTTCA
>NC_051419.1:20847796-20848064 GCF_015228065.2 Penaeus monodon | reverse complement strand
CCACAGAAACACGCGATCCTCTTCCACAAATCCTAAAGCAACATCATGACTGGAAAAAGTGATGTTCAGTCAAAAAAGAGAGTGAGAAATTCAAAAGAGAGCTGGACGTGACAGATACTTCTCGAACAGAAAATGAGGCGAATACCACGTTCGCGAAACGAATAAAGCAAAAGGCGAAACACCTTGGCCAACAGCAACTCGGAAAGTAAAGTAATGCATGGAAAGTACCCCAGAAGAACAAAGGAAGCAGACGTAGATCATCAAAAAA
>NC_051419.1:20847084-20847178 GCF_015228065.2 Penaeus monodon | reverse complement strand
TTAGCACCTACGAAACACAAAAGACTGTCATACTCGGAACAACCCATATATTAAGGAAAGAGCTGACGATAAAATAAGTTCTTACCCTATACCG
>NC_051419.1:20845625-20845958 GCF_015228065.2 Penaeus monodon | reverse complement strand
TTATGCACACTAAGGACCAAGAGAACAGGAAAATCAAGCCAAGGAATCACTCGCCAGGTGACGCAAGGGAGGCGATGACGTCACTGCTAGTCCTGTGAATTTCCGTCGATTTTACAGCGAAGAATGTTAGGGTTAAGAGTGAACGCCTGGAATCTGTTGTTGTATTGTTCCTCTGGTTACTAATAGATCTTGTTATTATTTTGAAAGCTCAGTTGCCTTTTATTATGTTTTGTTATTGTTATCTAATGTTTTTTTTTCCTGTTATATCAATTACTGTTATTCGTTAGAGTATTCTTTATTTCATGATTCTTGTCCTTTTTGACGGTGTTATGA
>NC_051419.1:20845070-20845571 GCF_015228065.2 Penaeus monodon | reverse complement strand
ATTGTTGTCATCTGGAATTATCCGTAAGAATCTTTAGCTTTATACAATGTCATTTATTTTTGGCTTTAAACGTCTTTGGGTTTGTTTATTACCAACACCATTTTAACTTACTTTGTTATCTTTTCTTGTTCAGTGTTTTCTAATCCTAAAATCGTTATTTATTTCTTTTTTTCGAGGTCCACGTCGAAACTACATTTTTTTTTTTTTTTACAATTTCATAAGTCCAATATTCCTTTAATTATACAGTAATAACTTTTGTATGATATTAGGTAAGTAATCTTTAAAGATAAGCCGTTCAGATCACAGAGGCCTTTTAATGAAACCTGTTTTTTAATTTCTTTTTTTAATTTCATTTTGATATCTCTTTTTTGTTTGTTTTGGTATGTTGTTTTTTCCGTTACTTGTATATATTCTACTGTTTTCTTCTCTCTTTTTATATGAGCATTCATGCCTGTGATTTGCTAGCTACCTATCTCTACATCGCTGTTTCTACTGACCGCA
>NC_051419.1:20844631-20844916 GCF_015228065.2 Penaeus monodon | reverse complement strand
CGATCGCTCTCAAACTTTCTCCTTTTTTTGTTTGTTTGTTTCTCTCCCCCCCTATCGACATTTCTTTCCCTCTTCCAGTCTTTACCTTAATCTTTCTCTCTCTCTTTTTCTTTTTTTTCACGTGTCAATTAATTTCCCTTCCTTTTATCTCGTTCTGCTTACCCCTGCTCCTCATCACCCTCCTTTCTCCCGTGGGTTTGGCTCTCAGTCGATATCGCTTTTAATAATTGAGTAACAGACGTGACAGCGCAAGTGAAAAGGCCACGAGTAAACACTCGCCATGCC
>NC_051419.1:20844480-20844559 GCF_015228065.2 Penaeus monodon | reverse complement strand
TGCACGCACGCACTCGTGAACATATCCTCTCATCCTCATTGCAAATGCTTCGCCCGCCCCATCTACGGGTCGCGGTATT
>NC_051419.1:20844040-20844415 GCF_015228065.2 Penaeus monodon | reverse complement strand
GCCGCTCCTTCTTCACTTGATACGATGATGTCACAGAACGATGACATCACAGGCTAGAGTGACGTCACGGCCACGTCAGAACCGTGACTCAGCGTAAACCCGGTCCCTCGAAGCCCGAGTAACGAGACGTTGTGCTCACTCACTGCGCCGCGCAAAACAAACTCACGCGCTTTTGTTGTTGCCTTTGTTGCGAGTGGTTTGGATGGGCAATCAACGGCAATTGTGAGGTTGCTGAAGTCAGGCTAAGGATTCGGACGAGTGGTTGCGATAAGTGCCTTCGATTTCGTCTCCTTCTCAAATGATTTGTCCGAATGCTAGAGTGATTTCTCAGTGGCCGAGAAGTGACTCGCGGAAACGAAGGCAGGAAGCTGTCTC
>NC_051419.1:20841579-20841925 GCF_015228065.2 Penaeus monodon | reverse complement strand
GAAAGCTATTCACCCATTCCTCCTCTCACTCTACCGCTCCCTTCACCATTATTTACTGATTTCTTACGTCTCTCCAGAGGAATTTTGCCGTCACGCCGCACTATCTGCCCATAACGCATCCATCTCCCGCATGCCGAGCCGATTGCGTCATCGTGGGTGCCTGCGCGGCCTCCTCACACTCCTGACGTGGGGGACGGGGGGGTAGGGGTCAATCTGTCGCGTGACTCCCGGGACGGAGAGCCAGACGTTATCTCTGGCTCTGGCTTAAGATTTCGCCGGATCTGTTCGAGTCCGGTGTCATACTTCTTTCGTATTTTCATGTTTTGTTTTCAATTTTATAAACTTA
>NC_051419.1:20839306-20839416 GCF_015228065.2 Penaeus monodon | reverse complement strand
TTATATTAGATATCATAGAATAAGTAGAACAAGTGAAACAAAGAGAAAAATAAGCAAAAAAAAAAAGTATGTGCAGAAGAAAAGACAGGCAAAACACACCAAAATAAGTG
>NC_051419.1:20836857-20837776 GCF_015228065.2 Penaeus monodon | reverse complement strand
GAAAATAATTTCTAAACCTAAATATAGACAAAGTAATCGTGCATCTTCCTTATCATCTTCTGCTGAAACAGATATAGTGTCACCATCTATATTACGAATTCTCTTATGTGCAATGATTTTTTTTTTGCGGTTTCTTTCTCTTATTTTACGTTCTTTCTCTTATTTTGATTTTGTTCTTAAGTCAATTTTATTTCTTATTAATTTTGATGGTATTACTTTTCGTAAATCACTCGACACCTTATTTGTTATGATGATTTTATTTTAAGCGGATCACCTTTTATTTTCCTCATGTAAATGTATTTTTTCACAAACTTGTATTTCATTTATTTTGATTACTGACTTCTAAAGGATCGTTATGTTTGTTATCTCTTTTAATTATGTATCTTTTACGAGTCATATTATATCTTACTTATGTGAATGATCTAATTCAGAACAAAGCCCTTTCTGTCATGTGTATCTGATGACGCATTTTATTTCACGAATCTTACACATACTGGTTATTTATTTTTAAGAGAATCACTCTGTATTTCATTTATTTAGGCTGATCTATTTTTAGAATGACGCAACAGAAGGGCGCGACTGACATTTTCTTTTCTTTTTTCTCTCGACTCTTCTTCCTTCCTCCGCTCCTCTTCTGTGAGGGAATGATATCACTTCTTTTCTTGTCTCTTTATCTCGAGTGCAAGTGCTGCTAGTATTGGAGAGAGGAAATCAAATGTAGTCTTTATTGCCTCCTGTCTGAAGGGCTGCTTGTGGGCTTCCATGTATACTGTACGATTTTTTTCCTTTTTTGGGGGGTATTCTTGGTTTTGTATGATAAGGTGGTTTTGATTATGTTGTTCATGAGAAAATTGGGTTTGAGTCATTATGATTTCTTCTCCACCTCCCTCTTTGCTCCCAACTTTCGTCCTTTCTCCGT
>NC_051419.1:20836175-20836630 GCF_015228065.2 Penaeus monodon | reverse complement strand
ACGACGACGAGAAAAAGAGAAGTGAAAGAGAGGCGAAGAACGGGAGAGGAAAGGAAAGCGAGGAGGGAAGAGGAGGAGATTAGAAGTAGAGCGAGGTAGGTAGAGAAGAAGAAAGTTGAGAAAGAGAGAGAAAGACAAAAAGAGAGAGGGAGAGCGAAAGAGGGCGTGAGGGGGAGAGATAAGAGAGAGAATAAGAGCGAGGGAGAAGAGAAGACAAGCTCGGACAAGAGGAAGAGAATTGAAAGAGTGAAGGAAAGCGAGGATGGAAGATGGGGAGAGAGAGAGGGGGAGAGCGAGGGTGGCTGGAGGAAAGCGAGTCAACGAGAACTGAAGTGAAAGAGAAGGATTAAAGAAAGAGAGAAACATAGAGACAAACTTTTTCTCTGTTAGTGATATGGCAGATCACGAGGCGGGTATGCACACACGCATTCAGATACACTCACTCACACACTAAA
>NC_051419.1:20835765-20835922 GCF_015228065.2 Penaeus monodon | reverse complement strand
AGACACGCAAGTGCACGCAAGACGAGGTCACAAAGGTCAGGTGATATAGTTAACCCGAGATCAGAGACGCCGCCTTTTGTTGGGGTGGAGGCCGGTGTTGCCCTCTTGGTGGTTGCAGGATTACGGAAACAAAGCCGACTGCGTATATTTTCAAGGT
>NC_051419.1:20834843-20835151 GCF_015228065.2 Penaeus monodon | reverse complement strand
TTCTTCTCTGGAAGTTCAGAGAATGAACCTTATTTATGGTTCTTGCCACACACACATGTGCATAAACATTTCAACACTTATGTTTATTTCTTTGTGTGCTTAGAGTCGTTTCATTTACCGCCATTGTATCTTATCCTGTGTCTTATATACAGTGTATAAGTAAATATACAACCTTTGACTGAATAGCCAGGTAAGTAGCTGAATAGGGAGATCCATTTAATAAACATTCATGAATACACATATGAGCTAATACATGATGACCAATACGACAAACACAGTGAAGGCTGGTATGCGGATCAAATGACACA
>NC_051419.1:20832687-20832829 GCF_015228065.2 Penaeus monodon | reverse complement strand
ACAGCCGTTTAAATTTAACCAAAGTAAAAAGCGAGAGCAGCACGATGCTGCTCCGTTTCCGGTATAGTACGGGCACATTCCTCCAAGATGGATCCGCTTAAGAGGTCAGTCTGTTGTAACCGCTCCAAGAGGCCCTGTGGCA
>NC_051419.1:20831911-20832114 GCF_015228065.2 Penaeus monodon | reverse complement strand
GCGTGTACTCCATTAATCTTCACTTTGCATCATTGATTCATTTGCTGAATTTTTCATGCAGCGGCTGACTGAGGACCGCGTGAGTGCCTCTCCGCCTGACTCACACACTCGGTCATTCACACCCCCGCCCATTCACGTATGCAGTCAATGGGACGGTGATTCTCAGCTGTGGGGATTTACGACTCGCCCTGGTCTTCGATACA
>NC_051419.1:20830961-20831264 GCF_015228065.2 Penaeus monodon | reverse complement strand
GGTTCTGGTTCAAAAAGGCATAATTTATGCCCTGTTTTATGAGCTAATTTAGTAATCAAAATGCAGAGAGTGTGTCCATAGTCTATTTTTTCTGTACCTTCGTAAGCAGGTAAGAAAATAGTGTCTGACTGTCGGTCTTTCGGTCTGTCGGTCTTTCGGTCTCTCGGTCCATCGGTCTGTCGGTCTTTCGGTCTCTCGGTCCATCGGTCTGTCGGTCTTTCGGTCTTTCGGTCCATCGGTCTTGCCCTTTTTTTAATTCATTATGGTAATTTCTGTCTTAGTTGTAATATCGTGGCTTTCTGC
>NC_051419.1:20830589-20830655 GCF_015228065.2 Penaeus monodon | reverse complement strand
GAATAGAGGTTCCCTTGCAAGTAAAAAATGTTTCCATTCGACCGAACATTTCCGGCAGAGGCACGA
>NC_051419.1:20830251-20830538 GCF_015228065.2 Penaeus monodon | reverse complement strand
AACAACTTTGGATAACCGGAACTGCCACCGACCCTGCTCCCCGACCCCACCCCTCCTTCGCTCTCCCCCTCATCCCCTCCTTCCCCTCACCCCCTGCTTCCCTTCCCCCTCCTTCCCTTCCCCTCGCCCCCTCCTTTTCCAAGAGCCCCTCCCTTCCCCCACCGCCCTTCCCCCCCTCAACCGCTTGAATCGTGGGCTAGACTAACCGCGTCTTCGAGAAGGTTCGAAAGGTATGCATACTGTTTAGCCCTCTGGCCATGGCGCTATGTCGGCTGTGTGGGTCTGAT
>NC_051419.1:20829931-20830022 GCF_015228065.2 Penaeus monodon | reverse complement strand
TTACGCTTTATTATTGTCCAGTATTGGAAATCAAGAGGAGGGCGTAAAAAAACGGTACAGTCATAAGATTTTGGATATCTATGACAACGTG
>NC_051419.1:20828993-20829349 GCF_015228065.2 Penaeus monodon | reverse complement strand
TACCACTTAGAATGAATATGCTATTTTTAGCCTGCTTAGTCATGCCAAGAAAGAAGACGTTCTTGATATTTGCAAACAAAGCTAACAAAGAGAGCATTAATCTGTTTCTTCATTACATAATATTACTTTACTCTGTCACTCCTTTACAAAATATCACTGGGAGAACTAGCAAATGTTACATTCTAACGTGATGTTTACATTTCTGATGTTAAGTAAATAAATGCATGGATAAGAAGTGGTATAATTCGAAAATATTTTAATAAATGAATGGCAATATACACGCAGAATATACAGGAAGTAAAAACTATTTAATCTGTTCATACTCCTTTGTAGTTAATTCATTACCCTAATATTGC
>NC_051419.1:20825765-20826149 GCF_015228065.2 Penaeus monodon | reverse complement strand
GTAAAAATAAATTTGAAAAAAGGGAAAACAGATAAAAAAAAGGAGACAAAACAGATTACTTTTAAGTAAAATATATATCCCAGCTATCCGTTTAGACACCCCCACAAAATAAAAAATTTTCCGGAGAATCAAAACCCCTTTACATAAACTTTCACAATCCTCAGAGGCCAAAATCCAAAGCCGGAAAATGGGCCCTTCCCCAAGAAAAACAGCCCACGGGGATCCTTCATTTTATCAGTTTTTTCCCCCTCATCTGCCCCTTTGGATCAAATTTTGGGGGTTTTTTTTCCTTATTAACTCGTTTAGGGTTAAATGAGAAGTTTAATTTTTTATTCTGTTATCAAACCCTTAAAATTCAGTTTCGTCAAACTATCCTATTGGGGG
>NC_051419.1:20825476-20825703 GCF_015228065.2 Penaeus monodon | reverse complement strand
TCAAATCGCCCTTTTGTCTTCGCCCTTATAAAATCCCCCCAGTACTTTATCTCAGTAGAAGATATAAAATCCTTATCTAAAAGGAAACGAGTAGCGCCAGTTGGTCCATTTTTATTAAATCTGCTGAGTCTTATCATCGTTACCTCTTCACCATCTGTATCGTCATCTAGACATGCTCCCTTCTCTTTCTTATAATCAACCTCGTTATCATCATCAATCCCCCCATC
>NC_051419.1:20824768-20825422 GCF_015228065.2 Penaeus monodon | reverse complement strand
CCATTTACCAACTTTCCCCTTTTTTTATTTCTTATCCTAATCATCACCATTTATTCGTATTCTTTCCACTTTTTTTTTTTTTTTAATCATTACACCCCTTTTAAAACTATACCCCCACTATACCCCCATTTCCCCTCCTCCTTCCCTCAACCCCCTTCACCCCCTCCCTCCTTCTCTCGCCACCTCCCTCCTCCTTTACCCCTCCCCCTTCCTCCCTCACCCTTATCAGCATCATTTATCCCCCCGCCCCATCAGAAACGGGGTTTAGTGTGCGTGGGTGTGTCCCGGGGGAAAGGGTGGGGGAGGGGGAAGTTTTGAGAGGTTTGAGGAAACTGTGGGGGGGGGAAGGGGGGAAGGGGGGCAATTTGGGCGGGGGGTTAGGGTCCGTGGGGGGTTTTGGGTCGGTTTTTTCCCTGTGCATTTTCCCCAGTTTTTCCCTGAACATTCGTTTCCCGGGGCTGGGGAGGGAGGGGGGGGGGGAAAAGGGTGGAAAAAGAGGAAGGGGGGAGAGGGGGAAAGAAGTTTTGGGAAAAAAGGGGGGGAAGTTAAAAACGAATGGGGGAAGAGGGGGGTTTTTTTTTTTACTGGGACGTGAGCTCATACTTGAAAAAATATTTGGTCACTTTAAAACCCAATACTGGGGTGTAGTGGGGC
>NC_051419.1:20819718-20820036 GCF_015228065.2 Penaeus monodon | reverse complement strand
ATTTTAGTGTGTGTGTATATACAAAATTTTTATTTTAATATTTTTAAAATATATTAAAAAAATTATTTATATATTTCTATATTAAAAAGTAAAAAAGTAATGATCAAGAAGCATGGAATTGAAAAGATAATAGTATTTTATTCTATAAGGCATTTGGAAAATCAAAACACTTTCCACAAATTTATTCTAAAAAACAAATCTTAACCCCCTAGGCATCACAACCAACGCTATAAACTAAATCAAAGAAGCTAACCCCAATCGATTTTATCATCTTCCCAAGAATTTTAACTTTTCCATATAATTTTATAATGGGGAAAA
>NC_051419.1:20819357-20819590 GCF_015228065.2 Penaeus monodon | reverse complement strand
CTAGCTGTAAGATTTGTTTTTTTAGAATAAATTTGTGGAAAGTATTTTCATTTTCCAAATTCCTTATAGAATAAAACACTATTATCATTCATATCCCATGTCTTCTTTGATCATTTTACTTCTTTACTATAACATACCTAAGCTAGAGCATGAGGGAATATAAGATTGTATATAGACCAACAAACAATCGCGGTTAATCATCGCCTGTAAAATCAGTCCAGTGTGCAAATCGC
>NC_051419.1:20819181-20819292 GCF_015228065.2 Penaeus monodon | reverse complement strand
CCTTCCTCAAGCCTGCCATTTCCCTAATCCCCCCCGTTCTCAGCCAACTCCAAGTGACGTCATAGTCCTTATCACCCAAAGCTGCGCAGAACTCTGATGTGACACCTTACT
>NC_051419.1:20817289-20817783 GCF_015228065.2 Penaeus monodon | reverse complement strand
TTTATATTGTACGTGCTTTTTCATAACAATGAGAACAGATAGATGGACAGAAAAGACAGATGCACACATACGGACATAAAACATACATATATGTGCGTGTGTATAAACTTCACACGTTGTGTATATTTGAGCTGCTCCTTCATGCCAAATGTTTATCTTGCGTTGAAAGACGTCTACGCTGACAGCCCCAGCTATTTGTTCCTTAAGCTTTACTTACTGCGCCAGACACGCCAAGTTTTTATTTGTCTTTCTTTATCTCCAAGTTACTCAGGATCTTTCCCACAAGAGTGAAAACATGAGTCGTGAGCTTGCTTTTTCTTGCTTTTTTTCTTGTATGTAATTCTTCTTTTTGTTATTATCAAATTCATTAGTTTCCCTGATGATCCCTCCTTCGGTTTTTAGGGAATTTTCTTTTTGGTACACTTCTCCCGTAAACATTTTACATCGATATCACAAATAAAATATTAAAGAATGGAAACATATGAAGGAAAAGA
>NC_051419.1:20817162-20817257 GCF_015228065.2 Penaeus monodon | reverse complement strand
ATTTTCAACAATTGAATCGTTAGTCTATATATTTACCTATCTATCCTGTGTCGACCCTTATCCCGATCAATTTATTTACACCTCAGCCTTTCTAC
>NC_051419.1:20816249-20816940 GCF_015228065.2 Penaeus monodon | reverse complement strand
GTAATGAATAGTGTGTTGAATATGTGAGGCATATATATGCATGAATGAATGTATACGTTCTCATTTGTATTCACGTAAAATACCCTGTATGTCTGTATATCTACTTTTCAATCTATCTATCTTGACCTAATGCATAACCCATCTACATCAATGTATCAACACATGTACCTCAGTCTACCAACCCACAAATCACTGCATTACACGTAAAGGAACATCCGGTGAAGCAACCACTTGGCATGGATGATCTCACCCAAGCAACAGGTGCGGCTTCCTGAACCTTACCTGCGCGGAGGGAGGGAGCACACCTGTAAACTTTAATTCCCGGAGAGAGAAAAGGAGAGGGAAACCAACAGCGTTATTACATGACGGTACAGGAAATGCCTTCTGAATCTTTCGGCCGGTGTGTTCAGAGGAAAAGATTTTTTTTTGTCTTCATTTTTGTTAAAATCACCCGGGAGCACTGTTATGGGACAGAAAGGGGAGGGGGGAGGGGGGATGTAGTAGGAGAGGGGGTATATAAGGAGGTGGATAGTATTTGCTGTGTGGCTGTAGCGGTTGTAATGAGTATTGCTGCGTAGGGTTATATTGCCGTTCTAATTATCATTAGCCTAATAACAGTGGTATTTTTACTATTGAGGATAGGAATAAAGATGATATTAACAATACTACATTAGTAGATTACCAATGCCTA
>NC_051419.1:20815942-20816179 GCF_015228065.2 Penaeus monodon | reverse complement strand
CTTTTTGTTATAGAAACTGAAGCCAAATAAAAACACGCCTGGTTGTTACTCTCCCTTTCCCCCAAGCGATGATGGATACTAATTGCATTACGTAATTTCCAGGAAGAATTTGACAAAAGTAAAACTAAAAAATTAATAAGATAACAAAGTAAGTCTACAGTGGAAAAACAAAAGTTCATGTAAAGTTTGCTCTTGTAATTCTTTATTATTTTCAAAGAAGAGAAACACATTATTTTC
>NC_051419.1:20813355-20813561 GCF_015228065.2 Penaeus monodon | reverse complement strand
TTACATTTCAGTAAAAGATAGAGCAAGATCAGAACCCACAAATAAACAAATCGAGCAGCCCGTAACCCACTCCCCTGCTCCCCAGCTCTCCCGAATCCGATCGTAAACAACAATTAGTCGTGAATCGCCCCTGACCCTCGTCTAGTTCCGCATATCGAGTTCAGTAATTTTTTCCCGGGATCCGAACGAAGAAATATGCAAAGTAA
>NC_051419.1:20813025-20813228 GCF_015228065.2 Penaeus monodon | reverse complement strand
GAGGTAAGGAGTAGGGAAGGACAAACAAAATCAGTGATATATGGAAACAAAGCAGGGAAGGACAAGAAATAAGCATTGTTATATGGATAATGAAAAAAAATGTAAACTAAAATTATAGTGACAGAAAAGGAAGGGTTATTTCTGTTGTTTTCATTACGATGCTTCTAATATAATTCGCGAAATATGCACACACCACACACCAC
>NC_051419.1:20806671-20806818 GCF_015228065.2 Penaeus monodon | reverse complement strand
TATAAAATATATATATTATTACGGTTGTAGTTGTTTGACGAGATTTAGTCTTAGTCTAGGGGAATGATGTAACTACAAAAACCCTAATAAAATCAGATGCATTAAAGGGTTTTCTCCCATGCATTATAGTATTTCATATTTTTCCAA
>NC_051419.1:20806567-20806631 GCF_015228065.2 Penaeus monodon | reverse complement strand
GGTAGGTCTTAGCTTTTAACTTTGTTAATTCACTTAGTTTAGGCAACTATTAGATTTTTGTGAT
>NC_051419.1:20805826-20806067 GCF_015228065.2 Penaeus monodon | reverse complement strand
TATTTTTCATGGAAATTCATAAGAGTAAATGATTTTTATTTTTATTTAACATCCATCCCCAAAACACTTAAATATACATAACATTTACTTTACACCATCACACCACATAAATCATTATTCTCAATCAATAACCTATTATATTACATTACACCATCAATAACTCGTTGTGAACACAATTTTTTTTATACTTACCAAATATTGATTCTCTAGTCACAGCTGAGTAGTAGCGAGGTTAGAAGTT
>NC_051419.1:20802034-20802212 GCF_015228065.2 Penaeus monodon | reverse complement strand
TTTGAGTAAATTAAGAATTATTGGTAATTATCAATAAATAAATTCGATATTACCACTTGGGAGATTTGTTATGTGTTATGGATATATAAAATTAATTTAGTGCTTGAATTACTGGAAAATATTGAATATACAAGATGTTTATGCCATTTTGAACATACAAGTCATGAAAGATATCTTT
>NC_051419.1:20801838-20801974 GCF_015228065.2 Penaeus monodon | reverse complement strand
ATATTTTTTATAGTGTTGCATGGTACATGTATGGAGTACTCTATAAAAGGGGAACTTTAAGCATAAATTTTTGTGTAACTTAGAGATGAAAAATATTTTCATTTATATGTAAATCCTTGCGAAATCAGTGATGTGA
>NC_051419.1:20801728-20801804 GCF_015228065.2 Penaeus monodon | reverse complement strand
GATTGGTGTTAGTCAATGTTTGGGCGATTACCGTTAGGGTTGTATACTGCGAAGAGGCGGTAGAACAGAAAAAACA
>NC_051419.1:20801525-20801594 GCF_015228065.2 Penaeus monodon | reverse complement strand
TTACCAATGTAATATAATTAAGTCCGTTAGTGGGAAATCTAGCCTCTTTGTGACAAAAAAAATATGCCC
>NC_051419.1:20801146-20801393 GCF_015228065.2 Penaeus monodon | reverse complement strand
GGATGCTCCATTCCACATGTCATTAATTAATAAACAAAGGTAAATGCAAAATAAAGACATGTACTTGGTAATGCGGATTGCAAAATAAAGCACTACTTATAGTGAGGTCCGAGCGACAAAGTAGATAGCATTCAGTGTTTTATTACAAAATAAGATATGGTTACACGTTCTAATAATAGTAATAAAATAATGGCACTTGCAAGTGAACTGACTTACCAACAAAAAATACAATAGTACTGACTTGTAC
>NC_051419.1:20797492-20797785 GCF_015228065.2 Penaeus monodon | reverse complement strand
ATAGAAAATAATGTGTTTCTCTTCTTGAAAATAGCTTTTTATATTGTTTCACATTTTCTTGTCTTATGCATAAAATATAGTAAAACAATAAAGAATTACAAGAGCAAACTTTACATGAACTTTTGTTTTTCCACTGTAGACTTACTTTGTTATCTTATTAATTTTTTAGTTTTACTTTTGTCAAATTCTTCCTGGAAATTACGTAATGCAATTAGTATCCATCATCGCTTGGGGGAAAGGGAGAGTAACAACCAGGCGTGTTTTTATTTGGCTTCAGTTTCTATAACAAAAAG
>NC_051419.1:20796725-20797413 GCF_015228065.2 Penaeus monodon | reverse complement strand
TAGGCATTGGTAATCTACTAATGTAGTATTGTTAATATCATCTTTATTCCTATCCTCAATAGTAAAAATACCACTGTTATTAGGCTAATGATAATTAGAACGGCAATATAACCCTACGCAGCAATACTCATTACAACCGCTACAGCCACACAGCAAATACTATCCACCTCCTTATATACCCCCTCTCCTACTACATCCCCCTCCCCCCTCCCCTTTCTGTCCCATAACAGTGCTCCCGGGTGATTTTAACAAAAATGAAGACAAAAAAAAATCTTTTCCTCTGAACACACCGGCCGAAAGATTCAGAAGGCATTTCCTGTAACGTCATGTAATAACGCCGTTGGTTTCCCTCTCCTTTTCTCTCTCCGGGAATTAAAGTTTACAGGTGTGCTCCCTCCCTCTGCGCAGGTAAGGTTCAGGAAGCCGCACCTGTTGCTTGGGTGAGATCATCCATGCCAAGTGGTTGCTTCACCGGATGTTCCTTTACGTGTAATGCAGTGATTTGTGGGTTGGTAGACTAAGGTACATGTGTTGATACATTGATGTAGATGGGTTATGCATTAGGTCAAGATAGATAGATTGAAAAGTAGATATACAGACATACAGGGTATTTTACGTGAATACAAATGAGAACGTATACATTCATTCATGCATATATATGCACTAATTCATACACCATATTCATTAC
>NC_051419.1:20796407-20796502 GCF_015228065.2 Penaeus monodon | reverse complement strand
GTAGAAAGGCTGAGGTGTAAATAAATTGATCGGGATAAGGGTCGACACAGGATAGATAGGTAAATATATAGACTAACGATTCAATTGTTGAAAAT
>NC_051419.1:20796013-20796375 GCF_015228065.2 Penaeus monodon | reverse complement strand
TCTTTTCCTTCATATGTTTCCATTCTTTAATATTTTATTTGTGATATCGATGTAAAATGTGTTACTGAGAAGTGTACAAAAAGATATTCCCTGAAACCGAAGGATGGATCCTCAGGGAACTAATGAATTTGATAATAACAAAAAGAAGAATTACATACAAGAAAAAAAGCAAGTAAAGCAAGCTCACGACTCATGATTCACTCTTGTGGGAAAGATCCTGAGTCAACTTGAGATAAAGAAAGACAAATAAAAACTTGGCGTGTCTGGCGCAGTAAGTAAAGCTTAAGGAACAAATAGGTGGGGCTGTCAGCGTAGACGTCTTTCAACGCAAGATAAACATTTGGCATGAAGGAGCAGCTCAA
>NC_051419.1:20793938-20794072 GCF_015228065.2 Penaeus monodon | reverse complement strand
GCTTTACGTGACAAGGCTTTCAAGTGGCTCTATTAGTAAGGGCCAATCAAGAGTCCGCAGCTTTGGTGAAAGATATGACGTCACTTGGAGTTGGCTGAGAACGGGGGGATTAGGGAAATGGAGCTTGAGGAAGG
>NC_051419.1:20793577-20793879 GCF_015228065.2 Penaeus monodon | reverse complement strand
GGCTTGCACACTGGACTGATTTTACAGGCGATGATTAACCGCGATTGTTTTTGGTCTATATACAATCTTATATTCCTCATTGCTCTAGCTTAGGTTGTTATGTAAAAAAGTAAAATGATCAAAAAAACATGGGGTTATTAATGATAAAAGTTTTTTTATTCTATAAGGAATTTTGGAAATGAAAAAACTTTCCACAAATTTATTAAAAAAACAAAACTTACGCTGGCATCGCAACACAATTGCATATAATCATAAAAACAAGAGAGCTAACATATCGATATATCTACCCATCTCTCTCTCTT
>NC_051419.1:20791345-20791448 GCF_015228065.2 Penaeus monodon | reverse complement strand
TCTAGCACGGAACGGGCCTAGCATGGGCCGGGCATCAGGAACCAGGTGGCTTGAGGTAATGTCATGTAATTTCTTCCCATTTCTAGAAAATTCGTGGAAAGGT
>NC_051419.1:20791241-20791311 GCF_015228065.2 Penaeus monodon | reverse complement strand
CTCTAATTATGTTTCTCACAAAGTTATGCCAGAGAATGTAATCGATGCAAGATGTCATGCGATCGTCTAC
>NC_051419.1:20791019-20791118 GCF_015228065.2 Penaeus monodon | reverse complement strand
CTAACCGTGTGCTTTTTTTTATCGTGTAGACATATTGTATGTGTTTACATTGGATAAAGGTAGTTCGTTATAAAGTTGGTCAAGGTGTATGAACGACGT
>NC_051419.1:20790321-20790926 GCF_015228065.2 Penaeus monodon | reverse complement strand
GTAGATGTAGATGATAATGACAAATGGGTCTCCGTTTTCTATGAAGCCGCGGCACGCAGCGAATTCCTAGAAAACGGAACAGGAGTCAAAAGGGCGTTGCCAGGGGGCATTTATGGTGACCGGGCGGCGCGGGGGTATGGTGCTTGTTTGCGGGTCTGTGTCCGTATGCTGTACAGTGCGTGCTATCGATTAGTGTATACTGCCTGTTGCTGTATGGTGTTTAGTCCATGTTACTGTATTGTGCAATTGTGCATGTTGCTTTATAGCGAGGGGTGCAAAAGTCTGCACAAGATTTTAAAATATTTGTTCATCTTTTTTGTATTGTGCATGGTTGAAATTCGGGTGTTGTGTTATGTGTTTTGTAAGATTGTTTGTTAACATGTTGCATAATTGACCTTAAGATGTTATATGTTTTTCGGTTTATAACATTATTGTATAGTATATGATGCAAAATTGTAAGTGTACCAATTGCATAATGTACGGCAAATGTTCGGTGGTCTATAAGTTGCATGGTCATGCTGGTAAGGATGTATGTTTTTGCCTTTCCAGGTATGGTATTTGCAAAGCTGTACAATATACGGTGTCTGAATACTGTATGAATGCTG
>NC_051419.1:20790021-20790170 GCF_015228065.2 Penaeus monodon | reverse complement strand
GCGCTAATACTGCATCATAAAAGGAGAAGATAATAAAAAGAAAGGCATAGAAAAGAATTCCGATAGAATCGAAGATGAGAAGGTAAGCAAAAAGATAAGAAGTAAGTAAAACGAATGAATAAGTAAAAAAGCGAGCGTGAGAGATCTTC
>NC_051419.1:20789678-20789891 GCF_015228065.2 Penaeus monodon | reverse complement strand
TGCAACATACATTTTCACTTCATCCGTGAGGTGAGAAGGGAAAGGAAGAAAATCACAGAAACGGATTAGAAGACGGAAGAAGAAGAGAAAAGGAAGATAAATGGGAATGAAAGGGATACCAATTTATAGATAACACAGAAGGGGACAAATAATAAAAAGAAAAGTAGAATTAGGAATAAAAAAGGATCAGAATGAAGAATGAAAAAAGTTAAC
>NC_051419.1:20789361-20789597 GCF_015228065.2 Penaeus monodon | reverse complement strand
CAAGGCATTCGATCAATAGCTCAGATAGCTTCGTGGCGTGACCGGAAGTAGCAACATCTTTTAGCTTTTCGTCATGAAAGTCCGTCTTCAGGGGGGGGGGGGGAATAATAATTCCCCCAAATATGTTCTTCTTTCATGTCGTGTTTGTATGGCGGCTCTAAGTGGCGTTTGGAACTCTGTCAGTTTTGTGTGTGGGTGTGTTTTAGTCTGTCTATTATTCATCACCTGTCGATTGA
>NC_051419.1:20788223-20789192 GCF_015228065.2 Penaeus monodon | reverse complement strand
GTGTTTACAACATTCTGTAATGTTTCACGATCTCAGTATCTTTCCATTCGCTTCCAATTATGTTGTTTCCTGCTTATAATGATGCTATTTGTTATGTTACAATACTCTTCTCCATTTTCGTACAAATAAATACGTTCTAGATGTATAATTTTGCAAAGCCCATTAAAAAGATTGTTTCACGGAAATGTGCTAATAGGTTCTCTTATTCCGGGAGAATTTCCGAAAAAAACTGACACAAAATTTATTCAATTTCGAAGTCACCCGGACAAACTGTAAGACGCTTTCCTTCTTTTCAGAACATTTTATTGTAACTTATGTTGTAAGTCTAAAATAAAAACCCAACAGACTTATTTCGTAGAGAATTTTCTAATGTGTCCCTATTTTACCATAGATATATTAGCAACTTACAAAAAGAGATGTTGCAACGTAAAGCATCAATTTGGCAATGTATTTTGCGACTTATTCCAATTCTGTGCCTTTTTTCGCCTGTTCGAGCTTGGCCTTAGGCAAAGTCTGCACTTATATTGATGGGTTTCGAACACTGGCATGACTCAGCCTTTTTCGGATGTCTTCTTGTTCTTGTTTACTTGTTTATTCTGTTGGCTCTAGGAATAGGGTTATGTTCGTTTTCATGTTTGTGTTGTTGTGTTTCAGTCAGTTTTGTGCGTTGGTTTGTGTCGTTGTGTGTTCGATCCTATGTAGAGTTAGTGTTTTTGCTTGCTTTTTGTCAGTTTGTCGACTGTGTTTTGTATTGTCTTAGTTTGATACTTCGTTGAGTTGATTTTCCCGCATTTGCGTTTGTTTTCTCTTTGATTTATAGTCTGTTCAATCTATCTCGTGTCTTTATGTTTGTTTACATTAATGTTTGCTTACATATCATGTTTCTTTACATATCATGCCATGCGCTTCTTATTGACGTTTTTGTATGCATTTTGAATCTTTGTCTTTTGTATCTTTAAACAAAAGCTT
>NC_051419.1:20784519-20784850 GCF_015228065.2 Penaeus monodon | reverse complement strand
AGTCGGTTGAGTAAACAATCAGGTTTTGGAAAGCCACAGGACGGTGCCCAAATTGATCACGTTTGCTCACTGCCTGGAATTCGGTTTGGCGACGGGGACAGTCGTAGCCATTGTGTGTGTGGTCTTTGGTTGCCTTTCTCTCCTCCGTTCTGTTTCCCTCACTGATTCAGCGTTTTTCATCACCCATTTCAATTATTTTATATCGCCAATGTATAGACAAAATAGGTCTACAAATATTCGATACCCCCCACCCCCAAAAAAATAATGATATTGACGATAAAAATAGATCAGAAATAAAATCAATAAATCGGCTCAAATCACAGAAATAGTA
>NC_051419.1:20779718-20779922 GCF_015228065.2 Penaeus monodon | reverse complement strand
ATGAGAAAAATGTTTCCCCGAAAATGACCCAAGTACAAATTCTAGAAAATTATCCCTGACCAGGAACTCGCGACATAGAATTCGGAAAGTTAAGAGAAACTTTTGGGAAGGTTCCAGCAAAGTGCTCGAAAATCCACGCGCAGATTTTGACAATAAGTGAGAGTGAAAGGTAGATAGATAATTTATCTTGATATCCGGTAAGGA
>NC_051419.1:20779138-20779675 GCF_015228065.2 Penaeus monodon | reverse complement strand
AAAGGAGGGGGGGGAAGGAATGAGGTAGAGATACATAGAAATAGAAAAAAATATATATACTGACAGAGAGAAGGACAAGAACCGCGATACAGAGCAAGCCGAAGACTCAAATACAAAGGAAATCAAATCTCTAAATACCAAAATGAACAGCAAACTAAAACACAAAGTATAAAGCAAGCCCAAAACTCGCGTCCATCAACCCCGTCCGAAACGACCCACAAGCCAACCCAAACCCGCGCACACCAAATTGCAAATCCAGATCAACCAACAAACGGCAAAATGCAGAGCAAGCCACAGCCTCAAGCCCGCTCAACACAGACCCTCAGCACCACAACAAACGCCTATACAACCTGGCGGAGCTCCAGCGCGGCCACGTGGTCCTGGTGCCGCCCTTCCTGCAACTTGCAACTCCGTGCAGCAAGACCGAGTTCAAGGATTCTCGGAACCTGTGTTGGCTTTTATTGATCCGGAGACCCCCTTCGCGGCCGCCCTCGCTCGCTACTTCTTCCTCGTCTATAGTACGGGCGCTTTGTTTAC
>NC_051419.1:20776953-20777747 GCF_015228065.2 Penaeus monodon | reverse complement strand
GGTATGATTTCCTCAACCATTCCCGAGCTTTCTCTTTGTTTGTAGTGTCAGGCACATCTCTTATACAGTGACCATAGGTTTCCATTACTCAGTTTTCTCTGAAATTCAACCTTGTCTTTTGTGTTTTCAGTCTCAATTACATTCGTATTTTTTACACCTGCTATTAATGTCTCTTTTGAATTCTTTACAAACTACCATACGTTCACTCTTTATACATTCCCCGCATGTTATGAGCCCCCTCCCGCCTTGCTCTCTTGACACATAAATCCTATTAACGTCACTGTAATGCCCCATATATAGTCACAGTCTTTCTCGTCTTTCTGACTCTTTCGATTGTATGGGTAACCATTTTATTATTCCTGCACTCTGAGAGGTTGAATTTCAGAGACAACTAAGGAATGGGAACCTATGGCCACTTTATAAGAGAAGTGCCAGACACAACATGTATAAGTGCCATAGAGGTTATTCTTTCTTTAAGTTTTGACCTTAACACTAAGTCCTCTCATATTCGCTTGTGAATAAGTCCTTGATTTTAGCCACTTATCCACACCTAAATACTTATACCCATTTTCAGCCACCTCTCATTGCCTGTCCATCTGGTAGTCCCACTCTATTCACTTTCACGGTCTTCCCATTCCTCATTCTCAACGCTCCACATTTCTTCAACCCAACTTCCATCCCGATGTCCAGGCTCAGTGTCTGCACAGTTTGCACGAGAGTCTACTTACTCAACAATTTGAGATCGTCCAGGAAAGTGGTTTTGTATATATATTTAAAGTGAATTATGAACTGTT
>NC_051419.1:20775916-20776906 GCF_015228065.2 Penaeus monodon | reverse complement strand
TCCTTATCTGCATAGAGTAAATAAATATATATAAAGTTCAAAAAAATACTGTGCTCAAATAACGAACTGAAATATTTTACCGCGAGCGATTTTTCATTTGGCGCGAAAAAACCTAAGCTGCAGCATAAAGTACAGGTTGACATTTTTAAAAATCCAGCCATCGATAATTTCAGATATCCAGCATTGATTTCGAAGCGCATTTTCAAATTACCGCAATGGCGTGCCACTGTTTTCTGAATTCGCCGTTTATGTTTTGATAGCGCTGTACTCCAGAATCAGCCGTTGGTCATGCTTGCTCGTGCTAACAGGCATTCCTGCTCATTCTTTCTCATTTTATCGTTTCTTTGCTGCTGTAGCCTCATGATGGATTCAGCAGAGAAAAGAGGTTGTGTATAATGTAAACATCATGCGTTGTCGATTGCAGAGAAAGTGGAAATTCAAAAGTTTTATTTAATTGGTGAACATTAAAATTCCATTTGATTTTCATTTAGTGCTTGGTTTTCTTTCTTTAAATGACTGATAAATATATACAGCTTATATAACATTAAAAAGTTCGGCATTTCCGAAGATTCGGTACTCTACAGGTCCGGAGGCTGCCGGATTTTTTGAATGTCAACTTGTATTACACTAAACGCAGAACCCGTTCCTGTGATATGTCAGGTACTTATTATTACGACACACGGTTAAAGTAAGGAAAATGACTGTACCGGTCAGGGAAATGAGATCGGTTGAGGGAGCTGGAGCGGAGCCCCGTTTCGGGAGCGGCATTTGGTTCAGACAGCGGTCGTTGTGGCAGTTTGTGCGTGAAGGATGAGCTGATTTGTTCGCTCGGGTTGGGGAGTTTGTACGTTCCTGCTGTACAACTTTTAGCAAAGAGAAAATATTACACACAGTTAGTGATAATGGTGATGGTGGATGGTGGTGATAGTCAGTTGCATTTAAAATAAGAGCCGGTTTAATGTCGGTCAGCAATAGCTGAATAATTTTCGT
>NC_051419.1:20775588-20775887 GCF_015228065.2 Penaeus monodon | reverse complement strand
TTTTTACGAAGCTGCCTGGCTTCAACCTACTGCCACGGCCTCCGAAGCAGTTGGCATTTAAATACAGATAAAAACACCTCTATATCGCGTACTTTTATAGCCTGAATTTGTTCCGATCTCATTTGAGGTGATTAGAGTAAAGGTCGCTGGTCGCTTCTTCTAAAAGCAATTTCTTTTAGATACATGGAAGAAATTATGTTTGTTAAAGCGACGACAAGCGCAGAGGCCGCGGCTCACCATTTTATACTATCACTGCCAATCCCGGCGCGAAAGACTATAACTACTGTATTTACATGTAT
>NC_051419.1:20775499-20775565 GCF_015228065.2 Penaeus monodon | reverse complement strand
CTATTAAGCGTTTGATTCCACTTCATAAACTTTATGACCCATGATATAGGTCATATCGTTGGAAAG
>NC_051419.1:20772869-20772942 GCF_015228065.2 Penaeus monodon | reverse complement strand
CACATCAACAATTAATTTCTATATGGGTATCCGTTTCATCTTTGTGTACTGTTCCTGTGTTGTGTGTGTATTC
>NC_051419.1:20771592-20771733 GCF_015228065.2 Penaeus monodon | reverse complement strand
GCTTGAAAATTGGCTAAAGCGATAGATACCGATAGCATGCACTGCCGATACATCATCGCCGATACTTTATTGTAAGAAAATAGTCAATCTGATTAATAGATATATGACTGGGAAGTTTGGTGCACTCTAAAAAATGAATGC
>NC_051419.1:20771311-20771391 GCF_015228065.2 Penaeus monodon | reverse complement strand
ATCAATGATCCTCGTTTTTTCGATTTGTGATAGGTATTCTATGGGTCTACATTGCATTTATGAAATCGTTCCTAAACATC
>NC_051419.1:20770322-20771136 GCF_015228065.2 Penaeus monodon | reverse complement strand
AATTTCTACCATTGCACGCCTCTCTCACTTCTTCTTCCTATCCCAGTCATCTTCTTACTATTGCTCATACTATTGGCTCTCATCTTCGATTTATATAGTCATCGATTAAAACTAAGTAACGATAAAAAGTTATATTACTTATTGACGGAGACTTTTTAGCAATTTATCTGAGGAGGAGGAGGATTAAACTAACCAAAAAGTTATGTTTTGACCAAGACATAATAACACTTATGAATGAGGACGTTTACTTTGTATTGACGTAAAGCTGAGAACACTATGAGGTTGTTGCAAAAGCCCTTTTTTGGCCCCGGGGAACGCAGTCTTGCCAACCCACCCTAGATAGGACGCAAATTCCGCTGCATTGGTCCAGGAGTTCCTACCTTATGAGCGTAGCGTATGTTGTACAGCATTCTCTTACCTCGAGTTTCAAGCCCCATGAGGTACACTTGGGTCGCTCTCTTTCACCATGGAATGAAAAATTAATAAAATGAACTATAACATAAGAGAGGAGGGGAGAGGGGGTTAGGTTAGGAGGGGGATGGGACTATAAAGGAGGGAGGGGATCGGGAGGGAGGAGAGGAGTGGAGGGAATGGGAAAAGGGGAAGGATTAGAGGGAGAAAGGGGAGGAAAGGAGGAAGAGGGTATGAAAAGAGGGACTGGGGAGAGTGGGGGAGGAACGAGAGGAGGAGAGGGAGAGGGTATGGGGTATTTAAAGAGGGACAGGTGGGGGGGGGGGGAGATCAAAGCAGTTGGATCCAAAACTGTTTGCAGTCCGTGAAAGATGGATACGGTGTTGCTGAATCAGACAGGCAC
>NC_051419.1:20768967-20769754 GCF_015228065.2 Penaeus monodon | reverse complement strand
CTTGCGGCGGAGAGCCGACCTAATGACGAAAGCCCCTCATCGTAGGCGGCCACAGCCATGTACATACGTCAGCCAAACACCTTCAAAAGGAAAAGAAAAGGTATCTCTGTTCGAACGACGACAGTGAGTCATTGTTATTATTCTCAATAAAGTTACTCATACAAGTACATAATAATTGTCAAATATTCATAATCACTATGTTATCACAGGCAAGGGACCATCAGACAAGGAGAGTATACAGCAGTAAATGTAAGCGTGTGACGGAAGAATTAGGGCTTGCCAATTTTAATAGGTGTGTCTCCTTTTTTAATATGTTTATGGACGGTGAGTCTTGAATCTGCGTTTCATCAGGCAGATGAGCAGAGCACAAATATGGATCTGAACGAAGCCGCGAAACTCTTAAGGTCATTAAATAATAATGTCGCCAGTTTAAGGGATGCTTTTGAAGAATTTGAGGAGAAAGGGAAGATCAAAATTGGTCTTGACAATGAGCCGAAATTACAAAGAAGATACCCAAAGAAAGAAACAAAGAAGTGTGAAGCTCAGCCGAAATGATGGCAATTCTAAAGATACTGCTTTTTTCAGGGAGGGAGAATTTTAGAGTCACGGTGTTTCTTCCCATGATCGATCACTTGTTAACAGCACTTTAAATGAGGCTGGCAACATGTGATGCGGTCTCTAGCAAATTCGGCTTCCTATAAAAAATGCCCTCGGATAACCGTGACCAACTGAGGGATGCGGCAGAGAGGCTGGTGAAAACATACCCAGAAGACCTCAATACCTCAGT
>NC_051419.1:20768520-20768725 GCF_015228065.2 Penaeus monodon | reverse complement strand
CTCAATACCAGCTTCCCCGAGGAAATTGTTCATTTCCAAGAGTGCATAAGTGAACCTGAATCTGACGTGTAGCTAAGTCAAAAAGGTGAAAATAAGGGGACCATTATTGCATTGAGAATGCTTCAAACCATTGTTAACAATGAAATGCAGAATACTTTTCCAAATATGTACATTTGTATACGCATTTACTTGTCACTTCTCGTTA
>NC_051419.1:20766933-20767080 GCF_015228065.2 Penaeus monodon | reverse complement strand
AGAAGCCTTTGGTAGGTTTTTTAAAAATCTTGTTTAAAGTTTTCTCGGCAGTTTTTGGTTTGTAATTTCTGAGTTCAAAATAGGGTGCAATTTTTGTTTTCATCAACTACATAGGTCAGGCAAAACAGCATTAGATATCAAGTCGGA
>NC_051419.1:20766399-20766621 GCF_015228065.2 Penaeus monodon | reverse complement strand
GAAGAAAAGAAAGAAGACAATTAGGTCTCAACGTTTCGCAAATCTTTCCTTGAATTCGCTTCGGTAAAAGCAATTCCAGAGCCTCATTGAGATGGACGGATTATTTTTGCGCAAAATGTTCGCTGAAAGGATTTGCTATTGGAAATGTGTGGGAAAGATCATTAGAATTATTTCTTTGTAAAATCAATAAGTTTTCGGTGAGTTTGAGTTAACTAACATTGT
>NC_051419.1:20762512-20762588 GCF_015228065.2 Penaeus monodon | reverse complement strand
AACCTGCACCTCGGCCATGTTTTGCATGTTTCGAATATGATGAATCTATTCATATAACAATGACTGGAAAAGATGG
>NC_051419.1:20761833-20761956 GCF_015228065.2 Penaeus monodon | reverse complement strand
TGTGGCCTGGACCTATGTAGTTGATGAAAACAAAAATTGCGACCCTATTTTGAACTCAGAAATTACAAACCAAAAACTGCCGAGAAAACTTTAAACAAGATTTTTAAAAAACCTACCAAAGGC
>NC_051419.1:20760118-20760341 GCF_015228065.2 Penaeus monodon | reverse complement strand
TTTAACCCCAAATTAACGGGAAGGACCATTAAATGCGATCCCAAATGAAACATTTTTGGGGGAAAAGTATTCTGCATTTCATTGTTAACAATGGTTTGAAGCATTCTCAAGCAATAATGGTCCCCTTATTTCAGTTTTTGACTTAGCTACACCTCAGATTCAGGTTCAGTTTTTGCACTCTTGGAAAATGAACAATTTCCTCGGGGGAAAGCTGGGTATTGAG
>NC_051419.1:20759055-20759864 GCF_015228065.2 Penaeus monodon | reverse complement strand
GGGCATTGAGGTATTGAGGTCTTCTGGGTAGTTTTCACCCCGCCTCTCTGCCGCATCCCTCAGTTGGTCACGGTTATCCGAGGGCATTTTTTTATAGGAAGCCGAATTTGCTTTGAGACCGCATCACATGGTTTCCAAACCTCATTTGAAGTGCTGTTAACAAGTGATCGATCATGGGAAGAAAACACCGTGACTCTAAAATTCTCCCTCCTGAAAAAAAAACAGTATCTTTAGAATTGCCATCCCTTTCGGCTGAGCTTCACACTTCTTTTTTTCTTTCTTTGGGGTATTTTTCTTTGTAATTTCGGGGCTCATTGTCAAGACCAATTTTGATCTTCCCTTTCTCCTCAAAGTCCTCAAAAAGCATCCCTTAAACTGGCGACATTATTATTTAATGCCCTTAAGAGTTTCGCGGCTTCGTTCAGATCCATATTTGTGCTCTGCTCATCTGCCTGATGAAACCCAGATTCAAGACTCACCGTCCCTAAACATATTAAAAAAAGGAGACACACCTATTTAAAAATTGGCAAGCCCTTATTTTTCCGTCACCACGCTGACATTTACGCTGTATACTTTTCCTTGTCTGATGGTTCCCTTGCCTGTGATAAATATAGTGATTATGAAATTTGGACCCAATTATTATGTAATTGTTTTGGGGTACTTTATTGGAGAATAATACAATGACTCACTGTCGTCGTTCGAACAGAGATACCTTTTCTTTTTCCTTTTGAAGGTGTTTGGCTGACGTATGTACATGGCTGTGGCCACCTACGATGAGGGGCTTTCGTCATTAGCTCGGCTCTCTGCCG
>NC_051419.1:20758499-20758709 GCF_015228065.2 Penaeus monodon | reverse complement strand
CACATTCACATAGGCAGGCCTCTTACACGTGCCTGTCTGATTCAGCAACACCATATCCATCTTTCACGGACTGCAAACAGTTTTGGATCCAACTGCTTTGATCTCCCCCCCCTGTCCCTCTTTAAATACCCCATACCCTCTCCCTCTCCTTCTCTCTTTCCTCCCCCACTCTCCCCAGTCCCTCTTTTCATACTCTCTTCCTCCTTCCCT
>NC_051419.1:20757921-20758386 GCF_015228065.2 Penaeus monodon | reverse complement strand
TAACCTAACCCCCCTCTGTTATGTTATAGTTCATTTTATTAATTTTTCATTCCATGGTCAAAGAGAGCGACCCAAGTGTACCTCATGGGGCTTGAAACTCGAGGTAAGAGAATACTGTACAACATACGCTACGCTCATAAGGTAGGAACTCCTGGACCAATGCAGCGGAATTTGGGTCCTATCTAGGGTGGGTGGCAAGACTGCGTTCCCCGGGGCCAAAAAAAAAAGGGCTTTTGCGCAACAAAAACCTCATAGTGTTCTCAGCTTTACGTCCAATAAAAGAAAAAACGGTCCTCAATCATAAGTGTTTATGTCTGGTCAAAACATAACTTTTTGATTAGTTTTAATTTGATTCCTCCTCTTTTAGATAAAGGGCTTAAAAGTCCTGCAAAGGTAATACAATTTTTACGGGGGGATTGTTAATTGAATTAATTCGATGGAAAAATGGGGATAGAAAAGAAACGG
>NC_051419.1:20757563-20757644 GCF_015228065.2 Penaeus monodon | reverse complement strand
GATGTTTAGGAACGATTTCATAAATGCAATGAAGACCCATAGAATACCTATCACAAATCGAAAAAAACGAGGATCATTGAT
>NC_051419.1:20757106-20757430 GCF_015228065.2 Penaeus monodon | reverse complement strand
GGATTTACTCGATAAGCTATATTACAAAATGTCCACATATGATACGCAAGTTTGAAAACCCTTTTCTGCTGCATTCATTTTTTAGAGTGCACCAAACTTCCCAGTCATATATCTATTAATCAGATTGACTATTTTCTTACAATAAAGTATCGGCGATGATGTATCGGCAGTGCATGCTATCGGAATCTATCGCTTTAGCCAATTTTCAAGCATCAGTGTATCGGTATCGCCTTAGACAATTCTGCGTATCGATGCTCGTTATTGCTTATTTGCATATATGAATTTTATGTTCTTTTTGGACGAAAATACGTCTAAAATGTAGGC
>NC_051419.1:20756253-20756345 GCF_015228065.2 Penaeus monodon | reverse complement strand
TCGACTATGGCTGCGAAAGGAAAAGGGGATGGAAAAATCGGGGTTTGGGCCCCCACACAACACACACACTTTTTGGGGCCCCAAAAAAAAAT
>NC_051419.1:20756058-20756153 GCF_015228065.2 Penaeus monodon | reverse complement strand
GAAAATAGAATAATAAAAATGATCATGAAAACTTTTTAAATAATTAATTAATATAAAAGCTTAAAAAATAGGTGAGTAATCTTAAAAAAAAAATT
>NC_051419.1:20752750-20753116 GCF_015228065.2 Penaeus monodon | reverse complement strand
ATAAATGCATATGTAAATAGTTTTGCCTAATTTTGCGTATTTTCGTCAAAAAGAACATAAATTAAATATATGCAAATAAGCAAATAACGACATCGAATACGCAGAATTGTCTAAGCGATACCGATACAATGATGCTTGAAAAATTGGCTAAAGCGATGATTTCCGATAGCATGCACTGCGATACTCTCGCGATATTTTTATTGTAAGAAAATAGTCAATCTGATTAATAGATATATGACTGGGAAGTTTGGTGCACTCTAAAAAATGAATGAAAGCAGAAAAGGGTTTTCAAACTTCGTATCATATTGGACATTTTGTAATTAGCTTATCGGTAAATCCATTAAAAAATTTTAATAAAAAGAAACA
>NC_051419.1:20752535-20752711 GCF_015228065.2 Penaeus monodon | reverse complement strand
CCACTGATGACCTTCCATCCCAAACGAAACAATAATTGCAGTTGTAACTGAGAGGTGTGTTCATGGCTAAATTTGGATCCTCGTTTTTTTTCGATTTTGAAGGTATTCTATGGGTCTTCATTGCATTTATGAAATCGTTTCTAAAACATCCAACATCCAAAACGAAAAAATCTATG
>NC_051419.1:20751928-20752315 GCF_015228065.2 Penaeus monodon | reverse complement strand
ACTATGCTATTGTTGGTCATCGATATATAAATTCATTAACTAAGTAACGATAAAAAGTTGTATTACTTATTGACGGAGACTTTTAAGCAATTTTCTGGAAGAGGAGGTTTCATTAAACAAATCAAAAAGTAGTTTTTGACCAAGAAATATAACACTTAGATGAGGACGTTTACTTTGTATGACGTAAAAGCTGAGACACTATGAGGTTGTTGCCAAACCCTTTTTTTTTGCCCCGGGAACCAGCCCCTTGCCAACCCACCCTAAATAGGACGCAAATTCCCTGCATTGTTCCAGAGTTCCTACTTATGAGCGTACGTATGTTTGTACATATTTCTTACCTCGATTTTCAAGCCCTTTGAGTACACTTGGTCGCTCTCTTTGACCAGG
>NC_051419.1:20751580-20751895 GCF_015228065.2 Penaeus monodon | reverse complement strand
CCCAAGGGGGGTTAGGTTAAAGGGGTTTGGGGAAATGGAACTACAAAGGATTGGGGGAAAAAAGGAGGGATCAGAGGAGGAGAGAGAGGAGGGAAGGAGGAGTGGAGGAATGGGAAAAGGGGAGGAAGAGGAAGAGAGTAATGAAAAAGGATGGGAGAGTGGGGGAGAAAGAGAGAAGGGAAGGGAGAGGTATGGGTATTTAAGGGGACAGGGGGGGAGATCAAACGTGGATCCAAAATGTTTGCAGTCCGTGAAAGATGGATATGGTTGCTGAATCAGACAGGCACGTGTAAGAGGCCTGCTATGTGAAATGTG
>NC_051419.1:20750493-20751286 GCF_015228065.2 Penaeus monodon | reverse complement strand
AATCGACTTGCGGCAGAGAGCCGAGCTAATGACGAAAGCCCCTCATCGTAGGTGGCCACAGCCATGTACATACGTCAGCCAAACACCTTCAAAAGGAAAAGAAAAGGTATCTCTGTTCGAACGACGACAGTGAGTCATTGTTATTATTCTCAATAAAGTTACTCATACAAGTACATAATAATTGTCAAATATTCATAATCACTATATTATCACAGGCAAGGGACCATCAGACAAGGAGAGTATACAGCAGTAAATGTCAGCGTGTGACGGAAGAATAAGGGCTTGCCAATTTTAATAGGTGTGTCTCCTTTTTTAATATGTTTACGGACGGTGAGTCTTGAATCTGGGTTTCATCAGGCAGATGAGCAGAGCACAAATATGGATCTGAACGAAGCCGCGAAACTCTTAAGGGCATTAAATAATAATGTCGCCAGTTTAAGGGATGCTTTTGAGGACTTTGAGGAGAAAGGGAAGATCAAAATTGGTCTTGACAATGAGCCGAAATTACAAAGAAGATACCCAAAGAAAGAAACAAAGAAGTGTGAAGCTCAGCCGAAATGATGGCAATTCTAAAGATACTGCTTTTTTCAGGGAGGGAGAATTTTAGAGTCACGGTGTTTCTTCCCATGATCGATCACTTGTTAACAGCACTTCAAATGAGGCTGGAAACATTTGATGCGGTCTCTAGAAAATTCGGCTTCCTATAAAAAATGCCCTCGGATAACCGTGACCAACTGAGGGATGCGGCAGAGAGGCTGGTGAAAACATACCCAGAAGACCTCAATACCTCAAT
>NC_051419.1:20750046-20750251 GCF_015228065.2 Penaeus monodon | reverse complement strand
CTCAATACCAGCTTCCCCGAGGAAATTGTTCATTTCCAAGAGTGCATAAGTGAACCTGAATCTGAGGTGTAGCTAAGTCAAAAACGTGAAAATAAGGGGACCATTATTGCATTGAGAATGCTTCAAACCATTGTTAACAATGAAATGCAGAATACTTTTCCAAATATGTACATTTGTATACGCATTTAATGGTCACTTCTCGTTA
>NC_051419.1:20748448-20748607 GCF_015228065.2 Penaeus monodon | reverse complement strand
GCCTTTGGTAGGTTTTTTAAAAATCTTGTTTAAAGTTTTCTCGGCAGTTTTTTGGTTTGTAATTCTGAGTTCAAAATAGGGTGGCAAATTTTTGTTTTTATCAACTACATAGGTCAGGCAAAACAGCATTAGATATCAAGTCGGGAATATTACGAAAAC
>NC_051419.1:20747901-20748125 GCF_015228065.2 Penaeus monodon | reverse complement strand
TTCACGCCCCATACAAAAAGAAAAGAAAGAGACAATTAGGTTTTCAACGTTCGCAAATCTTTCCTTGAATTCGCTTCGGTAAAAGCAATTCCAGAGCCTCATTGAGATGGACGGATTATTTTTGCGCAAAAAAGTTCGCTGAAAGGATTGCTATTGGAAATGTGTGGGGAAAAATCATTAGAATTATTTCTTTGTAAAAAACAATAAGTTTTCGGTGAGTTTGA
>NC_051419.1:20736453-20736525 GCF_015228065.2 Penaeus monodon | reverse complement strand
TTGTGGGGTGTGTTGGGGGTTCTGTATTTAATATAAAATATAATAAAAATTTAAAATTTTCAAAAAAAAAAA
>NC_051419.1:20735027-20735217 GCF_015228065.2 Penaeus monodon | reverse complement strand
TATACCTAGACGTAGCGAGAAGGTTTGTGCATTGCTATTACTTACTCCATGCTGGTCAGCGTCAACTGTGTTAGAAAGGCCTATTAGCAGCTTCCTAACTAAATTTTTCCTCCCACCAACATATACCTAGGCCATGTAAATTGCATGTTTCGAATATGATGAAAGTATTCATATACAATGACTGGAAAAG
>NC_051419.1:20734075-20734721 GCF_015228065.2 Penaeus monodon | reverse complement strand
TACCTTTAATTCCACAAGAAGCCTAGATTTGTGAGGAAAGTTCCAATGACATAGCAGACAACCTGTCCTGATTTCCACAAATGATAGAACCACAATTGAAAAACAAAGGCGGGTTATCTTTCTAGTTTTAAAGATCAGCATAGAGAAACCTTTTTATGATATATGGCGCAATGAAATATCACTGAAATGCAACAGACCAGCAAGTCTGACAACTATGTGGCCTCTATAAATGCAATTACTTGGTGTCAAGGGTTTGTGAGACAGTATATAAACGCATCTGAGCATACCATGATAAATAGTTTAGCTGCGCTAATGCTGTGTTCTTAAAGTATATGGAGGTGAATCCCATGATCTTGGGCGGTCGACGGCAGGTCACTGAGATCGACGACTTATGCTTCTCCCAAAGAGCGAACGCCCTCAGAGAACGAGCTCCAGCCCAGCCTGTGTATGTTTTTGGCTAAGTAGACTCCAGGTGATGTGAGTGAACGCAATGCTGGCTAAACGGTTCTCTAATACTGTAGCCAGCATTTGGTCTACTCCTCCCATGTTTTGATACACTGAGGCAGTACCATTCATTCCGAAAAGTGGAGAGCACAGCATAATCTTCAAAACAGAGGGATTGTCCGTAGTATTAACCCAGACACCT
>NC_051419.1:20733561-20733973 GCF_015228065.2 Penaeus monodon | reverse complement strand
CATCATGACGACGATAAGAGGCTGCCGCAGGGGTGTCCAGATGTCGTACCTAAGAGTTGATTTGTTGGGATCACGTCGCTTCAAGAACAACTGCAGCCATGTTGCAGCATATTTCTTCGTCCATTTAAAGGGTTCCATTATCATTTGTACACAGTGCTGCTATCCACGAGTGCTATAAGTTCTCCACAAATAAACAGGATTGGGAGTCTTAACTCAGAGGTTCCTTTGACCTCCAGCTGACTCATGTCACGAAGTGGCCTGGCTCAACTGTTCTTCGCATAATCCATTTCCCTAAAAATAAGTGTACTTTTTCAGACACTTCAATGCAATACATATCTTTTCTATTAGTTCAGTCCCATTTAGTCCTAATATAGACCACTGTTTACAAACCGCATTATTGAATTCTTTTGAT
>NC_051419.1:20732947-20733042 GCF_015228065.2 Penaeus monodon | reverse complement strand
ACGTTGTGGTATCAAGGCACCATCATTCAATGCTGTTTGCAGTACTGGTATCTCTGCTCTCACCAGCATAGCATCGCCCTTGGTATTGTCTGAAG
>NC_051419.1:20732134-20732676 GCF_015228065.2 Penaeus monodon | reverse complement strand
TAGAGATGTGAAAACTGAAAGACAAACAGGAAAAGCGTTGAGCTTCTCTGACTGAGATTTGAAATATCTACATCTTGATCTTGTATAATAGATGCCTTCGATGATGATCACCGAAAGCGATGGGGTGAGAAGTAAAGTAAGAAGATAAACAAGTTGGGGAAAGTATTAGCCTTTTTCACTCATTCATATCCAAAGCTGTCAGACTAGCTGCTTACTGAACTATATGGTGCCTATCATGTATATTAAAAAGACTATATAGCTTAGTTGGTGACACTCAATATCTTTGTAGACATGAATAATTTATCTATGCTCCATTGAATCCAAAACGATAATGCAAAATAAGAGGCATTTCTTGCTAATACATTATCTTTACTGTGAAGGGAGAAGGCGTATGTACATTAAACAGCAAGCACACAACAATCACACAGGGTAGGGGATGAGTTCCTCTAGCTTTTAAGGCATACTAAGTAATTATATATGCTCAGAGTGCAATACTTTGCAGTTATATGAGTGTGTTGTTTTGGCAATTGATTGTCACCTAT
>NC_051419.1:20731987-20732086 GCF_015228065.2 Penaeus monodon | reverse complement strand
AGTTCACAAAATGCAAAATGCTATTTCACTAATACAGGAACAAAGGTAATAAGAATAATAAAAAAATATATATCACTATACCTATATCTGGAAAATGTA
>NC_051419.1:20731043-20731730 GCF_015228065.2 Penaeus monodon | reverse complement strand
GTGGATGTGTGTTGTGATATGTATGTTTATACGTTTCGGCTACATTTGAAATCTTGCGCACGAAGACACAGCTGGAAGTGATTCACGGGGAAATATGAGATGCCAAAACTTTATTCATGGTCTGAAATTATGATTTTGAAAAGAATTAAAGAGAAGAATAGGTAGCCCACAGATAGAAAAATACTTGCCGACGTAATGAATCTAAATTCAAGCATTACATTCATAAAGTAAAGTTCTCTATCATGTATCTATATGCATCCTGTGTACACAAGCGCGAAAACACATGCATCACAACTCGTTTCAAGAAAGGATTGTGTGTTTTCCTGTAGTTAATTTAAGACTGCCAAAATGATGTTCTTTACCACTATGTCAAGATAATTCTGTTCGTGGGTTTGTGTCGTTCTGCTCGTTAGCGGTCGTTTAGCTTAACCTGGTGTGAGTATTTTTTTTGTTTTTTAGTCTTATTTTGCTCCGGAAATGTGTTTTGTTCTTAATATTCCCTTAGATATTCAGGATAGTGAATTTTTATTTAACTGAAGTAGCGGTATCTTCATTATTTCGTTATTTGTTAAGCTAAAACTGTTTTCTTAAGAAATTCCTGTGTATTGCTATACGGTAACATTCATTTATATTTAAGAAAATTCAGACGTGAAAATGGTGTTAATAGGAGTCACAAGTTGTGAAATA
>NC_051419.1:20730741-20730867 GCF_015228065.2 Penaeus monodon | reverse complement strand
TATACTCGATCTATATCATGGTATATCAATATATATTATATTATGTGGGTATATAGATGATGTGACTTGATAAAAAAGATAGAATATGATAATACTGCTCTGATTGTGTGTGAGTTGATGTTTTGC
>NC_051419.1:20730535-20730677 GCF_015228065.2 Penaeus monodon | reverse complement strand
TGAGTACCAACCACACACTTTTCCCCACAAAGAACTCACCTATGCCATCACAGCCACAGCAACCACCCACAAGATCCTGATCCTAATAAAAATAAGAGATATAGATTATTAAAAGTAACACGACTTTCTGAAAAATGGACCC
>NC_051419.1:20727844-20728771 GCF_015228065.2 Penaeus monodon | reverse complement strand
TAGCTTAAATTTTTCCCATTTATTTTTGGCTTCTTAAAAAACAGCGGATGATAAGCCCCTTTTTTGATAATTTTTTTTTAGCTTTTCCTTTTTTGCGAGGTTGTTGGTGAGTACGATAAACGCGTTAGTAAAATATAATTACTTTAATGCAATATTTTTAGATACTGATAATAAACTAGCGCCACAGAAACAGAACCCAAAATATACACTTGTTTTACCCTAAAAAATTACTTTTCTTTGCTAAAAACAAGTTCAAAAGATGATATTTTCGGGGTGTCTTAAACAGAAAAATAAAATGACTCCGTACATGTTTTTCCTCTAAGGGTTTCCCCGTAATATAAGGGCAAGTCGAAGCCATCCATGACGATTTATGGTGGACATTTTCTTTTTAACCGCATCGTATGTATCAAATTCTAAGCAACTTTACAGCGGTTCATTTTTCTTTCATTTCACTCCTTATTATAACCCAAAGAAAAGGGAAAAGGGAAAAAAGATAAAAATAATAAGTTAAAACAAATAAAATAAAAATCCCTAGTATTACTATTAAGGGTTCTATTAACTTATATCGAGCCCTTGGAATAATCGATCTGACTATGCGCTACTACGTGACTAATTTTGCAACTTTCCGGAAGCTGTCTTTAAAATGGAAAATAACACGGTTTTAATAGTAAAATTTGCAAGAGCGACATATGGGGACTGGGTTTACAAAATAGCACTTTCAAAAGTATGGCACCCCGATATCCGTTTCCTGAGCAATGCTGCCCCCTTTGGCCATTTTTCCCGTTCTGAAAAACCCGGGAATTTTTTTTCCCCGGGTGCGTCTCAGGATTTTCTCCTAAAAGTAAGGGCTTTAATTTTGGTTTCTCATTAGCAGAGAATGATTGCCTTCTTTATACTTTATTTAACACAAATGCGTGTCTGCTGTCG
>NC_051419.1:20727725-20727801 GCF_015228065.2 Penaeus monodon | reverse complement strand
GTAAATGATTAATATGAATGTAAGTTCTTTTTCCAATTTCAGACGTGGGGTCTGCTTTAATTACAGATAATTCAGG
>NC_051419.1:20727281-20727659 GCF_015228065.2 Penaeus monodon | reverse complement strand
TTAACGCCACACTATATAGAGTTTTATCAGTTAGATAATAGTATGGTAAATGTCTATAGCTTATACAAACTTGGTATTTGCGCTATGTTTAATGTTACCTGTTATTGTCTACTTCATTCAATAATGAACATTTTCAGTCAAAAGCAATGCTGTCCTTATTCTTTATTGTTTTATAATAAATAATAAGTATTAATATCATGCTATCTCATAAAAAATGCTCTACTTACTATACTTAAACGTACTCTCTGAAATGTTCATCATATGTAAAGAAAGTGGAAGGCGAAGTCAATGCTTGATGAAATTAACCCTGGTGAATAATTTATTATTCAGAGGCCAAAATATGACCAAAATACAGAGGGAACTTGGTGATTTGCCCCA
>NC_051419.1:20725408-20725658 GCF_015228065.2 Penaeus monodon | reverse complement strand
TTGGGATCCTAGAGCATGTATGGACCAAAATAACAACAATCTTGACTTTTCATAACTAGTTTTAAAATAGCAGTGGCCTATATATATATACAAGATCAACTTATTTAATTGCAAACTTAAATTGTAATTCACATTTTTAAAATGATTGTGCCTCTCACAATTGTCACCAAATCCACATCCAATTATGTATAATTTATATGAGGGCCACGATGCCAAAGGCGTATTATCAGTCAGGCATTTTTTTAACATA
>NC_051419.1:20725165-20725308 GCF_015228065.2 Penaeus monodon | reverse complement strand
CTAATAGTCCCAGCATTTGGTCTACTCCTCCATGTTTGATACACTGAGGCGTACTTTCATTCCGAAAGGGAGAGCAAGAAATCTTCAAACAGAGGGTGTCCGTAGTTTTAAGAATCTCACTCAATTTCATAACCCAGACCGCT
>NC_051419.1:20724729-20725070 GCF_015228065.2 Penaeus monodon | reverse complement strand
ACGCGATAAGCGCTGCCCAGGGGTGTCAGATGTCGTCCCTAAGAGTTATTTGTTGGGATCACGGTTCAAGAAAACTGCAGCCACGTTGCAGCATATTTCTTCGTCCATTTAAAGGGTTTCATTATCATTTGTACACAGTGCTGATATCCACGAGTGCTATAAGTTCTCCACAAATAAACAGGATTGGGAGTCTTAACTCAGAGGTTCCTTTGACCTCCAGCTGACTCATGTCATGAAGTGGCCTGGCTCAATTGTCCTTCGCATAATTCATTTCCCTAAAAATAAGTGTACTTTTTCAGACACTTCAATGCAATGCATATCTTTTCTATTAGTTCAATCCC
>NC_051419.1:20723911-20724005 GCF_015228065.2 Penaeus monodon | reverse complement strand
CTGACGAGGTTGAATAGTCTACTCTCTGATCTTGTATGGAGATAGATGCCTTCAGATGAGACACCAAAAGCATGGCGGAGAAGTAAAGTAAAGA
>NC_051419.1:20723464-20723803 GCF_015228065.2 Penaeus monodon | reverse complement strand
TGTAAAAAGACTTGATCATGCTTTGGAGTTGGGTGGACACTCTATCTTGTGTAGGACATGAATAAGTCTTTCTATGCTCACAAGGCTGAATGCCCAAAAACGATGAAAGCAAAATACAGAGGCATTTCTTGCTCACAACATTTCTCCTGTAGCTGGTGAGGGAGAAGTCGTATGTACCGTAGATCTGTGAGCATATAAACCACATCGTGACTCAGGTGGATGAAATTCCTCTAGCTTCTGCAGACATACTAACAGTACCCTGGTATACGATGCTCAAGAGTGCAATACGTTTGCAGTTATATATCACTCGATGTCGACTCTGGCATCATTGACTCTGTC
>NC_051419.1:20712114-20712312 GCF_015228065.2 Penaeus monodon | reverse complement strand
TATCCCTAGACGTAGCGAGAAGGTTTGTGCTTTGCTATTACTTACCCCATGCTGGCCCAGGCGTCAACTGTGTTAGAAAAGGCCTATTAGCAGCTTCCTAACTAAATTTTTCCTCCCAACATATACCTAGGCCATGTATTGCATGTTTCGAATATGATGAATGTATTCATAAAACAATGACTGGAAAAGAATAATAAA
>NC_051419.1:20711934-20712007 GCF_015228065.2 Penaeus monodon | reverse complement strand
GATGACACTACAGCACTGCTGAAAAACAACGCATGACACTTGTGGGGACATTACCGGTTTATAAGCTATTAGT
>NC_051419.1:20711120-20711765 GCF_015228065.2 Penaeus monodon | reverse complement strand
TACCTTTAATTCCACAAGAAGCCTAGATTTGTGAGGAAAGTTCCAATGACATAGCAGACAACCTGTCCTGATTTCCACAAATGATAGAACCACAATTGAAAAACAAAGGCGGGTTATCTTTCTAGTTTTAAAGATCAGCATAGAGAAACCTTTTTATGATATATGGCGCAATGAAATATCACTGAAATGCAACAGACCAGCAAGTCTGACAACTGTGTGGCCTCTATAAATGCAATTACTTGGTGTCAAGGGTTTGTGAGACAGTCTATAAACGCATCTGAGCATACCATGATAAATAGTTTATCTGCGCTATGCTGTGTTCTTAAAGTATATGGAGGTGAATCCCATGATCTTGGGCGGTCGACGGCAGGTCACTGAGATCGACGACTTATGCTTCTCCCAAAGAGCGAACGCCCTCAGAGAACGAGCTCCAGCCCAGCCTGTGTATGTTTTTGGCTAAGTAGACTCCAGGTGATGTGAGTGAACGCAATGCTGGCTAAACAGTTCTCTAATACTGTAGCCAGCATTTGGTCTACTCCTCCCATGTTTTGATACACTGAGGCAGTACCATTCATTCCGAAAAGTGGAGAGCACAGCATAATCTTCAAAACAGAGGGATTGTCCGCAGTATTAAACCCCAGACAC
>NC_051419.1:20710634-20711016 GCF_015228065.2 Penaeus monodon | reverse complement strand
CATCATGACGACGATAAGAGGCTGCCGCAGGGGTGTCCAGATGTCGTACCTAAGAGTTGATTTGTTGGGATCACGTCGCTTCAAGAACAACTGCAGCCATGTTGCAGCATATTTCTTCATCCATTTAAAGGGTTCCATTATCATTTGTACACAGTGCTGCTATCCACGAGTGCTATAAGTTCTCCACAAATAAACAGGATTGGGAGTCTTAACTCAGAGGTTCCTTTGACCTCCAGCTGACTCATGTCACGAAGTGGCCTGGCTCAACTGTTCTTCGCATAATCCATTTCCCTAAAAATAAGTGTACTTTTTCAGACACTTCAATGCAATACATATCTTTTCTATTAGTTCAGTCCCATTTAGTCCTAATATAGACCACTGT
>NC_051419.1:20709712-20709843 GCF_015228065.2 Penaeus monodon | reverse complement strand
GTGACGAAAGCAGAGCAGGGAAAGGTGTTGAGCTTCTCTGACGAGGTTGAATAGTCTACTCTCTGATCTTGTATGGAGATAGATGCCTTCAGATGAAACACCAAAAGCATGGCGGAGAAGTAAAGTAAAGA
>NC_051419.1:20709261-20709604 GCF_015228065.2 Penaeus monodon | reverse complement strand
TGTAAAAAGACCTGATCATGCTTTGGAGTTGGGTGGACACTCTATCTTGTGTAGGACATGAATAAGTCTTTCTATGCTCACAAGGTTGAATGCCCAAAAACGATGAAAGCAAAATACAGAGGCATTTCTTGCTCACAACATTTCTCCTGTAGCTGGTGAAGGGAGAAGGTCGTATGTACCGTAGATCTGTGAGCATATAAGCCACATCATGACTCAGGGTGGGGATGAGTTCCTCTAGCTTCTGCAGGCATACTAACAGTACCCTGGTATACGATGCTCAAGAGTGCAATACCTTTGCAGTTATATATCACTCGATGTCGACTCTGGCATCATTGACTCTGTC
>NC_051419.1:20708181-20708411 GCF_015228065.2 Penaeus monodon | reverse complement strand
GTTTCATATAAAAAAAGGGGCACTTCATAATCCTAGGGTGAAGCTGTTTAATGGTCAACTAGGGGAAAAGGGTTTGGGAGTAGGTAATATGCATGTGTGAATAAATAATACAAAAAAAATAAAAAATAACATAACAAAAATTATATAATTTGAATGAAAATTTTTTGTTGAAAAGAAAAAAAAATGTATGCGTTTAAAAGGGAAAAAATAAAAATAAAACCCCCCACTAA
>NC_051419.1:20705044-20706065 GCF_015228065.2 Penaeus monodon | reverse complement strand
TTAATTTTCCCCTTATGTTTAGTTTTTTGAAAAAAAAACAGAGAGAAATGAAACCATTTTTGATAAATTTTTTTAGCATTTTTTTTCGCGAGGTTTCCCCCGTCTCAGGACTCCCCCTTGTCTCCGGCCGTCCTTGTAATCCCCCAGAGCCTTTTTAATTTCAAAAGACAAATATTTTTGGTGAGTACAAAGCAGCGTTAGTAAAAAACAATTACTTTAAAGCTAATATTTTTAAATTGAATATACCTTTATGCGCCACAGAACAGAACCCAAAATTACATTTGTTACCGAAAAAAAAAATGTACATTTTTTTTGCTAAAAAAGTTAAAAAGGCATAATTTTTGGGGGTCTTAAACAGAACAAAATATATGACCGTACATGTTTATTCTCTAAGGGTCCCCCGTAATATAAGGGCAAGTCGAAGCCATCCATGGATTTATGGTGGACATTTTTTTTTACCGCATCGTATGTATCAAATTCTAAGCAACTTTACACGGTTCTTTTTCTTTCATTTCACTCCTTAAAATGAGTAAACCCAACCGAGAGAAGGGTAGAACAAATAAAGATAAAATAATAATGGTAAAAACAATAAAATAAAGTATCCCTAGTATTTTCTATTAAGTGCTTTATCTATGGGCCCTTGGAATAATCGGATGTGCTTAGTACACTGATAACAGTGACTAATGTTCGCTTACTTTCCGGTAGCTGTCTTTGAAAATAGGAAGAAAATACACACTGGTTTAATAGTAAATGTTGCAAAGAGCGACATATGGGTACTGGGTTACAAAATATGCACTTTCAATAAGTATAGACACCCCTGATATCCAGTTTTTCCTGAGCAGATGCTGCCCACTTTGGCCACTTTGCCCGCTCTGAAATCCAGGACATTTTATTCCTTGGCTGCGTCTCAGGATTTTCTCCTAAATGTAAGATGGCTTTAATTTTTGGTTTCTCATTACCAGAGAATGTATCTGCCTATCTTTATACTTATATTTATACACACATGCGTGTCTGTCTGTCT
>NC_051419.1:20704888-20704969 GCF_015228065.2 Penaeus monodon | reverse complement strand
CTATGATACTATGTATCGTAAATATGATCAATATGAATGTAATGTTCTTTTTCCAATTTCAGACGTGGTGTCTGCTTTAAT
>NC_051419.1:20704442-20704790 GCF_015228065.2 Penaeus monodon | reverse complement strand
GAGTTTTATCAGTTAGATAATAGTATGGTAAATGTCTATAGCTTATACAAACTTGGTATTTGCGCTATGTTTAATGTTACCTGTTATTGTCTACTTCATTCAAATAATGAACATTTTTCAGTCAAAAGCAATGCTGTCCTTATTCTTTATTTTTTAAAATAAATAATAAGTATTAATATCATGCTATCTCAATAAAAGATAATGCTCTACTTACTATACCTTAAAACGTACCTCTCTGAAATGTTCATCATATGTAAAGAAAACGGTGGAAGGCGAAGTCAATGCTTATGAAATTAACCCTGGTGAATAAAAAATTTTTTTTCAGAGGGGAATTATATAGGGCCAAAA
>NC_051419.1:20702555-20702741 GCF_015228065.2 Penaeus monodon | reverse complement strand
ACCTAGCCGTAGCGAGAAGGTTTGTGCATTGCTATTACTTACTCCATGCTGGTCAGCGTCAACTGTGTTAGAAAGGCCTATTAGCAGCTTCCTAACTAAATTTTTCCTCCCACCAACATATACCTAGGCCATGTATTGCATGTTTCGAATATGATGAATGTATTCATATAACAATGACTGGAAAAG
>NC_051419.1:20701117-20702478 GCF_015228065.2 Penaeus monodon | reverse complement strand
GATTATGTCTTTGGGGGCTTGGGGATGAACCCCGACTGCTGAAAACAACGGAGACACTTGAGGGCCCCAATTACCCGGTTTAACTATCTGTTTTTAAAATTTAAATAATTTATTAATATTATATATTATATAATATATTATTTTTAAAATTTTGTTTAAAATTTTATTTTTTATATATTTTTATTTCTTACATTTTGTTTTATTTTTATTTTTTTTTATATATTTTAAAATTATTTTTTTATTACCTTTAATTCCACAAGAACCCTAGATTTGTGGGGAAAAGTTCAATGAATAGCGACAACCTGTCCTTTTTTCCCACAAATGATAAACCCACTTTTGAAAAAAAAGGGGGGTTTATCTTTCTAGTTTTAAAGATCACATGAAAAACCCTTTTTTATGATATATGGCGCAATAAAATACACTGAAATGCACAGACCAGCAATCAAAATGTGTCCCCTCTATAAATGAAAATTATTTGGTTCAAGGGTTTTTGAGCAGTCTAAAACCATCTGGCTACCATGTAAATAGTTTTTCTGCGCTATGCGTGTTCTTAAAAGTATAGGGAGGTAATCCCATGATCTTGGGCGGCGACAGGTCACTGAGATCGAGACTTATGCTTCTCCCCAAGAGCGAACCCCCTCAGAGAACGACTCCAGCCCAGCCTGTGTATTTTTTGGCAAAGTAACTCCAGGTGATGTGAGTAAAACGCAATGTGGCTAAACAGTTCCTAATACTGTAGCCACATTTGGTCTCTTCCATGTTTTGATACACTAGGCATACCATTCTTTCGAAAAGTGGAGGCACCATAATCTTCAAACAGAGGATTGCCGCATATTAAACCCGACCCCGCTTTTAGCTAAAAACGATCCAATAATAATCAATTGCGAAGCGGGGTCGCGGGGGCTATGCCTATGAGGGTAGCCCAGCTGTCCGACAAATGCGCATCATGACGCGAAAAAGGGCTGCCGAGGGGTTCCAATGTCTTACCTAAGATTTTGATTTTTTGGGATCCGTCGCTTCAAAAACAACTGCAGCCATTTGGGCATATTTCTTAAACCTTTAAAAGGGGTTTTCCATTACTTTGTACACAGTCTGCTATCCCGAGTGCTAAATTTTCTCCACAAATAAAAAGGGATTGGGAGTCTTAACTCAGAGTTCCTTTTGACCCCCAGCTGATCAGTCACAAGTGGCCTGGCTCAACTTTTCTTCGCAAAATCCATTTTCCCTAAAAATAAGTGTACTTTTTCAACACTTTAATGCAAAACATATCTTTTCTATTTGTTCAGTCCCCTTTTTTCCCTAAATAGCCCCTGTTTTCAAACCCCATTATGAATTCTTTGATTATATATATGCAGGGGCAA
>NC_051419.1:20700936-20701023 GCF_015228065.2 Penaeus monodon | reverse complement strand
ATTATGAAAAAATATAATATTAATATATTATAATATATAATTATTATAATATATTATACGCATTTTTTTACTACATTAAATTAAAAT
>NC_051419.1:20700423-20700507 GCF_015228065.2 Penaeus monodon | reverse complement strand
CATCGCCACCCTCGTCATGTTGAATTTTGGGATACTGACTATCTTGCTAAAAAGAAACATCGCCATTGGGATGTCTGGGAAAGA
>NC_051419.1:20699618-20700147 GCF_015228065.2 Penaeus monodon | reverse complement strand
TGAGAAAGCAAGCAGGGGAAAAAGGGGTTGAGCTTTTTCCCGACGAGGTTGAAGTCACCCTCTGTCTTTTAGGAAAAAATTCCTCAATGAAACCAAAAACATGGCGGAGAAATAAAGTAAAAAAGATCCCAACGGTTGGGGAAAGTATGTACCCTTTTTTACCCATTGCATATGCCCAAAAACTGTCGATAGCTGCTTGAACTTTGGTCCTTTTATGTCCTTGTAAAAAAACCTGATCATGCTTTTTGGGGTTGGGTGGACACTTATCTTGTGTAGGACTGAAAGTCTTTTATGCCCAAGGTTGAATGCCCAAAAAATGAAAGCAAAATCAGAGGCATTTTTTGCCAAACATTTTCCTGAGTGGGGGAGAAGGTCGTATGTACCTAGCTGTGGCATAAACCCAAAACATTCAGGGTGGGGATGATTTTCCCTAGTTCTGAGGGATACAAAAGTACCCTGGTTTTACGTCTCAAAAGTGCAATACCTTTGCGTTATATTCTCGAGTCGCTTGGATCATTGACTCTGTCCC
>NC_051419.1:20696110-20696713 GCF_015228065.2 Penaeus monodon | reverse complement strand
TATAATATTTTATTCGTCTATTGTGCGTTTAATTTCCCATTTATGTTTAGCTTCTTGAAAGAACAGAGAGATGATGAAGCCATTTCTGATAATTCTTTTCAGCATTTTCTTCGCGAGGTTCCCCTGTGCTCATGGACTCCACCTTGTCTCCGACCGTCCTTGTAATCCTCAGCAGCCTTTTGAATTTCAAAAGACAAATATTGTTGGTGAGTACGATAAGCAGCGTTAGTAAAAAACAATTACTTTAAATGCTAATATTTTTAAATACTGATATATACACATTATGCGCACACAGAAGCAGAACCCAAAATATACACTTGTCTACCCGTAAAAAAATGTACATTTTCTTTGCTAATAACAAGTTCAAAGAGCATGATATTCTCGGGGTGTCTTAAACAGAACAAAATAATATGACCGTACATGTTTATTCTCTAAGGGGTGCCCCGTAATATAAGGGCAAGTCGAAGCCATCCATGCGATTTATGGTGGACATTTTTTTTTTACCGCATCGTATGTATCAAATTCTAAGCAACTTTACAGCGGTTCATTTTTCTTTCATTTCACTCCTTAAAATGAGTCAACAACCGAGAGAAGGGTAGAACA
>NC_051419.1:20695657-20696070 GCF_015228065.2 Penaeus monodon | reverse complement strand
AGTATCCCTAGTAGTTACTATTAAGTGCTTTATCTATGACCCTTGGAATAATCGGATGTGCTTAGTACACTGACTAACAGTGACTAATGTTCGCTTACTTTCCGGTAGCTGTCTTTGAAAATAGGAAGAAAATAACACATGGTTTTAATAGTACTGTTGCAAGAGCGACATATGGGTACTGGGTTTACAAATATAGCACTTTAAATAAGAAAGACACCCCTGTATCCAGTTTCCCTGAGAGATGCTGCCCATTTTGGCCCCACTTTCCCCGTCTGAAACCCAGGACATTTTTTTCCCTTGCTGCGTCTCAGGTTTTTTCTCCTAATTAAGAGGGTTTTTAATTTTGGTTTCTCATTACCAGAGAATTTTCTCCCTATCTTTATATTTATTTTTAACACACATGCGTGTTTCTG
>NC_051419.1:20695052-20695583 GCF_015228065.2 Penaeus monodon | reverse complement strand
TATGATACATGATCGTAAAAGCCCTATGAATGTAATGTTTTTTTCCCCCAAATTTCAGAGTGGTGTCTGTTTTAATTTACAGATAATTAGGCAAAATTTTAAACAGAAAAACACCGTACATGCACGTATACACACAAATATCAAAGCACAAAACTTAAGCCCTATATAGAGTTTTCAGTTAGTAATAGTAGGAAATGTTATAGCTTATAAAACTTGGTTTTTGGCTATTTTTTAATGTTCCCTTTATTGTCTATTTTCAAATAAAACTTTTTCAGTCAAAAGCAATGCGTCCTTATTCTTTATTTTTAAATAAATAAAAAGTTTTAATATCATGCTATCTCAAAAAAGATAATGCTCTACTTACTATCCTTTTAAAACGTACCTCTCTGAAATTTTACAATGAAAAAAAAACGGGGGAAAGGCGAAGTCAATGCTTATGAAAAACCCTGGGAATAAATTTATTATTCAGGGGCCCAAATATATAAAACCCAAAAATACAGCGGGAAAAAATTTGGGTGCATTCCCCCCCCA
>NC_051419.1:20693142-20693567 GCF_015228065.2 Penaeus monodon | reverse complement strand
TGGGATCCTAGAGCATGTAATGACCAAAATAACAACAATCTTGACTTTTCATAACTAGTTTTAAAATAGCAGTGGCCTATATATATACAAAATCAACTTATTTAATTGCAAACTTAAATTGTAATTCACATTTTTCAAAATGATTGCCTCTCACAACTGTCACCAAAACCACATCCCATTCTGTATTATTTTTAGGGCCCATGCCAAAGGGTATTTTCAGTAGGCAATTTTTTAAAAAAACAGGCCCGGGTTTTTTGGGGTTTCCAGTTCCTCTATTCTTGCTTAAAAGAGAATTTTTTTCTGTGGTATGATGACTGAGGGTTCATTGGACCCCATATTACCTAATAAGGTAAATTATAGTGCATTATAACAGCAGCAGTAAATATAATATAAATGACATGCATTACTACGCGCGTATATAATTA
>NC_051419.1:20692770-20693031 GCF_015228065.2 Penaeus monodon | reverse complement strand
GAATTTATGCGAGATATGCGAAAAAGATACAACAGTAATGTAATCATAATAATGATTAAGATATAAAGGAATTTTTTGTTAAGCATTCGTTCTATGGCTGCAGCTAAGAGGATTCTTTTTTAACTAATCTATAATGAATGCTTACTATAAGAAGAAGCTCATTGACTTTGCCACTTTCTCCGAAGACAAAAAAATAGGCGAAAGTATAGGTATGTAACATTTACTTAAACCCATCTGATTATAAAGGTAATTTATCAATTC
>NC_051419.1:20692201-20692701 GCF_015228065.2 Penaeus monodon | reverse complement strand
AGCACGTGCGCCTTCGCGTATTCATCAATTTCAACATAAATTGTTCTTCTAATTACCATTACATAGTAAATGTTAAGGTAAAAGACAAATGAACACTTCTTCCATACCCCCAGACGCCAACATCACTTGCTACCAAGCTCTGACAGACCAGAGTATTGGACCCTTCGTTTGCAAGACGAAGATGATCCTACATGTATGTATCCATATACTGTATACTCATAAATAATGCACAACTGCAGAAAAAATCAATTCTATTTTTTTCTGTTTTCTGCAGGCCAATTCTTTTGCTTCAATTGCCCTTTTCACATGAAACGATTATCAATTCACTCATTTGAACGATTCATTTAATTGACTTCATCATCTTCTCAGAGATGATCCACTTGGAATGATGAATAATCTGCCTTCATTGATTCATTCTCTTGAATAAGGGGTATGTGATTGATTACTGTCATTTGATGTTCATGGGGACTAATGTCTCTGAAGCAAGGGAAAGCATTTGG
>NC_051419.1:20687455-20687557 GCF_015228065.2 Penaeus monodon | reverse complement strand
CTATACCGTTATATATGGAATGTTGTAATATAGGGATTAGACAGCATATGTGGTGTGCGCTCGTTGCGGATAACTCACACACCGTTTTTTTTTTTTTTTTAT
>NC_051419.1:20686315-20686399 GCF_015228065.2 Penaeus monodon | reverse complement strand
CCGTCAGTGAAGGGACACCGCCATAAAAAAAACATCTTGCAAGCAACCTTCCCCCTATTAAAGAATGGGTCCCCACATCTAATA
>NC_051419.1:20685792-20685954 GCF_015228065.2 Penaeus monodon | reverse complement strand
ATCATTCTTAATGATACCAATGCACATACTCTTCGTGTGCTCGTGCAGGAACCCACCCTTAAGCATTCCAGAGCTTAGACTTAGACCCTCCATCCCCTCCCTGAAACAATCTGGATCCTTTTGGAAAATCGCCAGAAACCAGAATCTTGCTTCGCTTCGATT
>NC_051419.1:20685411-20685715 GCF_015228065.2 Penaeus monodon | reverse complement strand
TGTTGTAGACCAGATAGATAGATAGGATCGCAGGTTATATTTATCATTTGCCATGTGTATACAGTCTTACGTACTAACATTATATAGTCTATAGATGATAGCTAGGAACTGGAATTTGGGGGGGGGGGGGCCACCAGGTAGGAAATCGTTTGCCATTTGTATTTAATCTTCTGCGAAAGTAGTCTTTTGATAATAGTTATTTTTATATTTTGCCTTTGCAAGACATGGAGTTTGTTCTTTTAAAATCAAAAGGAACGTTATTACCACACACAAAACACATCGCGCGTGCGAGACTTCTATACGC
>NC_051419.1:20682974-20683046 GCF_015228065.2 Penaeus monodon | reverse complement strand
TGAGATTAAATATATGTATAACATAGGAATAGATTAGAATATATATAAGATTATATACTAATAGGGATGTAC
>NC_051419.1:20682830-20682926 GCF_015228065.2 Penaeus monodon | reverse complement strand
CTGCATATGACTGGATATGGTGGAATATTAGACATGTGTTATGTAGAATTCATATATTAGATATAACCATGAGATAAACATACATATTAACATACA
>NC_051419.1:20680934-20681932 GCF_015228065.2 Penaeus monodon | reverse complement strand
TGATGACAATTAACGAGGTGGCAGGGCCCTCTCCTATAGCTGAGAATTCTGTTGACAGCTCATGATCAGACCTGTTATTTTTTGTAAGAATGTTTATATTGACGCTAGAACATTTTCTTAATGCTTTTAAAGTCATTTTTAAAATGTAAAAAAAATGGATCGTAGTATAGTCAGTTACGTATAAACCGTGATATTAACATCCTAGCAAAAATAAAGTGATCATATACAAGTGAGATTAAATAATAAAGTAATTAATAAAAGACGATTTCTTGATATACATTATGTCATATCGTTGCATTATGATAACTAGACAGTCTGTAGAGGGAAGAAAAATGTTAAAAGGAACAGTTACACTGACAGTGGTACTTTTACTAAAACGTCGTACCCTTGGCCATGCCTGTTTTTTTGGTTGGTTGGTGGTGCTAATGTAAATATTCGATATCTGTTAACAGTACGTAATTTTTTTGTCATATATGAAAACTTATGTATGATATGATTAACGCTGGGGCCTGGCGGGGGCTGTTCCCCTGGGCATTTTGCATACCCCCCCCAACATATGGATTATTTATAGTTTACTGTTTTAAAACAGTATCAGGTTTATGAGAACTATAGTTTTTCTGTCTACTGTGATTTGTGTTTGACCTCACCTCTTTCCCTTTTAGATTAGATTAGATTATGCTATATAAAGGAAATTCAAGCTGGAAAGAGCAAGGTCTGAAAGGATTGCATTTTTATAATTTGACCTTTTTTAACGTTATCATATAGAGTATAAGTTGTAATGACAAACTCATGATACACCTAAGACTTTTAACAGCTTATTACAGCATACGGTTTAAAACCTCCCCCCCGGTAATGATACACACACACGCAAACTACATGCACCTTATGCACACACCATTATAACATGCATACACACGCCCGTGCATGGCCACCCCAGATGTATGTGTGTATATAAAATAAAACACACATCACAGCGACACAACGGCTAAAAGGGAATA
>NC_051419.1:20679760-20679954 GCF_015228065.2 Penaeus monodon | reverse complement strand
GAGTAAGAATTTCAGCAGCAAAGCAGCCGAATCTTTGATGGACAGATTCTATTTCAGCTAACATTTCAGATAGGCCTACATGGGGACATCTCTGTCGATCGGGCCAGGCTTGTTTCTCGAAGCCAAAGGGGGAGATGAAAGTTCAGGGTGTAGGATTCCTCCTCTGTTCATTTTGGTTTCGTAAAGTTCATTAA
>NC_051419.1:20679131-20679468 GCF_015228065.2 Penaeus monodon | reverse complement strand
TTCCTTTTTTTTTGTTTTTTTGTTGGGTTTTGAAAATTTTTAAAAAGAAAAAAAAAATTTTTTAAAAAAAAATTCTTACCCCAGATAAAACCCCCTTGTACAAAACAAGAAGGAAAGTAAATATGAAGTTTTGGCTGACGAATACGTAAAGGAGACCCAAGAAACTGGCGAGACTCCCGGGTTATATTCAGGTATACTGCGTAATGCAGTGTACATATAAATTTCACGATTTTATATTGAAAAATTAAGGTGTTTTTTGTTTACCATTTCTAAGTAAAAAAATTACGTGAAGGGATTTTTTGATTGTCTAAAATAAAAAGACTAAAAAATAGGCCGT
>NC_051419.1:20678264-20679032 GCF_015228065.2 Penaeus monodon | reverse complement strand
GCTAAAAGCAATTATTCCTTCAATATATAATTATTTTCCCTGATTATGTTTCGTTTTTTTCTCTCCTCTCTTTTTTAACACTAGCTGGCTTTTTTCCCGTGATCCCTTTTTCCCCCTTTGTATGTTGTACGACTCTCCACGTTCCCCTCTTTTAAAGGTGGTTTTTTTTGTTTTCTCTGCAGCGTTGCACTTAAGCCATATTACTTAATATACGACTTTTATCACCTTTTTTATCCGAGATGGGTTTAGCATGATATGTCCCGTACGTCTGCTATGTTTTCTTTCCCGTGCTTGGAAATTTGATGTTCAAATCTTTTACAATAAAAACTCGTAACCTACCAACATTTTAGCCTTGGGGTGAGAAGCAAAGGAGACAGGGGGTTACTTTCAAATTCGCTAGAAAGGTCTAGACAGTAAAAAAAACTGCGCACTCTGGTTTTTTAGCAGCAAAATGTAACCAAAAAAATCATAAGTCATGAAAAAAGCAATTTCCCACTTAAAAAAAAATTTCTTCTCAATTCTTTCATGAGAATAAAATTTCCGATTCTTTCAAGAAAACAAAAATGCCTATTCCAGAGGCGCCCCTTCCAATAGGGGCGCATGGCCTTGGTAAAATTTCGTTGGGAAAAAAGATGCAACAGCGAAATGTGGAAAATTAATTTTTAAAACACGTTATTTCGGGAATAATTTGGAAAAGGAAAAAATTAATACGTTCTGCCTCTTTCTGTCTCGTCTTTCTCTTAACTCCGGGGTTAAATTCGCTCTGAT
>NC_051419.1:20677790-20677908 GCF_015228065.2 Penaeus monodon | reverse complement strand
TTTACAATATAGTATATATTTAAAATATAATGTTTTGTAGATGTATGTATGATTATACTAGTCTACAAATGGTTAATTGGGGGAAAGTGTATTTTAATTTTAAAAAACAACCCCCAAA
>NC_051419.1:20675862-20676298 GCF_015228065.2 Penaeus monodon | reverse complement strand
TTATACTGTTTCTCGCTACTTTTGAAATCATGCGCACGAAGACACAGCTGAAGTGATTCACGGGAAATAATGAGATGCCAAAACTTTATTCTTGGTCTTGAAGATTATTGATTTTAGAAAAGAATTAAAAGAAGAATAGTGTAGCCACAGATAGAAAAAATACTTGCCGACAGTAATGAAACTACAATTCAAAGCAATACATTCATAAAGTAAAGTTCTCCTATCCATGTATCTAATATGCATCCGTGTACACAAGCGCGAAAACACATGGCATCACAACTCGTTTCAAGAAAGGATGTGTGTGTTTCCTGTGGTTATTTTAAGACTGCCAAAATGAATGTTCTTTACCACCTAGTGTCAAGATAAGATTCTGTTCGTGGGTTTGTGTCCGTTCGTGCTCGTTAGCGGTCGTGTTTATGCTTACCTGGTGTGAGTA
>NC_051419.1:20675608-20675833 GCF_015228065.2 Penaeus monodon | reverse complement strand
GTCTCCGAAATGTGTTTTGTTCTTAATATTCCCTTAGATTTCAGGATAGTGATTTTTTTTTAACCTGAAGTAGCGGTATCTTCATTATTTCGTTATTTGTTGCTAAGACTGTTTTCTTTAGAAATTCCTTGTGTATTGCTTATACGGTGACTTTTCATTTATATTTAAGAAAATACGACGTGAAAATGGTGTTAATTAGGAGTCACAAAGTTGAGGAAATAAATT
>NC_051419.1:20673258-20673723 GCF_015228065.2 Penaeus monodon | reverse complement strand
GATGAAGCCATTTCTGATAATTCTTTTCAGCATTTTCTTCGCGAGGTTGTTGGTGAGTACGATAAGCAGCGTTAGTAAAATATAATTACTTTAAATGCTAATATTTTTAGATACTGATATATACACACTATGCGCACACAGAAGCAGAACCCAAAATATACACTTGTTTACCCGTAAAAAATATACATTTTCTTTGCTAATAACAAGTTCAAAGAGCATGATATTCTCGGGGTGTCTTAAACAGAACAAAATAATATGACTCCGTACATGTTTATCCTCTAAGGGGTGCCCCGTAATATAAGGGCAAGTCGAAGCCATCCATGAGATTTATGGTGGACATTTTCTTTTTACCGCATCGTATGTATCAAATTCTAAGCAACTTTACAGCGGTTCATTTTTCTTTCATTTCACTCCTTACTTATAAACCAAAGAAAATGGGTCAACACCCGAGAGAAGGGTAGAACA
>NC_051419.1:20672794-20673218 GCF_015228065.2 Penaeus monodon | reverse complement strand
AAGTATCCCTGGTAGTTACTATTAAGTGCTTTATCTATGACCCTTGGAATAATCGGATGTGCTTAGTACACTGACTAACAGTGACTAATGTTCGCTTACTTTCCGGTAGCTGTCTTTGAAAATAGGAAGAAAATAACACATGGTTTTAATAGTACTGTTGCAAGAGCGACATATGGGTACTGGGTTTACAAATATAGCACTTTCAATAAGTATAGACACCCCTGATATCCAGTTTCCTGAGCAGATGCTGCCCACTTTGGCCACTTTGCCCGCTCTGAAATCCAGGACATTTTATTCCCTGGCTGCGTCTCAGGATTTTCTCCTAAATGTAAGATGGCTTTAAGTTTTGGTTTCTCATTAGCAGAGAATGTATCTGCCTATCTTTATACTTATATTTATACACACATGCGTGTCTGTCTGTCTG
>NC_051419.1:20672686-20672767 GCF_015228065.2 Penaeus monodon | reverse complement strand
CTATGATACTATGTATCGTAAATATGATCAATATGAATGTAATGTTCTTTTTCCAATTTCAGACGTGGTGTCTGCTTTAAT
>NC_051419.1:20672209-20672588 GCF_015228065.2 Penaeus monodon | reverse complement strand
GAGTTTTATCAGTTAGATAATAGTATGGTAAATGTCTATAGCTTATACAAACTTGGTATTTGCGCTATGTTTAATGTTACCTGTTATTGTCTACTTCATTCAAATAATGAACATTTTTCCAGTCAAAAGCAATGCTGTCCTTATTCTTTATTTTTTAAAATAAATAATAAGTATTAATATCATGCTATCTCAATAAAAGATAATGCTCTACTTACTATACCTTAAAACGTACCTCTCTGAAATGTTCATCATATGTAAAGAAAACGGTGGAAGGCGAAGTCAATGCTTATGAAATTAACCCTGGTGAATAAATTTATTATTCAGAGGCCAATATATATAGACCAAAATACAGCAGGGGAACTTTGGTGTATTGCGCCCA
>NC_051419.1:20670163-20670596 GCF_015228065.2 Penaeus monodon | reverse complement strand
TTGGGATCCTAGAGCATGTATGGACCAAAATAACAACAATCTTGACTTTTCATAACTAGTTTTAAAATAGCAGTGGCCTATATATATATACAAGATCAACTTATTTAATTGCAAACTTAAATTGTAATTCACATTTTTCAAAATGATTGCCTCTCACAATTGTCACCAAAATCCACATCCAATTATGTATAATTTATATGAGGGCCACGATGCCAAAGGCGTATTATCAGTCAGGCATTTTTTTAACATAAACAGTGCCGGCTTTCTGGGTTCCAGTTCCTCTATTCTTCCTTAAAAGAATTTTTTTTTGTGGTATGATGACTGAGGGTTCATTGGACCCCATATTACCTAATAAGGGTAAATTATAGTGCATTATAACAGCAACAGTAAATATAATATAAATGACATGCATTACTACGCGCGTATACGTAGT
>NC_051419.1:20669824-20670020 GCF_015228065.2 Penaeus monodon | reverse complement strand
TACATAGTGTATATCTTTGTTAAGCATTCGTTCTATGGCTGCAGCTAAGAGGATTCTTTTTTAACTAATCATAAAAGATGTTTCTATAAGGAAGCTCATTGACTTTGCCACTTTCTCCGAAAACAAAAAAATGGCGAAAGTATAGGTATTAACATTTTCTTAAACCCCTCTGATTATAAAGGTAATTTATCAATTC
>NC_051419.1:20669215-20669725 GCF_015228065.2 Penaeus monodon | reverse complement strand
GGGTTGTGAAGAGAAGAGGAGAGAGCGCGCGTGCGCCTTCGCGTTACCATCAATTTCAACATAAATTGTTCTTCTAATTACCATTACATAGTAAATGTTAAGGTAAAAGACAAAAGAACCCTTCCAACCCCCAGACGCCAACTCACTTCTACCAATTTCTGACAGACCGAGTGTTGGGCCCCTTTGTTTTTTAAGACGAAGATAAACCTCATGTTGTACCATATACTGTATACTCAAAATAAACCAACTGCAGAAAAAAATCATTCTATTTTTTCTGTTTTCTGCAGGCCAATTCTTTTGCTTCAATTTCCCTTTTCACATGAAACGATTATCAATTCACTCATTTGAACGATTCATTTAATTGGCTTCATCATCTTCTCCGAGATGATCCACTTGGAATGATGAATAATCTGCCTTCATTGATTCATTCTCTTGAATAAGGGGTATGTGATTGATTACTGTCATTTGATGTTCATGGGGACTAATGTCTCTGAAGCAAGGGAAAGCATT
>NC_051419.1:20657112-20657252 GCF_015228065.2 Penaeus monodon | reverse complement strand
GCACAAAATTGTTGTACTGTAAACTCAGGGACTGTTCAAAACAAATGGTAAATGTAGCGTGTTGCAGCCCATGAGACTGACAAGTATGCAACCAATCATTCAGGCCTGAGCATCCCTCACTGAATTACTGGTAGAAAGTG
>NC_051419.1:20655242-20655871 GCF_015228065.2 Penaeus monodon | reverse complement strand
ATCTTGCCACCGTTCTTTCTACTATTGCAATGATGGGGATATATTATACAAGGGATTTCCTCAGTGCGTCTATTTTTAGTGTGTGATTTATGCAGTTAAGCTGCTTAATAGATAGGCCTCATTGCAGAACACATGCAAAGCGCTTTTACAACAAAATTTGCCAATATCAAGGTATCTCAGGCATCCCTGTGGGACTAATATACGGTTAATCAATCTTCCACGAGTTTTATGGTAATTAGGGACCTCCTTTGGGAACCTGATGCTCACTAATGCTTCGCAAGAATAAAATAAAATATTATGAGGTCTTTAGGTATGTAGAAAAGCAAAGATATTTGTATATTGACCTCAGTCTCTCATTTATGCTTTTGAAAATTATTATAAAATGCACTTATTTTGCTAGAGCACAAAAATATAGGTATATCTATATGTTTAAATTTGCAGTGGGTGTGTGAGAGAGTGAGAGAGAGGATTGGGAAGAAGAGTACACTAGATACACCATAAAACTAGCTCTTTGAAAATTGAACAAGGTCCGAAAAATGACAGAAACTGCAATATTATATGTTATTAGTAGTTGAAGGCTAATGATAAAATTATAATATTATACTTACTGTTATAATTATTAGCATGGT
>NC_051419.1:20653380-20653468 GCF_015228065.2 Penaeus monodon | reverse complement strand
AGGTCTAGGGAAATACTTGTGATGAGTAACGAAACATTAGTGTAATTCGTTTATAATGCTAAATCTCACAATAGTTTTCGCTATGTTA
>NC_051419.1:20652935-20653034 GCF_015228065.2 Penaeus monodon | reverse complement strand
CCATTTCTTTTTAAAATTTATAAAAAGGCTTGTTTTCTTTTCGTCACATCCAAACACTGATTCATTGAACAGGAAATATGCCCTGTTATCTTTTAGAAC
>NC_051419.1:20652612-20652807 GCF_015228065.2 Penaeus monodon | reverse complement strand
ACCCTTCTCGCGCAAAATATCATAACATGTAGTCGACAGGAAAAAAAAATATGTGTAAAAATATACATACACATAAATAAGCAAAAATATTTTTCTTTTTTTCATTACTGGGGATTCAGTAAATCGAATAATTGGTAGGATGCTTATTAATTTAGAATATATTTTACTATCGGTTTATTTGTAAAAAGAAAACGG
>NC_051419.1:20649773-20652095 GCF_015228065.2 Penaeus monodon | reverse complement strand
ATAATCAGAACATAAAATATGACTTATAGGGCACTATCTTGTATAGATGGATTCCAGGTGACGTCACATGTTTACGTTTTCCACTACTGCGCATGAACTGGCAGGCAACTTGTTGCGGCGGCGTGGTGGGCCTAACAAGGAACGACCGGAAAACAAAAACTATTTGACCAGCTGATCCACGCTGAAAGTACATCTTTGTTTTATTTTTCATTCCGTATTCCATACAATGTTTTCCAGCTCAAAGTATTAAACCACAGTGACGGTAAACACTGCAAAAATAGAATGGTTTCAACTACAGTTGTGTGGAGTCACAAGAGCACCAGAAAAAGCCTGGTACTGCAAAGAATGCAAAAGAAGCTGGACAAATAAATAAAAAAATACTTTCAGTTCATTAACTAATTTCACTGATCTTTTACCCTATTCCTGCCAAGGTATTTAGGTACTAGTCCTTAACAAAAGGGGGAAAGTATCTCTTTGTTTTTTCAAAAGTCAGAGTAGTGGTGGTGAGGGGGAGGGGGTGATTCCTTCTTAGCAGGAGTAAGGCTAAGTTACTACACTGTTAAGATTTATTATTACTGATATAATAACCATTACATCATCTAACAAATCAACCTGTGAAATAGAAATTTTTGATTGCAAATAAGAAAATTTGCGAAGACGTCCAATTACTCTCTCTACATGAATGCGTACATGTGCAATCTGCCTTGGAAAATCAAATCTATTGCTGGCATTTGCGTTTTGCCCTTTGTAAATTCGGTATTTTTAGAGCTGCTCCTCGGGTTGCCAGTTCAGTCTCAATGTGAAACCTCTGTCTGCCATGATACAGTCCCCATACTGCAACTTGTCCAAGAATCCACTTTCTAGCGTAATCTCTTTATCAGATGTTTTACTTCCCCAGCCAGGTGACAGGAAAGATACTGCACCAGCTGATGTTATTCCAATTAAATATTTTATTGTGTTTGCATGTTTATAGTTAGACCATGTCTGGGCTCTGGCATTACGGTTCAAAGGCCTTTCTATGAAGATTACTGTACAATCAATTATACATGTACAATTTTTGACATTTCTTCTAAAACATGCAAGCAGATTTTTCCTTTTTGTTTCACGTTCTGGCCACACAATAAAAAAATTCACATTCCTTGAAATTTGCAGGAAGCCACCGCCTAAAAATTCTTGACACCACTTGTTCAGAAATGTGAAAACGGTATGCTAATCCTTTTTAAAAAAGCCCCAGTTTCAATTTCATAAGGATCAGCAGTAGATGATCTTCAATTTGAAGTTTTGAAGATTAGTATTTTACTTGTTCCTTAAATAGAGCAAGAAACCAAGAAAATAACGAGCTGTCTGGCAACCCAATGTAGAAATTTAGCATGCCTTCATCTTTTTCTATTGAGCTAATGACATACTGCTCTGGTGCTTAGAAGATTCAGGCAGGTTTAGATTTTTGCTTTGGGAAATCAATAACTCTGCCTTCAACATTGCATGTTTCTCCTTCAAGAATTGCAATTCTTAGCCATCTTCCTCACTTTGACTTGCTTTGTGTGTTGGCAGTTCTTCCTGTTCAACCTCCAAGATAGAAAAGGAAGTCGGTGTCTTTGAAGAAGTACTGGCTGGGCTGCAAGGTTCTTCAGCCATTGATCGCCTCTCCTGGACCCTTTGTATCTCTCCATCTTTTGATGTGTTTTAGCATCATCAATTTTCTTAAAGTTGAAAACTGAGGGTACATAGTCTGGATGAGATGGATCCAAAGACTTTTTACCTGAAATGAATGTTTAACATTTTACTACAACATAAAATAAAAAATTAGAATCTGAGGGTAGAAACTAAATGGAAATTAAGACATTAATAACATACTAACAACACAATATTGGTAGTACTGCTGGCCTACAACCATATTTCTCTCCGAAATTTTCAACTATTAAATGACATAACTTGTTCAGATATAAACACAAATTGAACTGGAAGTAATTTAATTCTGAAAATTTCACTTAGGCCTACCTGACAAAAAATGAGCACTGCAAGGGCGTGCGTTGTCAATCATCTTGCTCCAGCTCTCACGTCTGATAGCCGCTATCCACTTTTTCCGTAACTCAAGGGACTCTTCATTGTTTCCAAATGGAATCCCATAAAAACTCAGATTCCCACCAGGTTTTCTACAATTCGTACAACCAACGGCACAACACGAGTCAGGCATTTTGTTATCTGCCAGTGTGTCTTGCCTGCCAGCAATGGCATGCGTAAGTTTCAGCGCTCATATGTAATATGGAATCCATCTATAAATATTATCTTTATAAAAAACTGATCTAGTCTATGAACAAATTG
>NC_051419.1:20649360-20649444 GCF_015228065.2 Penaeus monodon | reverse complement strand
AATGCTATGGCCTCTATTTATTTAATTTTTCAAAAAATTCAGCTTGCCCCTCCCATTCTTGCAAGTATAACGTCATATACCTCG
>NC_051419.1:20648725-20648931 GCF_015228065.2 Penaeus monodon | reverse complement strand
CTATGTGTGTGAGTAAGAATTTATGCAGCAAAGAATGCCGAATTTCTTTGATGAAGATTCTATTTCAGCTAACCTTTTCAAATAAGGCCTTACATGGGGAAATCGCTGTCCGACTGGGCCAGGTTTGTTTTCGAAGCCAAAGGGGGAGATGAAAGTTCAGGTGCGTAGGATTCCGCTCTGTTCATTTGTTTGTAAAGTCATTCATT
>NC_051419.1:20648177-20648522 GCF_015228065.2 Penaeus monodon | reverse complement strand
TGCATGAATAAACATGCACAAAAAAATGTCTTCCTTATTTTCATAACAATAATTCTCGTACACCCAGATAACAACACTTGTACCGAAACAAAGAAGGAAAGTGACTATGAAGTTTTGGCTGACGAATACGTGAAGGAGACGCCAGGAAACTGGACCGAGACTCCCGGTTATATTCTAGGTACGTACTGCTGTAATGCATGTGTACATATATACACTTGCACGATTCTATTATATTGCTCACTATATTAAGTGTTTCACTTGCATTACCATTTCTAAGTGAAACAGTTACAGTGAATGTTTATATTTTGATTGATCTAAAACTAATAAGACTATAAATAGGCCGTA
>NC_051419.1:20647237-20648045 GCF_015228065.2 Penaeus monodon | reverse complement strand
CTGCTAAAAGCAATTATTCCTTCATATATATAATTATTTTCCCTGATTATGTTTTCTGATTTTTTCTCTCTCTCTCTTTTTAACACTAGCTGGTCTGTTTTCCCGTGATCCCATATTTCTGCCTTTTTGTACTGTTGATACGACTCTCCACGTTGCCTCGTTAAAGGTGGTTTGTTTTGTCCTTCTCTGCTAGCTTGTTGCACTTAAGCCATATTTATCTTCATATACGACTTATATCAACCTTTTATCCGATGATAGGTTTAGCACTGATATGTCACCGTACTGTCTGCTATGAGTTCATGCCCGTGCTTGGAATTTGATGTTCAAATCACTTACAATATAAACTCGATAACACTATCCAAACAGTGTTAGCCTTGAGGTGAGAAGCAAAGGAGAGCATGGGTTGATCTTTCATAATTCGTCTAGAAAAGGTCTAGACAGTAAGAAGACTGCGCACATACTGGATTTCTTAGCAGCAAAATGTAACGCAGAGAATCATTAAGATCATGAAAAAAGCTAATCCACTTGAAAAAAAATTATCTTTCTCAATTCTTTCATGAGAATAATAATTTCCCTGATTCTTTCAAGAAAACAAAACTGCTATCATCTCCAGAGGCCGCCGTTTCCAAGTAGGGACGCATGGCCTTGGTCAAATTACGTTGAAATGTAGATGCAACAGCGAACTGTGGTAAGAATTAATTTTTAAATACACGTTATTTCTGCAATACATTATGGCAATAACGATTATTTAATACGTTCTGCCTCTTTCTGTCTCGTCTTCTTCTCTTAACTCCTGGGCTCAATATTC
>NC_051419.1:20642492-20642615 GCF_015228065.2 Penaeus monodon | reverse complement strand
AAATTATGATATTGGAATAATTATACATTTAATGTTATTTTAGTCACAACTGATATCATATCAAAAAATATATTATTCAAACTCGTAGCCCTCTGCGAAGAGGACGTGGAGGCATGATCCATG
>NC_051419.1:20642328-20642411 GCF_015228065.2 Penaeus monodon | reverse complement strand
AGTATAAGGTTCGCTGGTCCATTTAATGAGGATAAGACTCGCTAAAACAAAGGGAAGCAGTAGGAGGGTTTGAAATCTTAATT
>NC_051419.1:20640364-20640480 GCF_015228065.2 Penaeus monodon | reverse complement strand
CTTAGTGTCTTATTTTTCTTTAATTTTAAGTTTATTCCCATAAATGAAAGTGAACTAAAAGTGCTAAAAACAGAAAATGACTTAAAAATGATCATCCTCTTTGAAACTAAAAGATC
>NC_051419.1:20639070-20639145 GCF_015228065.2 Penaeus monodon | reverse complement strand
AGATTTCAAACCCTCCTACTGCTTCCTTGTTTTAGCGAGTCTTATCCTCATTAAATGACCAGCGAACCTTATACT
>NC_051419.1:20638866-20638989 GCF_015228065.2 Penaeus monodon | reverse complement strand
CATGGAACATGCCTCCACGTCCTCTTCGCAGAGGGCTACGAGTTTGAATAATATATTTTTTGATATGATATCAGTTGTGACTAAAATAACATTAAATGTATAATTATTCCAATATCATAATTT
>NC_051419.1:20633468-20634280 GCF_015228065.2 Penaeus monodon | reverse complement strand
GAGCAGAATATTGAGCCCAGGAGTTAAGAGAAGAAGACGAGACAGAAAGAGGCAGAACGTATTAAATAATTCTTATTGCCATAATGTATTGCAGAAATAACGTGTATTAAAAATTAATTCTTACCACAGTTCGCTGTTGCATCTACATTCTCAACGTAATTTGACCAAGGCCATGCGTCCCTACTTGGAACGGCGGCCTCTGGAGATGATAGCAGTTTTGTTTTCTTGAAAGAATCAGGGAAATTATTATTCTCATGAAAGAATTGAGAAAGATAATTTTTTTTTCAAGTGGATTAGCTTTTTTCATGATCTTAATGATTTCTTGCGTTACATTTTGCTGCTAAGAAATCCAGTATGTGCGCAGTTCTTCTTACTGTCTAGACCTTTTCTAGACGAATTATGAAAGATCAACCCATGCTCTCCTTTGCTTCTCACCTCAAGGCTAACACTGTTTGGATAGTGTTATCGAGTTTATATTGTAAGTGATTTGAACATCAAATTCCAAGCACGGGCATGAACTCATAGCAGACAGTACGGTGACATATCAGTGCTAAACCTATCATCGGATAAAAGGTTGATATAAGTCGTATATGAAGATAAATATGGCTTAAGTGCAACAAGCTAGCAGAGAAGGGACAAAAAACCACCTTTAACGAGGCAACGTGGAGAGTCGTATCAACAGTACAAAAGGCAGAAATATGGGATCACGGGAAAACAGACCAGCTAGTGTTAAAAAGAGAGAGAGAGAAAAAATCAGAAAACATAATCAGGGAAAATAATTATATATATGAAGGAATAATTGCTTTTAGCAG
>NC_051419.1:20632996-20633346 GCF_015228065.2 Penaeus monodon | reverse complement strand
TCAAAAAACGGCCTATTTATAGTCCTTATTAGTTTTAGATCAATCAAAATATAAACATTCACTGTAACTGTTTCACTTAGAAATGGTAATGCAAGTGAAACACTTAATATAGTGAGCAATATAATAGAATCGTGCAAGTGTATATATGTACACATGCATTACAGCAGTACGTACCTAGAATATAACCGGGAGTCTCGGTCCAGTTTCCTGGCGTCTCCTTCACGTATTCGTCAGCCAAAACTTCATAGTCACTTTCCTTCTTTGTTTCGGTACAAGTGTTGTTATCTGGGTGTACGAGAATTATTGTTATGAAAATAAGGAAGACATTTTTTTGTGCATGTTTATTCATG
>NC_051419.1:20632606-20632812 GCF_015228065.2 Penaeus monodon | reverse complement strand
AATGAATGACTTTACAAACAAATGAACAGAGCGGAATCCTACACACCTGAACTTTCATCTCCCCCTTTGGCTTCGAAAACAAACCTGGCCCAGTCGGACAGAGATTTCCCCATGTAAGGCCTTATTTGAAATGGTTAGCTGAAATAGAATCTTCATCAAAGAAATTCGGCATGCTTTGCTGCATAAATTCTTACTCACACACATAG
>NC_051419.1:20629764-20629912 GCF_015228065.2 Penaeus monodon | reverse complement strand
AATTTTAAAAGGGGGTTTTTGGAAAAGTAACCCGGGGAGATGGGGAAAAAAAAAAACCCACCCCCAAGGAAAAACCCCCCAAAAAAAGCCCAAAAGGGAAAAAAAAGCGGGGTCCCAAAAAAACCCAAAGGGCCCCCAAGGGGGAAAA
>NC_051419.1:20629505-20629745 GCF_015228065.2 Penaeus monodon | reverse complement strand
CCCCCTTTTAAACCCCCCCCCCCAAAGGGCCCCGGGGGGTAAAAAGGGTCCCCCCTTTCCAAAAACCCCCAACCCCCCAAAAAAAAAAACAAAAAAGGGGAAAACCCCCTTGGGGAGAAAACGAAAAAAAACAGCCCCCCCCCCAAAAAAAGGGGGAAAAAACCCCCCAAAACCCAAGGAAAAAAGGGGGGGAAAAAGGGGAAAAGGGGGGGAAAAAACCCAATTTTTTAAAAATTTTTT
>NC_051419.1:20628608-20629444 GCF_015228065.2 Penaeus monodon | reverse complement strand
GGGGGAAAAATTTCCCCCCCCCACAAAAACCCCCCCCGGGGAAAAGGGGAAAAAAAACCCCCCCCAAACCTTAAAAAGGGGGGAAAAAACCCCCCCCCAACCCCAAAAAAAAAGGGGTTTTGGGAGGGAAAAAATTTTACCCCAAAAAAAAGGGGAAGCCCCCCCCCTTTTTCCCTCCCCAAACCCTTTTTCCCCCAAGTAAAAGGTTTTTTGGGGGCCCCCTTTTTTTTGGGGTTTTGGGAAAATTTTTCCCCCCCGGGGCCCCCTTTAAAAAGGGGCCCCCGGTTCCCCCCCCCGGGGAAAACCAAATTTTTCCCCCCTTTTTTTTTTTAAAAACCCCCTAAAGTTAATGGGGGGGGGGGGAAAATTTTTCCCCTGCCCCCCCAAGGGGGGTTTTTTCCCTTTTAAAAACCCCCCTTTTTTTTTGGGGGGGCCCCCGGGACCTGCCCCCCCCCCCCCAAAAAAATTTTGTGTTCCCCCCTCGCTTTTGTTTCCCCCTTTTCCAACCGATACGGCCGGTTTTGTATAAGGTTCCCCCCCCTAAATATATTTTTATACTCCCGTTTTTCACTGCATTAGCCCCCCCCTTTGTTTTACATGTCCCCTGCTCGAACTAAAAACCCCCCCCCTTTTAAAACATAAACCTAGCCCCCCCTTTTTTTTCCTTTTTTTCATAATTGTTTTTTTGGGGGTGTTTTCCCCCATTTTTTGGGGGGGGTACCGTGGGGGATAACAAAAAAATTTAAACCCCCGAAAATTTTTGGGGAAACTTGGGGACAGGGGGTTGGGGCCCTTGTGGGGGGTATATATTTAAAAATATTGGGTTTTGGGGGGTT
>NC_051419.1:20628328-20628528 GCF_015228065.2 Penaeus monodon | reverse complement strand
AATCTGGTGGGGGGGGTTGTTTTTGTGGGTTTGGGGGGGGGGTTTTGGGTTTGGGGTGTGTTTTTGGGGGTGGGTTGTGGGGTTTGTTGGGGTTTTTGGGGTGTGGGGGGGTGTGTGGGGGGGTTTTTTGGGGTGGGGGGTTTTTTTGGGTTTGGTGTTTTTTGTGGGTTATGGGGGTGTGTGTGTGTTTGGTTAAATTT
>NC_051419.1:20627267-20628012 GCF_015228065.2 Penaeus monodon | reverse complement strand
AAAAATCGGTGTGGGGGTGTGGGTGGGGGGGTTTTGGGGGGGTTGTTGTTTGGTGTTTTTGGGGTGGGGGTTTTTTGGGGGGTGTGTTTTTGGGGGTTTGGTTTGTTTGTGGTGGGTGGTTTTTTTGGGGTTTTGTGGGGTTTTCGTTTCCCGTGTGCGTGTGCGTTTCCCCGTTTTGCCGGGGGGTTGGGCCGTGTGGGGGGCGGTGTGCGTTTGGGCGTTGGGGGTGGGTTTTGAAAAAATAATGTTTTTTTGAAAAAATGTTGATATTTATAATTTTTGGGGGGGTTTTTTGGTGGGTTGGGGGTTTGTTTTTTTGGGGGTGGGGGGGGTTTGTTGGGTTGGGGGGGGTTGTTTTTTTGGTTGGGGGTGTGTGGGTGGGTTGGGGGGGTGGGGGGGTGGGGGGGTGGTGTTGTTTTTTGGGGGGTGGGGTGTTGTGGGGGGGGGTGGTGGGGGGTGGGGGGGTTGGGTGTTGGGGGGTGGTGTTGGGGGGGTGGGGTTGGGGGGGTTTTTTTGTTGTGGGGGTGGTTTGGGTTTTGGGGGTTTTTTTGGGGGGAAAAATTAAAATGGTGTCAAAGTGGGGTTGGGGGTGGTGGGGGTTTTTGGGTTGGTTTTGGGGGGGTTTTTTGGGTGTTGGTTTTTGGTTTTGGGGGGGGGTTTGGGGTTGTTGTTTTGGGGGTGTGTTTGGGGGGGGTTTGGGGTTTGGGGGTGTTTATGGATGGGGGAAAAATTCATTTTCGGGTTT
>NC_051419.1:20624422-20624604 GCF_015228065.2 Penaeus monodon | reverse complement strand
GTTCCCCTGGTTTTGTGATGATGGCCCCTTCCCCCCGAAGATGGATGGTACCCCCCAAGTTTTTTGTACATTAATATTTTTTCCTGTTCCGTTCTCCTGGTGGGACGACTGTGGGTTTTTCCAAATAAAATTCCCTTTCCCGCCAGAAATTTTTGTGGGGGGGGGGCCCGTTGGTTCCACCC
>NC_051419.1:20621396-20621507 GCF_015228065.2 Penaeus monodon | reverse complement strand
CAGGAACCACTGAGCATTCCAGAGCTTAGACTTAGACCCTCCATCCCCTCCAGAACAATCTGGATCCTTTTGGAAAATCGCCAGCAAACCGAATCCTTTCGCTTCGATTCA
>NC_051419.1:20621109-20621196 GCF_015228065.2 Penaeus monodon | reverse complement strand
ATAGTGCCATTTGTATTTACTCTTCTGCGAAAGTAGTTCTTTTGCTAATAGTTTTTCTTATATTCTTGCCTTTGCAGCCATGGAGTT
>NC_051419.1:20617577-20618409 GCF_015228065.2 Penaeus monodon | reverse complement strand
TGATGACAATTAAACGAGGTGGCAGGGCCCTCTCCTATAGCTGAGAATTCTGTTGACAGCTCATGATCAGACCTGTTATTTTTTGTAAGAATGTTTATATTGACGCTAGAACATTACTTAATGCTTTTAAAGTCATATTAAAAATGTAAAACATGGATCGTAGTATAGTCAGTTACGTATGATCGTGATATTAACATCCTAGCAAAAATAAAGTGATCATATACAAGTGAGATTAAATAATAAGTAATTAATAAACGACGATTTCTTGATATACATTATGTCATATCGTTGCATTACTGATAACTAGACAGTCTGTAGAGGGAAGAAAAATGTTAAAAGGAACAGTTACACTGACAGTGGTACTTTTTACTAAAGCGTCGTACCCTTGGCCATGCCTGTATTTTTTGGTTGTTGGTGGTGCTAATGTAAATATTCGATATCTGTTAACAGTACGTATTTTTATGTCATATATGAAAACTTATGTATTGATATGATTAACGCTGGGGCCTGGCGGGTGGCTGTTCCCCTGGGCATTTTGCATACCCCCCCCCCAACATATGGATTATTTATAGCTTTATCTGTTATAAAACAGTATCAGGTTTATGAGAACTATAGTTTACTGTCTACTGTGATTTGTGTTTGACCTCACCTCTTTCTGTCTAGATTAGATTAGATTATGCTATATAAAGGAAATTCAATGCTGAATAGCTAATGGTCTGAAAGGATTTGCATTTTTATAATTTGACTTTTTTACGTTATCATATAGAAGTATAAGTGTAATGAAAAACTATGAACACCTAAGACTTTTAACAAGCTTATTACAGCATCACTG
>NC_051419.1:20616684-20616879 GCF_015228065.2 Penaeus monodon | reverse complement strand
GAGTAAGAATTTATGCAGCAAAGCATGCCGAATTTCTTTGATGAAGATTCTATTTCAGCTAACCATTTCAAATAAGGCCTTACATGGGGAAATCTCTGTCCGACTGGGCCAGGTTTGTTTTCGAAGCCAAAGGGGAGATGAAAGTTCAGGTGGTAGGATTCCGCGTCTGTTCATTTGTTTGTAAAGTCATTCATT
>NC_051419.1:20616054-20616490 GCF_015228065.2 Penaeus monodon | reverse complement strand
CATGAATAAACATGCACAAAAAAATCACTTCCTTATTTTCAATCTCATCGTAAATACCTTTCTTCCCCATGAATATGGTATTGATAATATCTTACAAAAGTAAAAAAAAATATATATGATAACAATAATTCTCGTACACCCAGATAACAACACTTGTACCGAAACAAAGAAGGAAAGTGACTATGAAGTTTTGGCTGACGAATACGTGAAGGAGATGCCAAGAAACTGGACCGAGATTTTCTGACTCCCGGTTATATTCTAGGTACGTACTGCTGTAATGCAAGTGTACATATATACACTTGCACGATCCTATTATATTGCTCACTATATTAAGTGTTTCACTTGCATTACCATTTCTAAGTGAAACAGTTACAGTGAATGGTTATATTTTGATTGATCTAAAACTAATAAGACTATAAATAGGCCGTATATTTGA
>NC_051419.1:20615158-20615970 GCF_015228065.2 Penaeus monodon | reverse complement strand
TCTGCTAAAAGCAATTATTCCTTCATAATATATATATTTTCCCTGATTATGTTTTCTGATTTTTTCTCTCTCTCCTTTTAACACTAGCTGGTCTGTTTTCCCGTGATCCCATATTTCTGCCTTTTGTACTGTTGATACGACTCTCCACGTTGCCTCGTTAAAGGTGGTTTGTTTTGTTCCTTCTCTGCTAGCTTGTTGCACTTAAGCCATATTTATCTTCATATACGACTTCTATCAGCCTTTTATCCGATGATAGGTTTAGCACTGATATGTCACCGTACTGTCTGCTATGAGTTCATGCCCGTGCTTGGAATTTGATGTTCAAATCACTTACAATATAAACTCGATAACACTATCCAAACAGTGTTAGCCTTGAGGTGAGAAGCAAAGGAGAGCATGGGTTGATCTTTCATAATTCGTCTAGAAGAGGTCTAGACAGTAAGAAGAACTGCGCACATACTGGATTTCTTAGCAGCAAAATGTAACGCAAGAAATCATTAAGATCATGAAAAAGCTAATCCACTTGAAAAAAAAAATTCTCTTTCTCAATTCTTTCATGAGAATAATAATTTCCCTGATTCTTTCAAGAAAACAAAACTGCTATCATCTCCAGAGGCCGCCGTTCCAAGTAGGGACGCATGGCCTTGGTCAAATTACGTTGAGAATGTAGATGCAACAGCGAACTGTGGTAAGAATTAATTTTTAATACACGTTATTTCTGCAATACATTATGGCAATAAGAATAATTTAATACGTTCTGCCTCTTTCTGTCTCGTCTTCTTCTCTTAACTCCTGGGCTCAATATTCTGCTC
>NC_051419.1:20611879-20611987 GCF_015228065.2 Penaeus monodon | reverse complement strand
AGGAACCACTGGGCATTCCAGAGCTTAGACTTAGACCCTCCATCCCCTCCAGAACAATCTGGATCCTTCTGGAAAATCGCCAGCAAACCGAATCCTTTCGCTTCGATT
>NC_051419.1:20606601-20607515 GCF_015228065.2 Penaeus monodon | reverse complement strand
TAAACGAGGTGGCAGGGCCCTCTCCTATAGCTGAGAATTCTGTTGACAGTTCATGATCAGACCTGTTATTTTTTGTAAGAATGTTTATATTGACGCTAGAACATTACTTAATGCTTTTAAAGTCATATTAAAAATGTAAAACATGGATCATAGTATAGTCAGTTACGTATGATGGTGATATTAACATCCTAGCAAAAATAAAGTGATCATATACAAGTGAGATTAAATAATAAATAATTGATAAACGACGATTTCTTGATATACATTATGTCATATCGTTGAATTACTGATAACTAGACAGTCTGTAGAGGGAAGAAAAATGTTAAAAGGAACAGTTACATTGACAGTGGTACTAGTTACTAAAGCGTCGTACCCTTGGCCATTCCTGTATTTTTTGGTTGTTGATGGTGCTAATGTAAATATTCGATATCTGTTAACAGTACGTATTTTTATGTCATATATGAAAACTTATGTATTGATATGATTAACGCTGGGGCCTGGCGGGTGGCTGTTCCCCTGGGTATTTTGCATACCCCCCCAACATATGGATCATTTATAGCTTTATCTGTTATAAAACAGTATCAGGTTTATGAGAACTATAGTTTACTGTCTATTGTGATTTGTGTTTGACCTCACCTCTTTCTGTCTAGATTAGATTAGATTATGCTATATAAAGGAAATTCAATGCTGAATAGCTAATGGTCTGAAAGGATTTGCATTTATATAATTTGATTTTTTACGTTATTATATAGAAGTATAGGTGTAATGAAAAACTATGAACACCTAAGACTTTTTAAACATAGAAGGATGGCATGGCTTCCAATATACAGAACATGCATGAAATAAGTTAGCTATATACAGCATCACTGTAAAAACGGTAATGATAACTCTCATGTTATCAAGAATCACAATAG
>NC_051419.1:20605799-20605974 GCF_015228065.2 Penaeus monodon | reverse complement strand
CAGCAAAGCATGCCGAATTTCTTTGATGAAGATTCTATTTCAGCTAACCTTTCAAATAAGGCCTTACATGGGGAAATCGCTGTCCGACTGGCCAGTTTGTTTTCGAAGCCAAAGGGGAGATGAAAGTTCAGGTGCGTAGGATTCCGCTCTGTTCATTGTTTGTAAAGTCATTCAT
>NC_051419.1:20605260-20605596 GCF_015228065.2 Penaeus monodon | reverse complement strand
CATGAAAACAGCACAAAAAATGTTTCCTATTTATAACAATAATTCTCGTACACCCAGATAACAACACTTGTACCGAAACAAGAAGGAAAGTGACTATGAAGTTTTGGCTGACGAATACGTGAAGGAGAGCCAGGAAAACTGGACCGAGTTTTCTCCGGTTATATTCTAGGTACGTACTGCTGTAATGCATGTGTACATATATACACTTGCACGATTCTATTATATTGCTCACTATATTAAGTGTTTCACTTGCATTACCATTTCTAAGTGAAACAGTTACAGTGAATGTTTATATTTTGATTGATCTAAAACTAATAAGACTATAAATAGGCCGTA
>NC_051419.1:20604325-20605142 GCF_015228065.2 Penaeus monodon | reverse complement strand
CTGCTAAAAGCAATTATTCCTTCATATATATAATTATTTTCCCTGATTATGTTTTCTGATTTTTTCTCTCTCTCTCTTTTTAACACTAGCTGGTCTGTTTTCCCGTGATCCCATATTTCTGCCTTTTGTACTGTTGATACGACTCTCCACGTTGCCTCGTTAAAGGTGGTTTGTTTTGTCCCTTCTCTGCTAGCTTGTTGCACTTAAGCCATATTTATCTTCATATACGACTTATATCAACCTTTTATCCGATGATAGGTTTAGCACTGATATGTCACCGTACTGTCTGCTATGAGTTCATGCCCGTGCTTGGAATTTGATGTTCAAATCACTTACAATATAAACTCGATAACACTATCCAAACAGTGTTAGCCTTGAGGTGAGAAGCAAAGGAGAGCATGGGTTGATCTTTCATAATTCGTCTAGAAAAGGTCTAGACAGTAAGAAGAACTGCGCACATACTGGATTTCTTAGCAGCAAAATGTAACGCAAGAAATCATTAAGATCATGAAAAAAGCTAATCCACTTGAAAAAAAAATTATCTTTCTCAATTCTTTCATGAGAATAATAATTTCCCTGATTCTTTCAAGAAAACAAACTGCTATCATCTCCAGAGGCCGCCGTTCCAAGTAGGGACGCATGGCCTTGGTCAAATTACGTGAGAATGTAGATGCAACAGCGAACTGTGGTAAGAATTAATTTTTAATACACGTTATTTCTGCCAATACATTATGGCAATAAGATTATTTAATACGTTCTGCCTCTTTCTGTCTCGTCTTCTTCTTTTAAAACCCTGGCTCAATATTCTGCTCTGTAC
>NC_051419.1:20599392-20599940 GCF_015228065.2 Penaeus monodon | reverse complement strand
GTTTTTTATGACCAATATGTTTTTATAAATCTGTTAGGTAAAGAGTTTTAAGAGTTTGTGAAATTTACCCTTTAACTCGTTCATTCCTTTCAAATTTTTTATATTTTATGGGTCCAAAGGGGAGTCAGAGCGCAAAATTTATTCGCAGACCACTTGTTTTTGTTAAATAAAAAGCGTAATAAATTATGATTTTGGAAAAATTTAAACTTTTAAATTATTTTCACAATGAATCTTTCAAAAAATTATTATCAAATCGTAGCCCTCTGCAAAAGGGACGGGAGGCATGATCCGAATCATAATCTGCTTTTTAATGATAAAAGACTCTTTTTAAAATTCATATTTCACTGTAGAACATAAAGCAGTTAAAAGGGTTCGCGGGGTCATTTAATGGGGATAAGATCGCTAAAAAAAGGGAAAAGTAGGAGGGTTTGAAAATTTTAAATTTCGTAATCAGATTATAAAAAACATGGGGAAAAAAAGGGCGTTTCGAATCCCCAAAAATTTTTTCCCTTCAATATCCTACGTTCCCCAATGTTGTGTGTTGGGTC
>NC_051419.1:20597900-20598209 GCF_015228065.2 Penaeus monodon | reverse complement strand
GTAAAAAACAAGATCTTTAGTTTCAAGAGGGTGAATTTTTAAAGCATTTTTTGTTTTTTTCCTTTAGTTCCTTTCATTTTTGGGAAAAAACTAAAATAAAGAAAAATAGACACTAAATCACTTTTCCCTTAAAATTTCCCCCGACTTTTTGGCCCAGGCGCAAAATGAACGTCGCCCTGGTCTGGGGGTCCTCGATCCAAAAGAAATTAAAAAAAGATTTTTACCGCCCCTTTGGGACAATAGGTTCTCGCCATTGGCAAAAAAAATGAATTATTTTATGTACCGCACAGCAAGACATAGATCCCCACA
>NC_051419.1:20597783-20597851 GCF_015228065.2 Penaeus monodon | reverse complement strand
ATTTTAAAAAAAAGGATGGGCAGAGAACCTCCCCTTTCGGTATGGTCGAGTCGAGTAAGGGCCCCCCA
>NC_051419.1:20597246-20597395 GCF_015228065.2 Penaeus monodon | reverse complement strand
ACACACATCCTCCCCGCGTAGTCAGCAGCCGTCGACCAGCCGCCGGGGGGTCTCGGGCGGCCGTGTGCTGAGGGAGCCTCGCCGGACCCCGGGCAGGGGAAGGAAGGACCCAACGAAATGATATAACACCCCCCGTTCAGAGGTTACTG
>NC_051419.1:20596498-20596773 GCF_015228065.2 Penaeus monodon | reverse complement strand
GTACATTTTGGTTTAATGGATACTACATTCCAGGAACTTTTGAAATCCGGACAGAGATAATCCCCGGTCCCGGGGACACCAGAATATAAGGCAATCATTTTTAAAAAAACCCAAAAGGTGGTAACTAAATTTCACAAAAAAATTTTTGATGATTTTTGTTTGTTTTTGAAAAAAAAAATGCATATTATCCCTTTAACTATTTTTTCATACATTATGAAAAAAAATAACCCTTTTTTTTTGCGGTGGGCGTTTAAAAGTTGAAATTTTAAAACATT
>NC_051419.1:20596031-20596123 GCF_015228065.2 Penaeus monodon | reverse complement strand
CCACAACAAGAAAAGATACTACAACACAGAAACACATTATGGAATAGATATACCAGACACTTATGGGGATGATGACACACAAAACGCATATA
>NC_051419.1:20595837-20596009 GCF_015228065.2 Penaeus monodon | reverse complement strand
CAAAAGATGGAAAAAATAGAAATATCTGGGCTTCGCAGCTTGCAATTTTTTGGGGCGTCTCTTTTCGGGGCCCCGTTGTTTTTCTCTTTTTTTCTGCTGTGACGGCTTGTTTGTTTCATGTGTTTCCCACTTTTTGCGTATTTGGGCGTGTGTTTTGTTGTGGGTGTTTGGG
>NC_051419.1:20594896-20595788 GCF_015228065.2 Penaeus monodon | reverse complement strand
GTGGGGCGGGGTTTCCAGATACATGATCCCGTTTTAAAATTTTTCCAGGGGCGTTTGGGTGGAAAGTATTAGCTTTTCTTTTGTTTTAGGTGTTATTTTTATGTTACATATAGAAGGGCGTTCTGACACCGACTATTATTTTTTGAGGTCGCTGGGGGGGCGAGGTGGCTGTAGTAATCTCTTTGATTTTAATGCACAAATCTGACGGTTTTGGGGTTATTTATTTATTGATCTCCATGTGATATCCATAATTTTTATTTTTAATTCCCTTGAGTTTACCCCCAGTAATACTCTAAATAGTTTTTAAACACCCACATGCAAAAGCTCCTACACATAAAAAAACAAAAAAACAAAACATATTATAGCACACAGAAAAGCAAAATCAAAGAAAAAAGATTGGAAAACCAGTTTGCACCCCTTCACTAGCAAATGCCCTAATAATCACGAATATCAACCAAAATTTAGCAGAAGGATATACTCCTAGGTAAATCAGGACGCATAATGGAATTTTTTTAGTTCTAAAAACCCGGAAAATTGATGGGAAAAACCCGAAAAATTTGGGGGCATTTTTGCGGAAGCTTTGTACACAGTGATTTAAGACAATAGGTTAAACACAAAAAAGTTGGGATGAAAATTTCATGTTTCTTGGACATTTATGTAGAGTGGATGAGCTCAGCACACCCTCCGATAATAGTACTGGTGGGCATGGAAAATTTTACGAAACTTTGAAAATTAAGATACTTTGGTATATGAAAAAATAAACAGTCCATTTAAATCTATATATACATTTTTTTTTTTTTATAACCATAGATAGGTACATAGTTGGGATCGAAGGTACAAAATAGAGGGATATAAATTATTATATGTATTTTAAATATATGTCCGATGTATT
>NC_051419.1:20592803-20592867 GCF_015228065.2 Penaeus monodon | reverse complement strand
TGAAAAACTGAATAAAGGCTGTTGAAAAAAAAATAAATAAAATTTGTGATTTTAACAATATTCT
>NC_051419.1:20590017-20590290 GCF_015228065.2 Penaeus monodon | reverse complement strand
ATTGTGGGGGTTGGGGGGTGGGTTTTTTATAAGTTTCAGCCGTTATGCCCGCGCACTAAAATTTTTTCCCATTTTTTGATGCTGCTGACTCTTTCTGTCTTTTTTATTAACATGAATTATCATAGAAACCGTTTCCCTATATCAAAAGTGGCACCGTTCTAATGTTGCTACATCAGCCCTGTTGTTACTTTTAGAATTATGACTTTTTTAATGCAAAGTCTTTTTTCTCTCCCCCCCCCCCCCCACTCCGGAAAAAAAATTAATATCGAGTTA
>NC_051419.1:20589556-20589631 GCF_015228065.2 Penaeus monodon | reverse complement strand
GTCATCCCTGTGTGTGGTGTGTGTGGTACATATAATATAATTTTTTTATTTTCTATCCCCTGAGGGAATAAAGGC
>NC_051419.1:20589012-20589342 GCF_015228065.2 Penaeus monodon | reverse complement strand
GGTGTGGTTTGTGTAAAATAGAAAAGGCTGAGATTAATATCTGTTGTACAGCACACCGAACTTTTAGGTGCGTACAAGATACATTCATCTTCATCTTCTTTTCCTAGGTAATGACCATTTTTCTTTTGTAAAAGACTGAATTCTCTTTTATGCAAAAAGTCATCCATCCTTATTATTCAAAACCCCTGTCTTTTTGTTTGTCTGGTTCCTATTTTCTCCCAGTTAATCAATAAAAAAAACGAAGGGGGAAAGGGAAGAAATGCTCAATACGCCCAAAGCCCTTTTGCTCTCTCCTCCCGGCCCCTGAACCAAAAACGGGTGTGGTAGCCC
>NC_051419.1:20587897-20588082 GCF_015228065.2 Penaeus monodon | reverse complement strand
GCAATAAAAAGAAAATAACTAAAAACAAATAAACGAATAAAAAAGCCTTTTTTAGCTGTTATTACCGGAAGTGACTCACGAAGAGCTTTGGGGAGTTCCATTCTCATAGATAGATAAATAAACGGAGAGAGAGAGATAGCCATATTAGTGATCCTTTTGAGTATGCTAAGAAGCTGATAGTTACC
>NC_051419.1:20587528-20587842 GCF_015228065.2 Penaeus monodon | reverse complement strand
CCAAAAGACATATGGCAGAATATGTAGATAACAAGAAAATGAATGCAAAAATCTTCCTCTAATAACGTGTTCACTTAATAGAAAAATACCTTAGGCAAAAAAGTGGAAATTCATTGCGAAGGAAATGGCTTCCGTAGCTTGAGGAAAGCTTTGGTAAAACAGGTATCCTCTCCATTGTGGGTATCTCTTGCATCTCATCCTCTCGCAGACGCCTTTGTTTAAACTTCCTTTCACAAAACATTCGCATAACTAATCTAAGAATGTTATGGCTAATTGAAAAATTTGTTAGGTTGATGTTCAATATGAAAATGATA
>NC_051419.1:20586417-20586723 GCF_015228065.2 Penaeus monodon | reverse complement strand
CCCAAAAGACATATGGCAGAATATGTAGATAACAAGAAAATGAATGCAAAAATCTTCCTCTAATAACGTGTTCACTTAATAGAAAAATACCTTAGGCAAAAAAGTGGAAATTCATTGCGAAGGAAAGGCTTCCGCAGTTTGAGGAAAGCTTTGGTAAAAAAGGTATCCTCTCCATTGTGGGTATCTCTTGAAATCTCACCCTCTCGCAGACGCCTTTGTTTAAACTCCTCTTCAAAAAAACATTCGCATAACTAAATCTAAGAATGTTATGGCTAATTGAAAAATTGTTGGTTGATGTTCAATATG
>NC_051419.1:20585138-20585463 GCF_015228065.2 Penaeus monodon | reverse complement strand
AATATGTAGATAAAAAGAAAATGAATGCAAAAAATCTTCCTCTAATAACGTGTTCACTTAATAGAAAAATACCTTAGGCAAAAAAGTGGAAATTCATTGCGAAGGAAATGGATTCCGTAGCTTGAGGAAAGCTTTGGTAAAACAGGTATCGTCTCCATTGTGGGTATCTCTTGCATCTCATCCTCTCGCAGACGCCTTTGTTTAAACTTCCTCTTCACAAACATTCGCATAAACTAAAACTAGAATGTTATGGTAATTTAAAAATTTTTAGGTTGATGTTCAATATGAAAAAGATATTGATATCATGAAAGTAAATAAGAACATA
>NC_051419.1:20584792-20584966 GCF_015228065.2 Penaeus monodon | reverse complement strand
TTACTTCCCCCCCGGTTTAGTTACTGGAGAGCAAAATAGGAGCGCAGACGAACGAAAAGAAGAGCTGTTGAATAATAAGGTATGGATGACTTATTGCATAAATGAGGAATTCAGGTCTGTTACATAAAGAAAAGTGGGTCATATACCTAGGAAAATGGAGAGATGATAGATGAA
>NC_051419.1:20583725-20584023 GCF_015228065.2 Penaeus monodon | reverse complement strand
GGGTGAAGGAGTAACTCAGATATTAATTATTTTTCCAGGAGTGGGGGGGGGGGTAGAGAAAGAAGCACTTTGCATCTAAATAAGTCATATATTTCTAAAAGTAACAACAGGGCGTGATGTAGCAAACATTAGAACGGTGCCTACTTTCGATATACGGTAAACAGGTTACTATGATAATTCATGTTAATAAAACGACAGAATGACGTCAGCAGCGATCACAAAAATGGAAATAAATTGTAGTGCGTGGGCATAACAGGCTGAATCTATATAAACACCCACCCACCCACACCCCAAAACC
>NC_051419.1:20578760-20579173 GCF_015228065.2 Penaeus monodon | reverse complement strand
GAGACTTAATGGACTGATTATTATTTCATAATACCAAGTAGTCTTAATATATTCAAAGCTTCAGTGAAATTTTCCATGCACACTACCATGTACGTATGTATCATGGAGGGTGTGCTGAGACTCATCCAGCTCTACATGCAATGATACTCAAGAAACATCGACATATTCATCTCCAACATTTTGTGTTAACCTATGGTGTACTTAATCACTGTGCCACGAAGCATTCCCGCAAACAATGACCCCGATATTTCAGGTTTTCCATCAATGTTCACGGATTTTAGAACTCAAATGTACCATTATAGCGTCCGTGATTTATCCGTAGGAGTCATATCCTTTCTGCTGAATTTGGTTGATAGTTCAGTGATTATTATGGCATTTGGCTAGTGAAGTGGTGCAAACTGGTTTCTGCAATC
>NC_051419.1:20578544-20578692 GCF_015228065.2 Penaeus monodon | reverse complement strand
AGGAGCTTTTGCATGTAGGTGTTTATAACTATTTAGATGTATTACTGTGGCGTAAAACTCAAAGCAATTAATATATAAAAAATTATGGATATCACATGGAGATGCAATAAAGTAAATAACCCCCAAACCAGTCAGATTTGTGCATTAA
>NC_051419.1:20578113-20578266 GCF_015228065.2 Penaeus monodon | reverse complement strand
AATACGCAAAAGAGTGGGAAAACAGCATGAAACAAACAAGCCGTCACAGCAGAACAAAAGAGAGAGACAACGAGGGCCGCTGAAGAAGGAGACGCCCAGAAAACCTTGCAAGCTGCGAAAGCCTCAGATATTTACATATTGACTTCCATCTTT
>NC_051419.1:20577394-20577611 GCF_015228065.2 Penaeus monodon | reverse complement strand
TTCAACTTTTTAACGTCCACCGCAAAAAGGGGTATTTTGATTTGCATAATGATATGTTAAAATAGTTGAAGGATAATATGCATTTGTTTTTCAAAAAACAAAACAAAATATCAATCACAATATTTTGTGAAATTTTATGTTACCACATTTTGGTGTTTATAAACATTGATTGCCTTATATTCTGGTGTCCAGGAACCGGTTATGTATCTCTGGTCCG
>NC_051419.1:20576772-20576931 GCF_015228065.2 Penaeus monodon | reverse complement strand
ACACTCTTGAACGGCGGGGTGTTATATCATTTCGATTGGTCCTCTGCCTTCGCCTGCCCGGGGGTCCAGGCGAGGCTCCCTCTCAGCACACGGCCGCCCGAGACACCACGACGGCTGGACGACGGCTGCTGACTAAGCGGGGAGGATGTGTGTCTACTT
>NC_051419.1:20576318-20576487 GCF_015228065.2 Penaeus monodon | reverse complement strand
GTAAGTAGACAACATCCTTGCCCCGATTAGTCAGCAGCCGTCGTCCAGCGGGTGGGGTCTCGGGCGGCCGTGTCGGTGAAAAGAGGGAAGCCCTCGCCTGGACCCCCGGGCAGGCGAAGGCAGAGGACCAATCGAAATGATATAACACCCCGCCGTTCAAGAGTGTTAT
>NC_051419.1:20575631-20575866 GCF_015228065.2 Penaeus monodon | reverse complement strand
TTGAAATCCGGACCAGAGATACATAACCGGTTCCTGGGCATCAGAATATAAGGCAATCAATGTTTATGAACACCAAAATGTGGTAACATAAAAGGTCACAAAATATTGTGATTGATATTTTGTTTTGTTTTTTGAAAAACAAATGCATATTATCCTTCAACTATTTTAACATATCATTATGCAAATCAAAATACCCCTTTTTGCGGTGGACGTTAAAAAGTTGAAATTATAATAC
>NC_051419.1:20574998-20575144 GCF_015228065.2 Penaeus monodon | reverse complement strand
AAAGATGGAAGTCAATAGTAAATATCTGAGGCTTTCGCAGCTTGCAAAGTTTTAGGGCGTTCCCTTCTCCAAGCGGCCCTCGTTGTCTATCTCTTTTGTTCGCTGTGACGGTTGTTTGTTCATGCTGTTTCCACCTTTTGCGTCTT
>NC_051419.1:20574078-20574751 GCF_015228065.2 Penaeus monodon | reverse complement strand
CCTCTGCGTGTAGGAATCTGAATTCAGTTTAATGCTCAATCGACTGGTTTGGGGTTTATTTACTGTATGCATCTCCATTTGAATCCTTAAATTTTTTATTATAATTGCTTTGAGTTTTACGCCACAGAATACATCTAAATAGTTATAACACCTACATGCAAAAGCTCCTACACATAAACAAACAAAGAAAAACAAAACACTATCATATTCACACAGAATAAGCAAATCAAAAGGAAAACGAGTGCAGAAAAGTTGCACCACTTCACTAGCCAAATGCCATAATAATCACTGAACTATCAACCAAAGTCAGCAGAAAGGATATGACCAACGGATAAATCACGGACGCATATAATGGTACAGTTGAGTTCTAAAATCCTTGGAAACATTGATGGAAAACCTGAAATATCGGGGTCATGGTGTTGCGGGAATGCTTCGGGCACAGTGATAAGTACACATAGGTTAATACAAAATGTTTGGAGATTGAATATGCGACGATGTTTCTTGGAGTATCATTGCATGTAGAGCTGGAGGAGTCTCAGCCACACCCCATGATCATACGTACATGGTAGTGGCATGGAAAATTTCACTGAAGCTTGAATATATTAAGAACTACTTGGGATTATGAAAATAATAATCAGTCCATTAAGTCTCATAGATAAATTTGTTGTTCTTA
>NC_051419.1:20573740-20573826 GCF_015228065.2 Penaeus monodon | reverse complement strand
TTATGAAATGAGTTTTGAAAGTTTTCTTCGATAAATTCTAGTTGTTGCATTGTGGCTTTTTCTACACGGTAGAATGTTTACCATTC
>NC_051419.1:20572064-20572248 GCF_015228065.2 Penaeus monodon | reverse complement strand
GTTTGATCTCTTTTTTTCCAACCAGCCTTCCAATTCCACTTTAGGTAAATCACCTCTCTAATGGTTACCGCACTGACGGGCTGGTTGCACCATGGCTAGTAGAAAAACTGAATGAAACGGGCGTGTTGAAAAAACTAAATTAGATTTGTGCAGTCTTATCGATCTATAACCATTCCAGGTTATG
>NC_051419.1:20569051-20569301 GCF_015228065.2 Penaeus monodon | reverse complement strand
TACAATTTATTTCCATTTTTGTGATCGCTGCTGACGTCATTCTGTCGTTTTATTAACATGAATTATCATAGTAACCTGTTTACCGTATATCGAAAGTAGGCACCGTTCTAATGTTTGCTACATCACGCCCTGTTGTTACTTTTAGAAATATATGACTTATTTAGATGCAAAGTGCTTCTTTCTCTACCCCCCCCCCCCACTCCTGGAAAAATAATTAATATCTGAGTTACTCCTTCACCCCTCTTTTATC
>NC_051419.1:20568205-20568550 GCF_015228065.2 Penaeus monodon | reverse complement strand
AAATAGTAAGGCTGATGATTATATATCTGTTCATGTACATGCACACATGAACTTTATACGTGTGCGTACACAGCATACATTCATCTATTCATCTCTCATTTTCCCTAGGTATATGACCCACTTTTCTTTATGTAAAAGACCTGAATTCTCATTTATGCAATAAGTCATCCATACCTTATTATTCAACAGCTCTGTCTTTTCGTTCGTCTGCGCTACCTATTTTGCTCTCCAGTTAATGAATAAAACAAGGAAGGGGAAGGCAAGAAAAAGCTCAAATACGCCGAAAGCCTTCTGCTCTGCTCCTCCTGGCCACTGAACTGAAAATCGGTGTGTGGTAGCCATTCG
>NC_051419.1:20567545-20567720 GCF_015228065.2 Penaeus monodon | reverse complement strand
AGAAAATAACTAAAACAAAATAATCGAATAAAAAAGCCTTTTGAGCTGTTATTACCGGAAGTGACTCACGAAGAGCTTTGGGGAGTTCCATTCTGATAGATAGATAAATAAACGGAGAGAGAGAGATAGCAATATTAGTGATCCTTTTGAGTATGCTAAGAAGCTGATAGTTACC
>NC_051419.1:20567161-20567490 GCF_015228065.2 Penaeus monodon | reverse complement strand
CCAAAAGACATATGGCAGAATATGTAGATAACAAAAATGAATGCAAAAATCTTCCTCTAATAACGTGTTCACTTAATAGTAAAATCCTTAGCAAAAAATGGAAATTCTTGGAAGGAATGGCTTCCGTAGCTTGAGGAAAGCTTTGGTAAAACAGTATCCTCTCCATTGGTGGGTATCTCTTGCATCTCATCCTCTCGCAGACGCCTTTGTTTAAACTTCTCTTACACAAACATTCGCATAACTAAATCTAAGAATGTTATGGCTAATGAAAAATGGTTAGGTTGATGTTCAATATGAAAATGTATGTAATATCATGATGTAATAAGAAC
>NC_051419.1:20566081-20566404 GCF_015228065.2 Penaeus monodon | reverse complement strand
CCAAAAGACATATGGCAGAATATGTAGATAACAAGAAAATGAATGCAAAAATCTTCCTCTAATAACGTGTTCACTTAATAGAAAAATACCTTAGGCAAAAAAGTGGAAATTCATTGCGAAGGAAATGGCTTCCGTAGCTTGAGGAAAGCTTTGGTAAAACAGGTATCCTCTCCATTGTGGGTATCTCTTGCATCTCATCCTCTCGCAGACGCCTTTGTTTAAACTTCCTCTTCACAAAACATTCGCATAACTAAATCTAAGAATGTTATGGCTAATTGAAAAATTGTTAGGTTGATGTTCAATATGAAAATGATATTGATATC
>NC_051419.1:20565095-20565208 GCF_015228065.2 Penaeus monodon | reverse complement strand
CAAGTGACAAAAGTTATACAGTGTTTTTGCATTACCATTTCTAAGTGAAACAGTTACAGTGAATGGTTATATTTTGATTGATCTAAAACTAATAAGACTATAAATAGGCCGTA
>NC_051419.1:20564191-20565005 GCF_015228065.2 Penaeus monodon | reverse complement strand
CTGCTAAAAGCAATTATTCCTTCATATATATAATTATTTTCCCTGATTATGTTTTCTGATTTTTTCTCTCTCTCTCTTTTTAACACTAGCTGGTCTGTTTTCCCGTGATCCCATATTTCTGCCTTTTGTACTGTTGATACGACTCTCCACGTTGCCTCGTTAAAGGTGGTTTGTTTTGTTCCTTCTCTGCTAGCTTGTTGCACTTAAGCCATATTTATCTTCATATACGACTTCTATCAGCCTTTTATCCGATGATAGGTTTAGCACTGATATGTCACCGTACTGTCTGCTATGAGTTCATGCCCGTGCTTGGAATTTGATGTTCAAATCACTTACAATATAAACTCGATAACACTATCCAAACAGTGTTAGCCTTGAGGTGAGAAGCAAAGGAGAGCATGGGTTGATCTTTCATAATTCGTCTAGAAGAGGTCTAGACAGTAAGAAGAACTGCGCACATACTGGATTTCTTAGCAGCAAAATGTAACGCAAGAAATCATTAAGATCATGAAAAAAGCTAATCCACTTGAAAAAAAAATTCTCTTTCTCAATTCTTTCATGAGAATAATAATTTCCCTGATTCTTTCAAGAAAACAAAACTGCTATCATCTCCAGAGGCCGCCGTTCCAAGTAGGGACGCATGGCCTTGGTCAAATTACGTTGAGAATGTAGATGCAACAGCGAACTGTGGTAAGAATTAATTTTTAATACACGTTATTTCTGCAATACATTATGGCAATAAGAATAATTTAATACGTTCTGCCTCTTTCTGTCTCGTCTTCTTCTCTTAACTCCTGGGCTCAATATTCTGCTC
>NC_051419.1:20559579-20559648 GCF_015228065.2 Penaeus monodon | reverse complement strand
GTTTTTTATGACCAGATATGTGTTATAAATCTGTTAGGTCAAGAGTTTTAGAGAGTTTGTGAAATTTAT
>NC_051419.1:20559335-20559468 GCF_015228065.2 Penaeus monodon | reverse complement strand
GCGGGAATAAATTATGATATTAAAAAATAATTATACATTTAATGTTATTTTAGTCACAACAGATATCATATCAAAAAATATATTATTCAAACTCGTAGCCCTCTGCGAAGAGGACGTGGAGGCATGTTCCATG
>NC_051419.1:20559178-20559254 GCF_015228065.2 Penaeus monodon | reverse complement strand
AGTATAAGGTTTGCTGGTCATTTAATGAGGATAAGACTCGCTAAAACAATGGAAGCAGTAGGAGGGTTTGAAATCT
>NC_051419.1:20557762-20557935 GCF_015228065.2 Penaeus monodon | reverse complement strand
GTAAATAACAAGATCTTTTAGTTCAAAGAGGATGATCATTTTTTTAAGTCATTTTCTGTTTTTAGCACTTTTAGTTCACTTTCATTTATGGGAATATACTTAAAATTAAAGAAAAATAAGACACTAAGTTCACTTCCATTAAATTCCACCGACTTCTTGGCCGAGGCGCAAAC
>NC_051419.1:20557483-20557551 GCF_015228065.2 Penaeus monodon | reverse complement strand
ATTTTAAAAATAGGATGGGCAGAGAACCTCCCCTTACGGATATGGTCGAGTCGAGTAAGGACCCCCCA
>NC_051419.1:20557099-20557298 GCF_015228065.2 Penaeus monodon | reverse complement strand
GAGTGTGTGTGTGTGGGGGGGGGGAATATATGTATATATGTAAGTAGACACACATCCTCCCCGCTTAGTCAGCAGCCGTCGTCCAGCCGTCGTGGTGTCTCGGGCGGCCGTGTGGTGAGAGGGAGCCTCGCCTGGACCCCCGGGCAGGCGAGGCAGAGGACCAATCGAAATGCTATAACACCCCGCTGTTCAAGAGTGT
>NC_051419.1:20556255-20556545 GCF_015228065.2 Penaeus monodon | reverse complement strand
TTAACTTACCAGGAAACATTTTTGAAATCCGGACCAGAGATACATAACCGGTTCCTGGGCATCAGATATAATGCAATCACTGTTTTTATGACACAAATGTGTCACAAAAAAAGGGGTTTCCCCCCCCACAAAATATTGTGATTGATCTGTTGGTTTTTGTTTTTTTTGAAACAAATTCATATTAATCCTTCAAACTATTTTAACATTTCATTATGCAAATCAGAATATAACGACCCCTTTTTGGCGGTGACGTTAAAAGTTGAAATATATTAATACTCGAATTAGTTTCA
>NC_051419.1:20555632-20555778 GCF_015228065.2 Penaeus monodon | reverse complement strand
GAAGTCAATATGTAAATATCTGAGGCTTTCGCAGCTTGCAAGGTTTTCTGGGCGTCTCCTTCTTCAGCGGCCCTCGTTGTCTCTCTCTTTTGTTCTGCTGTGACGGCTTGTTTGTTTCATGCTGTTTTCCCACTCTTTTGCGTATT
>NC_051419.1:20554604-20555430 GCF_015228065.2 Penaeus monodon | reverse complement strand
TTATATGTTTTTTTTACGTCTCGGGATGCGTTTGCGTTTGCTGCTGGGGGGGGGTCTGGCGTAGGTATCTCATTCAGTTTAATTGGCTCAAATCGGACTGGTTTGGGGTTATTTACTTATTGCATCTCCATGGTGATATCCTTAAATTTTTATATTTAAATTGCTTTGAGTTTTACGCCACAGTATACATCTAATATGTTATAAATACCTACAATGCAAAACTCCTACACATATCAAACAAAGAAACAAACACATATTCATATTCCCCCAGAATAGCAATACAAAGCAAACTTTGCAGAACCAGTTTGCCCACTTCACTATCCAAAATGGCCATAATACTCCACTAACTATCACCAAATTCAGCAGAAAGGAGATGAATCCAAACGGATAAATCAAGACGCTTATAATGGTACAGTTGAGTTTCTAAAATCCGTGAACTTGATGGAAAACCTGAAAGATCGGGGTCATTGTTTGCGGAATGCTTCGTGGCACAGTGATTAAGTACCCATAGGGTTAATCACAAAATGTTGGAGATGAATATGTCGATGTTTTCTTGAGTATCATTGCTGTAGAGCTGGATGAGTCTCAGCACACCCTCCATGATAACATACGTACAGGTAAGTGTGCATTTGAAAATTTCACTGCCAGCTTGAATATATTAAGACTACTTGGTATTATGAAATAATAATAGTCCATTAGTCTTCATAATAACATTTTTTTCTTATATACAACATAGATAGGTACATAGTTTTGGTATCGATAGGTACATAAATAGAGGATATAAATTCATGAATATGATGTATTTAAGTATTTTCCGTAAGTATAT
>NC_051419.1:20549612-20549869 GCF_015228065.2 Penaeus monodon | reverse complement strand
ATTTCCATTTTGGTGATCGCTGCTGACGTCCATTCTGTCTTTTATTAACATGATTATCATAGTAACCTGTTTAACCGTATATCGAAGTAGGCAACCGTTCTAATGTTTGCTACATCACGCCCTGTTGTTACTTTTAGAAATATATGCTTATTTAGATGCAAAGTGCTTCTTTCTCTACCCCCCCCCCCCCCACTCCTGGAAAAAATAATTACTATCTGAGTTACTCCTTCACCCCTCTTTTAATCTCTCTATTTTTA
>NC_051419.1:20548678-20549023 GCF_015228065.2 Penaeus monodon | reverse complement strand
AAATCGTAAGGCTGATGATTTATATCTGTTCATGTACATGCCACACATGAACTTTATACTGTGCGTACCCAGCCTACTTCATCTATTCATCTCTCCATTTTCCCTAGGTATATGACCCCTTTCTTTAGTAAAAGACCTGATTCTCATTTATGCAATAGTCATCCCATACCTTATTATTCAACAGCTCTGTCTTTTCGTTCGTGCTGCGCTACCATTTTGCTCTCCAGTTAATGAAATAAAACAGGGGAAAAGGGGAAGCAAGAAAAATCCAAATACCCGAAGCCTTCTGCTCTGCTCCTCCTGGCCATCTGAACTTGAAATCGGTGTTGGTAGCCATTCGAATGT
>NC_051419.1:20547978-20548153 GCF_015228065.2 Penaeus monodon | reverse complement strand
AGAAAATACTAAAACAAAATAATCGAATTCAAAAGCCTTTTGAGCTGTTATTACCGGACGTGACTGCACGAAGAGCTTTGGGGAGTTCCATTCTGATAGATAGATAAATAAACGGAGAGAGAGAGATAGCAATATTAGTGATCCTTTTGAGTATGCTAAGAAGCTGATAGTTACC
>NC_051419.1:20547584-20547925 GCF_015228065.2 Penaeus monodon | reverse complement strand
ATCCAAAAGACATATGGCAGAATATGTAAGATAACCAAAAATGAAATGCAAAAATCTTCCTTCTAATAACTGTTCACTTAATAGAAAATGCCTTAGCAAACAAATGGAAATTCATTGCGAAGGAATGGGCTTTCCGTAGCTTGAGGAAAGCTTTGGTAAAACAGTATCCTCTCCATTGGTGGGTATCTCTTGCATCTCCATCCTCTCGCAGACGCCTTTGTTTTAAACTTCCGTCTCACAAAACATTCGCATAACTAAATCTAAGAAGTTATGGCTAATTGAAATTGTTAGGTTGATGTTCCATATGAAATGATATTAATATCATGAATGTAAATAAGAAC
>NC_051419.1:20544929-20545150 GCF_015228065.2 Penaeus monodon | reverse complement strand
TTATACATGTGTGTGTGTAATAAAATGACTACGAATAGAAAAAAAGGCATGAACAAATGAAAAAGTCTTATAGGCTGTCGTTACCGGAAGTGACTCAGTGGTAGCTTTGGGGAAGTACCTTCTGTAAACAATGGAAATCCGGTCCGACCTGTTAGCCATACGACACCTTTTAAAGAGTTTAGTTGCATGACGACACACTAGTAATCAACTAAAAAAAAATT
>NC_051419.1:20544065-20544561 GCF_015228065.2 Penaeus monodon | reverse complement strand
TTGTTTGTATTACGTTTCCTTCAAGATTCTGAACACGTAGATATTAACAAACGCTATGATTTCCTTTTTATTTTTCTATACGTGTTTAAGTATTCTTGTGTTCATACAATCATTGCCTATTAAACATGTGCATTACTTATAAGCAAGTTTTCTAGAAACAGCAACATCGCACACACTTCCAAAAAGACAAAAGGCAGAATATGTAGATAGCAGGTAAATGAATGAAAAAAATCTTCCCCAAAGAAAGAAACAATCTAAATAGCTTGAGAAAAGCTTTGGTGAAACAAACATCCTCTGCACTGTGGGTATCTGTTGCGTCTCATCCACACCCGCAGCAGGTATCTATACTTCCTCACGCAGACGCCTTCGTTTGAACAGAGTTTAAATCATCACATATCAAGAGTGTTTCTGGTGTAATTTACCCGGTTGGTGCAGTAATTTGGACGACGTGCTTCAGGAAATTCACAAGAGCATTTTAGTAAACAAAAGGCAGTTG
>NC_051419.1:20541219-20541478 GCF_015228065.2 Penaeus monodon | reverse complement strand
CACAATAATGATTTCAAAAGGAAAAATCAATATTTGAAACATGCAATGCCCGTTCGATCTAAATAAAAAAAATCGGTGACGAGTTTATGTGTACATTTGTGCGAATAAACAGCCGATTTTTAGAGGAGTGTCGACGCATTAAGGTGTTGTTGCGAGGCCCGGCGCGCGGGCGACACCTGGTGACATGATTTGCAAAGACAGCGTCGAAACATAAAAGGGATCCTTGGACAGATACTGCTTCGTCATGCATATCACAATA
>NC_051419.1:20540875-20541025 GCF_015228065.2 Penaeus monodon | reverse complement strand
GTGATAATCATTTGCGAAATTTCTCAACATCACTGTTTCTTTTTTTTCTTCTTCTTTATTGTCCTCTTTCTTATCACTTTTTTTTCGATACGGAAAAAATGTTGTCGTTGTTTGTTGAATAATGCAAAAGGGAAAATAATATGTCGGCGA
>NC_051419.1:20540596-20540770 GCF_015228065.2 Penaeus monodon | reverse complement strand
TGCTACATTGCAATTGCTAATATCTAATTATCTCAGCGCATAAACACGCAAGCATGTACGCACACAGTAAATAATGCTGATGAATAATGAGTTATCATCCTATACGATTAGTGCTAAGTTCTTCTCGTAAAATATTGAGGTTCTTTGTTAATACTTTTACTCTGGATCTGTTTT
>NC_051419.1:20539481-20540410 GCF_015228065.2 Penaeus monodon | reverse complement strand
TACAAATGTACATCTTGGCGAATAGGATGTATATGTATATGTACATATAAAAAATCTTACTATATGTCTGACACACAAACCGGCAACATTTCATAGTGAATACGCTTTCATGCTTTTCGCTCTGCAAGTACTTTTGTAGTACGAAGTTTCCTCCATGCAATTGCTAGGAGCCTGTCAAAATGAAATATAAAATTTAAATAAATATAAAAGGAAGAACATGAAGAATATTTATACTACAGTTTATTTGTCTCTCATTGCTACAATCATTGACTCATTTTGAGAATGAAGAAAAGCTTCGAGGTAAAAAAAAATATTGCCTGGATCACTGTAAAAGTAAAGCAAACACAATGATAAAGCCAAGATAACTTCCTGAATCAAAGACCTTGCAGCCGAATGAACCTTATCTATTCGCGAACCTTTGATCCTGAATCACATGCGATTGGTGGAACATGAAAACAGTCATTATGAGCTTATAAAGAAGTGAAACTGAGAACAATCATTATTCAAATTATGAGCCAAACCTTCTATTTTTATTTAATCTAGATTGTGTTGTCAATAAATTGATATAGTTTAATTCACTGTAATTCAAATTAAAGTCAGTTTGATTTGAGCAGATTTAAATCAATTCATATTTCAAGATCGCATATACCAGTATTAATAAAACCAGGAAGGATCGGGGCCTCCTGTATGTCTAGATTGAACAGACTTCGAAAAGGATTATGTAAGTCTCCCTGCTATAAGGAAGATAAGTCTTAGCATGCCATGTATAAACGTTAAACGTGTACTGCATCACAATCAAAACGTAACCAAAACAGGAAACGCTCAGACCCGAAAAGTCGCACCTGGTTTCTAATGAGCTTCGACCCGAGACCCAACGCGCTTCCTCTCGCGAACGGCTGCTGCAGGCAAGCGATCTGCAAGTGATCTGC
>NC_051419.1:20538729-20538999 GCF_015228065.2 Penaeus monodon | reverse complement strand
TATTGTTTCACATATAGAAGGGTCGTTTCTGACACCGACTATATATGTTTTGACGGTCTCGGGAATGCGTTTGCGTCGCTGGGGGGGGGGGGGGGCTAACGTGTAGGTAATCTCATTCAGTTTAATGCACAAATCTGACTGGTTTGGGGGTTATTTGCTTTATTGCATCTCCATGTGATATCCTTAAATTTTTTATATATTAATTGCTTTGAGTTTTACGCCACAGTAATACATCTAAATAGTTATAAACACCTACATGCAAAAGCTCCT
>NC_051419.1:20537835-20538600 GCF_015228065.2 Penaeus monodon | reverse complement strand
CATATGGCTTAGATCCACAAATCACAAAATTTCTAAGAGAACAATTATTTTTGCATTTAGAGTTTGGGGGAAAAAGGCGCATCCAAATGTCAATTTCGGTGGAGGAAGCCCCAGTGCAGTGATCTCGCAAGGCGACACTTTACTATTGCTTCATCATTATTTACAAAGTACATATCCATTCCTTTCCTCTTGTTATAACTAACCATGAAGGGGAATCCCCCACTACATGGCGCAACGCATTAGCTCGAGAGTGCACAATCAAAAACAACAACGCGGGTAAATATAACTTTTACGATACTTTATCATCAGATCGTTTGTGTCCGACAAAATCTACGTTTCTGAAATCATCATCATTGTTCGCAGGTATTCAAAACTGGATAGGAAATGAATTTTAAGGCAAACTGGAAAAAGCCGTACGATAATTTCAGCTGATTCACCTGGGCGACGGCAGAAAAGCGGACAGGTAGTTTAATGCTGGAAAGTGAAGCCCGCACAGTTAGTGTCCGTCCAGCAGTGGTTGGGAAAGGAAGTAAGGGAACGGTAAGCCTTTTCCCTTTGCGTTTTGTTATGGTTATTTTATTCTGGTTTCAGGACAGAGGAAAAGGGTGTGGATAGGAAATTGAAGTGTAGGGTTATGATATGGGAAGATAATGGAATATTTTCTCAGCAGTTAATTATATTTTGAGCGCCGGCTCAAAATTATAAATTCATTCAAATCAAAGAAAAGTAAAGATGTTAACCTTCTAAGAGCAGAAAGACAAGCCG
>NC_051419.1:20537253-20537792 GCF_015228065.2 Penaeus monodon | reverse complement strand
TCAATGATTTTCATCTACAACTGGAGTGTTTATTTCAAAGCTCACCCACCGGTCTCTCGAGGATTGTTTGTGACAAATGCTTCAGAAAAGGCAAAGGAAAAAAAATCCTAAATAATTATTCCGAATTATAGCTTTATTTACAAGATATTGTAAAGAAATAATATAAGATCAAGACAGGTAAAAAGTACCCTCTTCATTTTAGAAGTAACTGTCACCCGGTAAAAAGTTATTATTACAGAAAGTTCACTCCCCTTACGAAACTATAATAGAAAAATATTGGTAGACCTATACTTAAAGTAAATTAGCGATTTGCATTTGATTTGCAAGTATAGAAAGCATATACAGTTAAGAGAAATTTGTGACGTTGCCCGCCTGTTGGTGAGTCCACAGAAATTCTTGTAATGACGCCTCCCTCTTGGTCTTCGGGTCTATCGGCCTTTTGTTAGTCTCCGTAAGAACTCTCCCCCCCCCCCCCCAGGGAGGAGGGGCATGGGAGCATAGACGGAGGAGTTGTGTGGGCGCTGTTCTCTCTGGTATCA
>NC_051419.1:20533623-20536654 GCF_015228065.2 Penaeus monodon | reverse complement strand
GGAGCGATATTTCGTTTTTTTCGGGATTGCATATATCCTAATGGAAATCATATGCTCATAAAGTGTATATATACGTGTATGTATATATAAAGGATATTGCCTTATTTTACCATTGATTTAACGAGAGCATCGTTATCAGCAAAATTATAATACAAAGCCGTTACTCTATACATTTCAGTAAATCGGAAAAATATTAAATTCAGTTTTTTTTCTACAATACCTGGCCGTTTATTATATTGATTGAGTGTTGTAAGAGAATGCTTTCATAATTTCGGTTAAAACTGTCGATTTGATCTATTATTTTTTTGCTCCAGCTTTCCCTATTATTGGCTTTAAAGGTAATGTCACAATACTGTCAGTGATTACAAATAGAGTATAAATAAATGAGTAGCCTATATCGTTAGCGACAGCCCGTTGGTTAGCATCGGATCTTGGTATCGGACCATCGTTAGAGTCTTGGATCCTTCCCAGTTTTTCCTCGTCCAAGACCCCTTTCACAGTATCATTTTTATTTCATGTCAACCCAAATGCAAAATACGATTCTAGATTCCTAGAAGCAGTTCTGCGTAGTATAAATCATTATCTTGACTTTTTTGTCGAGTAGGTGACATTTCGTTTAGTACATTGCATGCCTTGTATTTATTGCAGTTTACCTTGACAGCTATTCGTTATGGCCTAGGAAAAAAATAATAATCGGGGAATCCACGTTCGTGGATTATCACGCACCTGAAACTGCATTTAAACCCGCGCATCTTAATAAATCGAGCAATCAGATTACCGCTTTATTACAGAATTTCACCTTTTATCATGGAGTAGTAATCACTCAGAATATTTCCTTGCCATGTGAGCAAGCGTGCAGGAAACGGGAATATGTGAGCTGCGTCGACGCTACCTGCTGGGGAAACCCACAACACGGACGCTCAAGGTTACGCGAACGCCGTCCTGGCTTGGCTTTGATTAATGCCTGGTTCAACTCGGTGCGTGGTGCTGGAGGTGGTGGCATTTGTGCGTCTGGTTGACTAGTATACTGGTGGTGGTATACTAGTATACTGTTGTTGCTAATATGTGCGATTTGATTGGCTGTTGCACGGATTATTGGTATTGTAAGTATTAGGATGATGGTAATGCTAGTGTTGTTAGTTTTCTTCAAGATGTTATCACCAATAGTTTTACCATAAGATACTTTAGAAATTGTTCTAGTTATTGTTACCATGCCACAGCCAATAGTTCTCTTCATGGTCATCTGCTTGAGAACACAGCGACTCTTCGCGCGTATTAGGCTAAGGAAATTTCCATTGTCTTCGTATTCTGAAAGGAGTGGGAGGCGGGACTTAATGAACTCGAAGTATGGCCCAAACCCGTGTTTCCGGCCGTTTCGCAATGATTGCGCCGAGTTGTGTCCACTTTGTCATCTTTCCGTAACCGGTGCCACTTTTAGATTAATTTTAGAGTAATTTGTAGGCTAGGTTTCCTTACCGGATGTGTTTTTAGCTCGCTGTTTTCATTTATTTTGGCGGTGTTGCTTCGATAATGTCTTTCGTTTTTCAAGGTCGCATATTTATCAATCGTTCCTCAACAGCACGAGAAAAATCACCAAGCACTTCCAGCCTATGAGTACCTGCTATTGCCCTTGCTGCCAGGCTAAGCGGAAGCCTCCGTCAAAATTTCCTACTTTTAACTCGCAGCGACTTGCACGGAAACCTCCAGGAAGGTAACGCGTACTGTGACGTCAGCGATAGATTCCCTTTACGTCTTCGGATTTTGGTATAAAGGAAGAGGCGGAGGTCGGGCCTTCGTTAGTAAGCCTTTGACCCCGCCAGCATCACAGGCGCTCTTGCAGTTCCCTACAAGGTGAGCATCTGGTGCCCAGCGTATAGATGTCTTCTATTATCATTATTAGTGATATTTTCATTAATAATGATATGGTAATATGTTTCACTACAACTATGATTGTGTTAGTGTAAACAACGAAGACAGTTTCGTGTGTCAGCATTTTTTTCTGTAAATCGTGTCGACCAAAAAAATTAAAGTGGTGCAATCTTGACTTTGTAATTAATCCAAAAGCCGCGTCCTTCACCTGTGCCATGAAGTCCCACAATCATCCCCGCTTCGTCCCGCGTCAGTCTAAACGACGCAAGTTAGGGCATCGTCATCATAATAAGGCATTAGGCTTTCTTGGAAGTGCTTTTGTTCTTCAAGGTCGTAGAAGGCATTTCTCCCCAGAGGGTCCTTGGCTTTTCAAGGTCAGGATCCCTAGGAGGCTTACGTCCCATAAGCCCAGAAGGCGTTTTCTCGGTGCATGTCCTGTTCGGGCCACGCAAACACCCTGTGGGGCTCTGTAGCTGAGATTGTGTGATTGTACGACTGAATAACATGTAGTTGTGCGTGTCTGTGTGGTTGCATGCGTGTATGTTTGTGATCAGTCGTGTATGATTATGTGGCCGCTCGTCTTTGCCAGTGGTATGCCACGCACTGTTCCTCGTTCAACGGATATAATCATACCCATATACTATTCCAGGTAACTTCAGTGCTGAAGCGCACTATATATATGAGAGATGATAGTAAGAGGATCCGGCTGTGCAACTGCATTGTGCATTCAGGTTTTCAAAGACAAGACAAGTCGGTTAGCTCACTTATTGAAGCCATTTAAGAGTTACATCAATATACGGAAAGCCAAGGTTATACTAACCGAGCTTGATGTTTAGCACCTCATATTAGACTTTCAGTAAACGGAATTTAAATCGCAAGTTTATAGTAGCTGGCAACTTCCGTCCTGCTTGCGTCCTCTTGCCTAAGGAAGAGTTAGAATTAGTTGCATGACGATCAACGCTAAAAGTAGGAGTCAACAGCAGTGGTGGAAAGGCGCAGTTCCAGGCAAAGTTCTTCATTATGAGTAGGAAAAACATTCCGCGCAAGTCGTACTAATAAGCGTGCGCATGTGTGTGTGGCTACACACACTAGTGCAATACACGTTCGAGAAGACTGATAAACACACATGGAATATACTTGTATACATCCAGTCAAATTGTAG
>NC_051419.1:20532411-20532712 GCF_015228065.2 Penaeus monodon | reverse complement strand
CGCGCGCATGTATCAATCTTTTCTCACATACAAATAGAAAAACAGTAATGATCTGAAAAGCAAACGTGGTGTTATAAAATAATTTTGTCAATATTTGTATTTTTTTCACTTGGAATCACCCTCTCCACAGGATGCTGTGGAGAGGGCAAGGCTGTGAAGGCTTTCCAGGCTACAACAAACACATTGTCTTCTGTTTCGCATTGACGCTTTATATTGTGCTGTGTATTGTCGCGGATTTAAGGTTTGTTTTGAAGTGACGTCGGAGGTATTTTGTTTGGTGTATCTCTTGCTCTTTCCCTGC
>NC_051419.1:20532298-20532375 GCF_015228065.2 Penaeus monodon | reverse complement strand
CCCCGCTTTCTCTTTCTTTGTTTTTCCCTCCCCTCCCCCCTCTCTCCCAAAAATGAAACCGAAAATATTGTATTGTG
>NC_051419.1:20531623-20532209 GCF_015228065.2 Penaeus monodon | reverse complement strand
ATTTTAGGCCTACCATTCCTCAGAAGCGCATAAGGTAAGGCGGAGGATTTCGTTGTAAATAGATTAGTATGAGAATTCAGGTGTGAATAGAAAGTGTGTCAACAAACCCGCGATCTCCACTTTGTGTTACGTCTCTCGCTCGTTACTGCCAGTTTCACGTTGGGAGTTAGATCCTAGTTATTGCATGTAGTTTCATAACATTTTTGATTCGTGATTTTCCTCCCTACATACCTTTTTTATGGCGATGGAAAAAAAAGTTTGCAATCAAATTCTTTAACGACTTTGGTGGGTTTTATCAGATATTTTTGTAGCAGTTTACGTACCAAACTGCACAATAGTACATGTTACTCTTTACTACGGCAACTGCTATTTATGCTATGTAAAATAATAATGTAAGTTGTATCCCAAGGGATATTTAGTAATATCCGATTCTTTATTGTAATATTTTGTTGAATTCCTGTTCATAAAAGGTCTTAAGTTCATCTTTGGTAATCTCGACAATCTTACCTATTAAGCTGCAAAAAAATCGTAAGACAAACCACTCGAGGAAACTGCGTCAACCGCTGTTAGAGATCGCATTTTCCCC
>NC_051419.1:20531219-20531558 GCF_015228065.2 Penaeus monodon | reverse complement strand
CCTCTTTGTGCTCATTTTCCCCTTCGTTTGCTCCTAGCCAAACCTCACGAATAGCAGATGACAAACGAGGCGCCAAAGCCCTTCCTCCCCTTTTGTGATCGGCCGGACAATGGGCGTTCGTCAGCAGCGAAATCCGAGGCGGTGAACGAACCGGCATAAAGCTTGGCCAATTAGCTGTGTTTTTCCCTGTCGGCGCTGACACTGTGCCGTTTCTCTTATCATTTATTACCATAATGTGCGGCATTATTATCAACCATAAGAAACCCCATAAAAGAATGGTTGTGATTTATGCCCCGCCATGCCTCTGTACCTTTTCGCTTTGCTATAGCGAAAGGGCGT
>NC_051419.1:20530904-20531187 GCF_015228065.2 Penaeus monodon | reverse complement strand
ATGAGAATGTAAAAATGGCAAATCATTGCCTACTGTGCCCCAACCTGCCACACAGTGTAATGGCATCAATTCAAAAGGATTTCGTGTTAGGGAAAAAAAAAAAAAAAGTTTTCTCGTTCTTTCCCTTTCGTCTTCACTAATCTATCAACCATTTCGTTTTCGTTTTGATTTTCCTAACAAGAAGAGATACAACTAAAGGTAGAGATAATACGGGAGAGTCACGACCCACCCACCTGTCTCAGCCCGCGCGGGACACTGACCAATGAGCAGCATTACAGGTCTT
>NC_051419.1:20529227-20530876 GCF_015228065.2 Penaeus monodon | reverse complement strand
GGAATCCCACCTCAACTTTCTCTTCGAGTGGCTCGCCTCTTACCGCTTGACATTTCTCTAGTTTTCCTGAAATCTGCATTGATATGGACTTCAGATGTCAGATTCAAAGGGGACGTCACTTACCATATGGTTTGATGTGTGGCTTGTGCTTCTTTTCCTAATTCGATTTTTGAGCGAATGTGTCAAATGCTAATGATTATACACGCCTATGTGAATTTTTCGTAGACCTCTCATAATCTTTCATTTAATTGTCGTTGGCGTCTCGGACAAAAAAAAATCGTATTATCAAAAACCTGCTTTAGTTTTCTGTTCATGGTGAAAGGGGAAATATGTAATCATTCCTGTTACTTTAATCGTCAGATGACCATGCATGCTGGTGTTATTGTTCAGATTATCGCACTTTCTATGAACTGTGACTTAAGGTTATAACTTTGCCGGTCATTTTTGTTATTTAGCAATGTCAAGTGTACATTTTTTCATCAGGACAATTTTCATCGCGTTAAAGCAATATAGTAATCGCATCGGAAAATAAAAGATGGAGAGGTATAGAGCAAGTTCTACCTCTCATTTATATTCCTCGCCATACCACACGCAAAGACACAGGTACACCTTGCCCTGTTACCATAGAGCCGTCACGCCATAGAATGCCACTAAACCTTGGCCGGCCTGACATAACTACCTAATGCAGAGGTGAAAGGGAGAGGGGGATGGAAGGAGCCTCTTAGGATATGGAGGCTCTTGGTGTTGGAGATTTATCATGGGATGGATTGTATGAGAGATTTATAGGTATCGTACACTAGCGTTATGGTACGAGACGCTTTCAACTTTCCAGCTAGAGATTATTCAGTCGTATTATGAAAATGTTATGTAATATTTAACACTTAATTTGTGCAGATTAGATTACGATAACCATATATTTTTTTTTTTTTTCACAAGAGAAAAGAAAAGTTTATAGATTTTCTCAGAGCATCGAATTGTGGTTTGGACGGTGATTTGAGGTCATTTTAAGCAGCTGTTACTGACGCCCATGCTTTCTGGTTAACCATTGAATTTACCAAAAGTAATTGCAAATAAACCGGTCAGCTTTAAGAAATAACAAAATTGCACATGTATGACCTGATTAAATTGAAATTGATATTGATAAGAATAAGGAAAATAGGTTAAGGATTGTATCATGTAGAAACTAAGGTAGCATGTCTGTAAAAACAGGAAATAAATGTTTTGTCTCCAGGGTGAAGGTCGCTGAAAAGAGTGAAAGTCAACAGTACTGTGACAAGGTACTTGGATTGTGTGTGTGGGGGGGGGGGGGATGAATGGTGCTGCCGTTTGGTCCCTTCTAAAGGGGGCTAGTGAAGTTCATTAGGGTTCACACTGTTTTGTTAATTACGTTATATGGTTAAATTTCGTGGTGTCGAATATGCAGAGAAAACCGAAAACAATTCTTGTAGAAGAAAAATGGAAATGGATTAAGAAGGGCGTGATGATTAATTCTTCTGACGGATCTACTTCAGATTACAATGTATACTTTGGTCATAGTCCGTCCCGTCAAGGTCGAGCAAACACTAAGGTTGTTCCAGAGAAAGTTTGTCTTTGTCTCGCATTTTTTAGGAACACATGCCCTGCCACTCGCCTTCACCCTCACCTGCTGA
>NC_051419.1:20528253-20528996 GCF_015228065.2 Penaeus monodon | reverse complement strand
TCCACACCACACTTAAAGATAACTGTACTGATCAATTTGCATATTTTGTATTTACTTTGTTTTGGCGGGTTTGAGAATACTGAAACCAAACTTCCGCACACACTCAAACGTTACTCTTTATACAATTGAGATGTACAGACACAGACACAAACACGAACGCACGGGATGATGCTACAGAAATGCGCCTCCACGCCTCTTACAGGCACATACATGGGCAAATATGCTAACCCGGCCACAGCAGTTTCCCATCACCTGTCATAATGTCATCCCTTCCGCCTCTCCAGCATTTTAGGTACATTTAAGTACTTTATCAAACAATAGATGGCTTGCTAATGGACAATGTGTACATTTCATCCCGTTCGGGTACTTTATTAAACACCCAAAGACTTGGCAACGGACATTCGAGTACATTCAAATACTTTATCAAACCCACGAGGAGTTGCTAATGTGCGTTCTAGAACACTGCTTCTCTTTTAGGTACATTCAGATGCTAAAGTACTTTATCAAGTGCGTAAAGCTTGGCAACGTGTACACCTTAGTTTCTCCTCCATGGGCACTTTCGAGGCCGGGCAATTATGGCGTGGTCACGTTGCAGCGACACTCGACAGAGTACCGTAATAGGAACCACCCCAAGACGATTTATAAGAGGTGGTCCTCCCCCCTCCCACTTCCACCTTGCTGCCGGCGTCTTCGGTTGTGAAAGAATTCCTTCTCGAGTTAGTGATGGGAAATCCCTTCCTGGC
>NC_051419.1:20527661-20528076 GCF_015228065.2 Penaeus monodon | reverse complement strand
CTTTACTACTCTCGTACACTTTGCTTCAGTCCTAGTCTTCTCTCATCCCTCTCCCACACTCTTACTTCCCTTCCCTTTTATGTACGTGACTTAATGTAAAGGAGTGACGTTAGCACTTTGCTGATCATCTGATGTATGTCTTGTTCATCCGTAACTTCCAGAACAAATATATCAGGTTAGGCCTCATCTTTATGTTCTGTCAGCCTACCGTTTATGCAATTAATATTTGTATTCTATATTTTGTTGTCAGTTAATTTTCTAAATATTTTATCATTCATCAACCTAATGTCTGTCGCCTACTTTTCAATATACCTTGTTGTCATTGCTATCTATGTAGTACTGTTATATATCTTTTTTTTTTTCTACACTTTTTTGGCTATACTAATCTCCCTTGTAGCATTGTCCATCTATATAC
>NC_051419.1:20526476-20527627 GCF_015228065.2 Penaeus monodon | reverse complement strand
CCCTCTCCTCCTCCTCCGATTTCCTTCTCTCCCCTTCCCGATTCTCCTCTCTCTCCCCCTTCCCCGATTCTCCTCTCTCCTCCCCCTTCCCGATTCTCCTCTCTCCTCCCCCTTCCCGATTCTCCTCTCTCCTCCCCCTTCCCCGATTCTCCTCTCTCCTCCCCCTTCCCCGATTCTCCTCTCTCCTCCCCCTTCCCCGATTCTCCTCTCTCCTCCCCCTTCCCCGATTCTCCTCTCTCCTCCCCCTTCCCCGATTCTCCTCTCTCCTCCCCCTTCCCCGATTCTCCCTTCCTGTATATAGACATATCCCACATACACCCACGACACACCCTCTATAACAGGCTAATCTGAATCCACTGGTAGGCCTCCGTTCCGTTCTGTCATCGCAACCGATCAGTTCCGTCAGCCATTTCTTCACCTTGAGGCACCTGTCTAATTACGTTAGTTGTTTTCTCCTCGGTCTCGATTTCGATCTGGGCGGGTCTTGTTACCGCGAGAGGACATCCAGTTCACGAAATACTTTGGTCGTAGGTCGTCGCCGTTAGTCGCATGCGTGACAGGTCGTATGTGCGTAGGCCTCGCCTTGTCTTCTCATCTCGCTGTCCGCTCTCCCTCCGCCCCCTGTCGGTCGGAATTAGAAAGTTAGGTTTGGCGGATAATTTCTGTGCCTGTCTGTCTATCTGCTTGCTTTTCTTAGGCTCTGTGGCTTTCGTTTCTCCGTGATGTATTTTGTTCCATGATGTTTCGTTACATGGTATATTTCGTGTAACGTACGCCAAGATATTGCACAACTCCATACAAGTGAACCAGCCACCGGGAAATTGTACATTTGGCATATCGGTGTGAATGCCTGCTTGCTTACTCGCCTGTGTGTGCGCATATATGTACATGTTTGTGTATGCCTGTGTACGTGTGCGTAGTTAGTTCATCAGGATGGGGAACGTAACTGCTCCATCCTCCATCCTTTGCCTTGATTTCGTACTGGTTTCCGGCGCCATTGTTTGTCTATAACAACAAAGAAAAAGGAAGAGATTCAGGAAAGTACAATAGCGAAAAAGTCCTTCCGCATCCAATCGAGGCTTTATATATGAAGCTTTGATAGGTTGGGATCGTCACTATTATCATTCCTTTTTGGACCTGCAATATATATA
>NC_051419.1:20525325-20526330 GCF_015228065.2 Penaeus monodon | reverse complement strand
CGTGCCTGCCTATATAGTTAACTGTTCATTTATCTACCTAGTTACGTGTCTAGTCAAATAGTGAATTATTTACCTTGATTATTTACTTAGTTCACTTCGTCAAACTTTAACTGCGCGCCATTAAGAGCCATCGCAGACAGGATGAGCGATGGATGGAGACCCTGAGTTCCATGTGAAGCGAGCTGCCATTATTTTCCTTTGGCTTTACATGTAGTAGCTGCGACCCGCGGTTCATGGCTCAGCGTAGCTCTGAGGTCAGAAGCGATTTAAATCTGCACATTTTCGTTTCTTTTATATGTATACAAAATGTGAAATGCGTGTAAGATCAATATCATTTAAATCGTTTGCTATAGGAATGTTACACATGTACGTAACAAACGAATGCCGTACAGCCAGTATTCGACTGTAGCCTGGAGGCAAGTGTGACGTCACGTAGAATGCTGTACCCTCGCCCTCCCTTCCTGTATCCACCCCCTGCCCCCTCCTTCCACCCTTATGTCGCCTGGAGAAATGTTAGTGAATTATTCTTGAATATAAAGCGTCTACTTTCTAGATGTTTGGAATAAGAAAGTGCATATCATTTCCTCCTTTTAACTGACCTGGACTTCCCTCAATGCTCCCCCGCCTTGGCAAGAGGTTACTACTCGTATGACTCTCCTATTCCAGGACCCCTCTCTGCCCCCTTGCCCCTCCCTCTTGTACCACCTCCTAGTACCCTCCCTCACCTCCTAATGCCCACCCTCCCCTCCCTGACTCACCACCTAGCACCCTCCCTCCCCTCCCTGACTCACCTATCCCCTGTACCTTGCACCTCTCCCATCCTCACCTTCCTCAGTCTTTCCCTCCCCCATTGCCTTTCCTGGATTCCCCCTCCTTCCCCCTCTCCCCTGCTCTACCACTCTCTCGTACCCCCCCCCCCCCCCCGGCGACAGCATAGCCAGGTGCCCGCAGTTGGAAGGCAGCCAATTCTCAGTGCCCGTGTTCTATCTGGATATTTTTAGTTTC
>NC_051419.1:20524304-20525203 GCF_015228065.2 Penaeus monodon | reverse complement strand
GTGGTAAATTCGTGATTACAAAAATGTGTAAAGAAAAAGCGGGCTGTTGTGTATCTAAAGATTTCAGAATGACTGCAACTTCCACAATACTTTTTTTTTATTCAGCCACCGGCGGACCTTGGACTTTTTTTCCATATTTTTTCAATCATTTTTTAAAAGTTGTATAATCACATATATATAGGCCTATATTTAATATTAATTTTGGGCCGACAGTATATGTATACAATATATATTTTTTTCTTCTTTTTTTTTTACCCAAAGGAACCCCCTCAACATCCTGGACATTGGAAATACATCCTGATCATAACTGCAGTGTTGTTGAAGGTTGCAACATGGAGGAATCCCCGTGGAAAAACGAGATATACATTAGAATAAATATCATAGTCGATGACTTTGTCGAAAACAATATGCGGGATATACTACTGCATGTAGAAAACGTCTCGAATCGATTGTCTTCAGTAAATAAATTTCGCAGATGATGATTTACTGAATTGCTATTCGTTAACTATTCATTAAGCAGTTGTTAGTAAATAGAAAAAAATAGTAGTTGAAGTGCAGAGACATTAGCAAGTAGTTTTATTGGTAGGTAGGTTGTTAATGAAATGCATTTATACATTGATAACCAGCATTAGATGATAATGCATACGGTAGATAATTTTGTAGTATATATTACGTAAATTATTAGTTAACTTAAGCGGAAATGTGTAAGGTTGATAAGTCAGTAACATCACACCTGTATTATTTAGTTCTTAAGGAATTATGAATTTCTATAACAATTTTTATAAATTGCGTGTTGTATTTTCATTTACAGATTTAAAAACGAAGGAAGACGGTGAGAACGAGCAGTTGGCGGACAACGGACACCACTAGATAAAGGAAAAAATGTAAGAAGTTACTAC
>NC_051419.1:20524195-20524263 GCF_015228065.2 Penaeus monodon | reverse complement strand
GTTCCATTGCTGTTATCAATATAAGTCGTAGTTTCTATCCCCACGAATTGCTCTTCAAAATTATACTT
>NC_051419.1:20523206-20524063 GCF_015228065.2 Penaeus monodon | reverse complement strand
TCTTTGTTATCATCATCAGCAGACTGAGACAGAGGCAGAGGTAAGGGCGGAAAGTACGGATTCAAGGCTGCAAGTTGTCTGTCTGTAAAGAGGGAACTTGAGGTGGATGAGGGGGGGAAGGAGGGGTTTTGGATGGAGTGACGAGGGGGAAGGGGCTGAAGTGGAGGAGGACAGGGGAAGGGCTGGAGTTGGATGGAGTGACGAGGGAAGGGCTGGGAGTGGATGGAGTGACGAGGGGGAAGGGGGCTGGGAGTTGGATGGAGTGACGAGGGGGAAGGGGGCTGGGAGTTGGATGGAGTGACGAGGGGGAAGGGGGCTGGGAGTTGGATGAGGGAGGGAGAGGGAGAGGGGGTTGGATGAGGGAGGGAGAGGGATGGGAGGTGGTTAAAGGCCGGGGTGGTGTAGGGTGGATGGGGGATGGAGGGAAGTCTAGTAATAGTCTACGAGGAATATTTAGTGTAGTATCCTAATAGTAGTAGTCTTGGAGGACCCGCGCGGATGTGCCTTGGTGGAGAGCGTGGTGTGTTTATGAAGGATGTAGCACACGAGAGGAACAGGGGTGGAAGTGAGGTGCGAAAGAAGGGAAGGACAAACGAGGAAGAAAAAGGTGTCTTGGCTTTTATTTTTATCAGCCTTCGTCATGCAAGGACAAATTCGTATGGACTCTCCTTGGGATTTTATATTTATTTACAGACATCAACGTGTACATACAAATATCGCCCCGTATATAGCTACATCGTCAACCCTGGTAGGATACGGGTGAAAGTGTGGGCCTGGGAAAGAAAGATTTAATCGAACAATGGTTTTTGGCTATTTTCTGGTATAGCTTCTTAATCATTCTTTAATTAGACATTAGA
>NC_051419.1:20522071-20522968 GCF_015228065.2 Penaeus monodon | reverse complement strand
TAGATCACTCTGTAAATGTAGCTTAGTAACCACTTTTCAGGCCAGCATGGTGAAAGGAGTATTAGTTGGTCATAGTTTACAATTAGATGTGAATGAAGCTTCAAAATCTTGTAATTCACATACAAGCTATTAGTAGAAACCTTACTCTTACGGAAGCATCTTGCATTCTTGAGGAGGTGTTTGACCAAGCCCTGTGTGGCAGCAGCAGTTTGTAGGTGAGCAGCTTGTGCATCGGGATCAGTGTCAAGGCGCGAGATCTGCTGGACTTCCGCCAGGGACAGCCATTATATATGATTATTTACCCGTTCATATACAATCTGAGATTCGAAGTAATAAAGACGACTAATGTTTGTGCATTATTTTTCTCTTTCCTCTTCACTACTCAGCAGTGTATCTTCATGAACGTCCTCATCCCAAACTTCACAAAAACCCTAACTGTTGCTGAGTGAAGCAACCACGTACGTCATCCGTTGTTAATTACTTGCCAAATCAGCCATTTCCTTTGTCACCTTCTCTCCCGCCAAGGCCACTCGTGATCCCTATCCATTAACCTCCCGCTCGACTTTCATCTCTCAATAATCAGCAAACTTATCTAGGAGTGTGCGCCGGCCCTTCCCATGCCTTTATTAGCCTTCTCCCCGAAACAAACAAAACCCACCGGAAACAAAAACCGCCACGCCCCCAAAAGAGTCATTAATGAATAAGAATCCGGCAGATAAGACACTGGAGGAGTGTGCATTCACGAAATCCACGAAGACACCCGGTTGTTTGACCTTTATTAAACGCGTCCCTCGTCGGCGTTCACTTTGGAGCATCGTTCGCTCTCGACTTTCGGGGAGGGAGGAGAGTGAAAGTGAAAGTGAAAAGGAATTGGAATTTAATAATATATGGAGCGTG
>NC_051419.1:20521904-20522043 GCF_015228065.2 Penaeus monodon | reverse complement strand
CCATGTTTACACTTTCATATCCTGGCCGGTTTCTCTGGTCGTAATGGTGTAGAACGCGGTTAGGTGATTCTTAGTCGGAGATAGGTTGTTTACTTGTTTGATTTTCTTTACTTGTTCCTTGTTTCATTGTTTACTTGTT
>NC_051419.1:20521592-20521857 GCF_015228065.2 Penaeus monodon | reverse complement strand
GAAGTGCGAGTGGCGTGTAGCGACGAATGCAGAACTGTATAAATAAGCGATGATTACCAATAAGAATGCATAAACGGCTAAGGCCCAGCATAGGTAAGGGAAGGGATATAGGAAAATTAGTCTTCCTCAAGCGGTCGACGGAATCCCCTTAAAGAGTACCGGGACAAGAGGCAGTCCCTGGTACCCGAGGCCGGTACCTGATGGAACAGCATCCCTCGGGGCGGACGTGTGGGTAAGATGAGTCATTTCCCGAGAAGAGACGAGT
>NC_051419.1:20520775-20520992 GCF_015228065.2 Penaeus monodon | reverse complement strand
GTCTATTAATCTATCGCCCCCTCACTCCAACCAGAGTCCTCTTCTCTCTCCTACTTCCTCTTTCGTATTGCTGCTCAGCAAAACCTTCTGCGGCTGATAATGGCTGGCAACACCTTGGTTTTACTGCCCTTGCAAAACAGGCCAAGACTTGCGGTCGCCGTCTCTCCCTGTGTAATTGTATTCGTATATTTTCCGTCAAGGGCAGACGTGTCTCCAG
>NC_051419.1:20520070-20520720 GCF_015228065.2 Penaeus monodon | reverse complement strand
GGGGCAGCAAGGCACACTGTAGGAGACATCCATTGGTGAGATTGCAGGCATAGGAATCGACATTTAGAATATTTTTTCTCAAGTAAATTACTCGACGAGTGTGAATGAGAGTATTTTTAGAATAAGGATGTATCTGTATGTAGCCCATATGGCATACGCGCTACTTGAACGCACAAGGGAGTACAATCGCGGTCTGGGTCTGTCGTGTGTACCGTATTTATCACACATGCACAGTCGATAATACTCAGAACCCCTATACCAACACAACCCACATAATCCAGTAGCGAGGAATGCTTTTGTGGCGGCGAGAGATCCACTCGCTTTGTAGCCACGAGAGGAAACAGGTGAAGTGAAGGTCGAAAGAATGGAAGGAAACAAACGAGTGATTAAAAAAGGGTTTCTTGCCCTTTTAATTTTTTTTTTATCAAGCCCTCCGTCATGGCAAAGGAACAAATTTCGTAAATGGACCCTCTCCTTTTGGGGAATTTTTTAATTTTTTATTTAACAGACAATCCAGACGTGGTAAAACATACAATAATCCATCCGCCCCGTATATAATAGCTCGCGTCCAACCCCTGGGTAGGGTATATTTTACGAATTAAGTTGGTGGGCCCCTCCTGGGGAAAAGAAGAATTTTTTTAAATCGAACA
>NC_051419.1:20519552-20520046 GCF_015228065.2 Penaeus monodon | reverse complement strand
GGCCCTTATTTCTTGGTATAAGCTTTTTTTCTTAATTCAATTTCTTTAATTTGGACATTAGATCAACTAAGCCCCTCCGGCTCGTACAACTGTTGGAACTGGTCCCCCCGACCCTCCGGCATCCAGCGAAGAAGAAAGTTTTTGCAATTGTTCCCGCCTGGAGGTTTTTTTAACTACTGTGCTGGCACGCACGGCCGGGGTGAAGGAACCTTGGGGTTTTTTTTTTTCCCCCATACGAGGGTCCAGCCACCAGCTTGAAAACAACGTTGAGCCGAGTTCCCCCCCGGCCATTTTGGGTTTCCCCCCCCACAGGCCGGGCTTCCACCCCTCCAATTGACATTAGCCTGGCCGGAGGCGTTTAAAAGCTTTCGCATAATCTGAACTTAATATCCTTAATTAGATTTCAACATCCCGGGGGGGGGGGGGAAAATGTAAAAAAGCTAAGTTTTAAACACTTTTTCAGGCCAGCATGGTGAAAGTGCAGTAAATTTAGG
>NC_051419.1:20519139-20519516 GCF_015228065.2 Penaeus monodon | reverse complement strand
ACAATGTAGAATGTAATGAAAAGCCCTTTTCCCAAAAATCTTGTTAAAATTCACATACAAGCCTTTATTTTAGTAAATAAAACCTTCTCCCCTTACGGAAGCATCTTTGGCAGTCTTGAGGAAGGTGTGTTTTGACCCCAAGCCCCCCTTGTTTTTGGCAGCAAAGCGTTTTTGTTAAGGTGAGCCAGCTTGGTGCATCCGGGATCAGTGGGGGGGGTCCAAAGGGAAGGGGCCGCTGAGATTTCTTGCCTTACTTTTTTCCGCCCAGGGAAACCCCAGCTATTTTATATATGTTATTTTTTAAACCCGTGTTTTTTTCATATACCAATCCTGAGAATTCCCGACGTAATAACAGACGCACTATGGTTTTTGTGCAA
>NC_051419.1:20518734-20519107 GCF_015228065.2 Penaeus monodon | reverse complement strand
CCTCTTTCAAACACTACTCAGCCAAGTGGTAAATCTTCCATTGAACGTCCCGTCCCCCCCCCCACCCCCTCATACCAAACTTCCAACAAAAAACCCTACCTGTTTTTTTTGCTGAAGTGAAAAAGCAACCACGGACGTCATATCCCCCGTTTTTTTAATTGTTACTTTGCCAAAATCAGCCCATTTCCTCCTTTGTTCACCTTTCCTTCCCTCCCCGCCCAAGGCCACTCCGTGAAATCCCTATCCCATTACCCCTCCCCGCTCCGAAACTTTTTTCTCTCCTCATACAAGCCAAACCCTTTTATCCTAAGAAAACAAGTTGTGCGCCCCGGCCCCTTCAAAATGCCTTTTTATTTTAGCCTTCTCCCCCCCG
>NC_051419.1:20518403-20518706 GCF_015228065.2 Penaeus monodon | reverse complement strand
ACCGCCACGCCCCCAAAAAAGAAGTCCCATTATGAAATAAGATCCCCGGGCAGATAAAGACCACTGGAGGAGTTGGTTGCCAATTTTTCCCCACGAATCCACAAAGACACCCGGGTTTTGGTTTTTGGAACCTTTTTATTAAACCCCGCCGTCCCCCTCGTTCGGGCGTTTTTTCCAACTTTTGGAGCAAATCCCGGGTTTTCGCCTCTCGAACTTTTTTTTTTCGGGGAGGAGGAAGAAGTGAAAGTTGAATGGGGGGAAAAAGAAATTTGGAAATTTAATAAATTATATGGAAAGCTGGGG
>NC_051419.1:20518255-20518374 GCF_015228065.2 Penaeus monodon | reverse complement strand
CTCCCTTTGTTCTTCCATGTTTTCACTTTTCATATCTGGCCCTGTTTCTCTTGGTTCCCGTAATGGGTGTAAGAAAACGCCGGGGTTTAGGTGATTGTTCTTTATCCCCCGGAGATTAG
>NC_051419.1:20517635-20518176 GCF_015228065.2 Penaeus monodon | reverse complement strand
ACTTAATGAAATGATTTGAAATGGTGATGGAAAAAGGGTTAAAATTGAAATGATTAATGAATGAAATTTGGAGAGTGGCGAAGTTGCCGTTGTAGCGAACCGACATGCGCGAAACTTGTAAATAAATAATTAAGCGATGAAGTAACCCATTAAGGAGTGCAATTAAAACGGCTTTTAAGGCCCCAAGCAAATAGGTTAAGGGAAGGGAAACATAGAGGAAAATTATCCCCTTTCCCTCAGCGTCCGAGAACGGGAAATCCCCCTTTTAAAGGAAGGGGTAAACCGGACAAGAAGGCCAGTACCCCCCCTGGGTACCCGAGGCCGGTACCCTGGATTGTACCCGCAAAAATCCCTCGGGGCGGGGCCCCGTTGGTGGGGGGGGGGTTGGGTAAGACTGATGGAGATTGAGGTTTCCCCCATTTTTCCCCCGGAGAGAGCGAGGTGGGTTGGAAAAGAGCGGGGGGAGGGCGCTTTTTCCCCCGGTTTTGCTAAGATCCCCCTCATTTGGGTGTTGGTGTGTTTGTGGTGTGTGGTGTTTGTA
>NC_051419.1:20517494-20517564 GCF_015228065.2 Penaeus monodon | reverse complement strand
ATAATGGAGAGATGATTTAATTTTGAAGAAGAAGAGAAAGAGCGAGAAGCCCGGAAGCGAGAATATCACC
>NC_051419.1:20516087-20516556 GCF_015228065.2 Penaeus monodon | reverse complement strand
TTATATATATCTAATTATTATTATATTAATATCATATTCATTTATATAAATCTAGGTAAATATTATATACCTATTAATATCATCTTAAATAATTCACATAAATATATACTATTTATTATATATAAATGTAAAGATATAGTACCAAATATTTCTAACATATATATAACATATAAATTATAATTATATTAATTCTATCATTATTCTCTATACTTATTATTAAATATATATACATAAATTATAGACAGATATTATTATTAGTATAGATTAGATATATACCATATAATAACGACCCAATATATAATTACCCAATTAATATACATATACTATAAATAAATAATTATCCATATATTATACATATTATATAATATATATAAAATACATATATATACATATATATACAATATATTATAATTTATTATATTACTAATATATTAGTTAATACATTATTTACCATAATTATATTACCATG
>NC_051419.1:20514239-20515486 GCF_015228065.2 Penaeus monodon | reverse complement strand
CACACCACAACAAACAAAATTCTTTTGGTCCCTTTATTCTATCGCCCCCCTCCCCGCCAACGCAGAGTCCCCCCTCTTTTTCTCCTCTCCTACGTTTTCCTCTTTTCGTAAAATTTTGCCATTGCTCCTCCAAGCAAAACCTTCCCCCCTGCGCTGATAATGGCTGGCCACACCCTTTTGGTTTTTTTTTAAAACTCCTCTTTGCCAAAACAGGCCAAAGACTTGCGTTCCCCGCCCGTCCCCCCTCTCCCCCCTGTTTGGGTAATTGATTCCCCGTAAAAATATTTTTTTTTCCAAACGTTTCAAGAGGGGCAAGACGTGTCCCCCCCCATCCAGGAAAAAGCAAGGAGAAGGGAAAAGAGGGATTAAGGAGTTAAAGAAGAAAAAGGAGGAAAAGGGGGGCCAAGCAAGGCCCCCAACCTGTAAGAGACTTCCATTTTTGGGTGAGAATTGCAAAGCATAAGGAATTCGACATTTAAGAATATTTTTTTTTTTTTTTCTCAAGTTTAAATTACTCGACGAGTTGGTGAATGAGAAGTAATTTTTTTAGATAGGAATGTTTAAAATTCCGTTGTTATGTTGAGCCCATTGGGCATACTCGCTATTGAACCGCACAAAGGGGAGTTTTACATCGCGGTCCCCCTGGGTTTTCCCCCCCCCCCCCTGTCCCCGTTTGTTACCGTAATTATCCCACACATGCCAAACAGTCCGATTAATACCTCCAGAACCCCTGATTACCAACACACCCCCACATAATCCAGGTAGCGGTAGGAATGCTTTTTTGTGGCCGGGGCGAAAGAGATTTCCCACTTCGCATGCAAAAATCGAGTTTTTTTTTTATTAGAAAGAAATGAAATTGTTTTGTTTTTTTCCTAGATAACAAAAGGCAAAAAATCCACGCCCCCCACTCGTTGCCCCCGAAAATCCTAATGGGGCCCCCCCCCCTTAATTTATTTGGGACCCCTTTTGCGGAATGGTGAACCTGAATAGGGCCCCGGCATCTTGGCCCACGCCCGTTCAATCTTCATTTAAGCCCTTTGGGTGCACAGGGAAAGAAATTGAAAGAAAAAAAATGAAAAATTAGGAGAAAATTTTTTTCCTTATTTTTCCGGTCCACACTGGGCTTTGTATTAGATTTGGAAAACCAACAAATCAAAATATGTATAACACGCTGAGTTTGAATTCTTATTATCTCGAACCGGAAATGAAAACAAATCATTTTTTAACTTTTATCCATGAGAGGAAGG
>NC_051419.1:20513789-20514216 GCF_015228065.2 Penaeus monodon | reverse complement strand
GCCCCCTCGTTGCATTTGTTTTCCCCCTCCATGGGAAATGGAATTGTTTTTTTCCTATAGTTCCCCCCCACGGACAAAACGAAAATGCAGACCCTTGCATACAAATGAAAAAAGAAAAAATATATGGTTAGATAAACATGTTAAATGAAAAAGACCATAAACTTTTGGGGATTTAAAACGAAAGTGGGAAGTAAGAAGTAAAGTTGGGAAATGAAAAAAGCAAAGAGTGGAAATGTAAAGATAACGCTAAACGCTTTCCCATGAACGTGGCTTTGAAGAGTTGAAAAAATTTAACTCCAATCGGTTTTTTTTTTTTTCCCGACGCGGAGAGGAGACAAGAAGGGGAAAACATACCAAATTCTTTCCGACAAATTGAGGACTTGGGGAAAATCCATTACTTTTTTTTTGGGTAAAACGTTGACCAATG
>NC_051419.1:20513630-20513771 GCF_015228065.2 Penaeus monodon | reverse complement strand
CTAAAGAGGTAACCTGCGGGCGGGCCGTCCCCCCCCCAAAATTTCCGTTTTTTTCTACTCGGTGGACCTGCCCGGAAACTGGTAACATCTCGTTTTTCTATTCCCGCAAACCTTTTCGACTTTTTTTGACCCTGGGGCGGG
>NC_051419.1:20513183-20513613 GCF_015228065.2 Penaeus monodon | reverse complement strand
AGCGGAAATTCCCCCTCCCCCCTGCCGTTCCTCCTTGAAGCAAGCCCACGGCTAATTTTTCTGTGTCCGTCCCGACAGCAAAACTACTGGGTCCGACGGACAGCAAACACGAGGCAAGCAGAAAATTCAGGTAAATTATAGCTCAACCACACCATTCCAAGCAAGTAGAACTTTATGCCCGAACAACCGACAGTCCCCCCCCCCATTCTGGCCCGACAAAACCTACTCGACCCAAAAGGCAATGCCAGCCATACAGGAAAAAGCCTCTTTAAAAGCAAAAACCGGCCCATATCCCGCAAAAGACCGGCCAACCGCAAACAGCAGCAAAAACAAAGTGAAACCTTCGCAATGCTTGGCTCCGGGGCCCCTGGGAGGCGGTAGGTTGGGCGGGCTTGACAGGAAAAGTCCCTTGGGCTTTGACACACCGACG
>NC_051419.1:20512997-20513158 GCF_015228065.2 Penaeus monodon | reverse complement strand
GTCCCCCCACTTTTTTTCCCCTAAGAAGGGAAGATTTTTTATATTTTTTTTGTCTAACTTTTTTAAATGTTTTTTTCCCCCTGTTTTTATGTAAGAGTATTTTTTTTTTTCCCTAGCAATTTTTGTGTCCCGATGAAAATTAAGCCCTTTTTTGTTCCCAA
>NC_051419.1:20511276-20512975 GCF_015228065.2 Penaeus monodon | reverse complement strand
GACCTTTTAAAGTGTAGCAAAAACAGAAAAAAGAACAGCGCCTTTTTTTAACATCCCCCCCCTTGGACGAAATGAGTTACGTTTATTACTTTTTTAGAATGTTTTTTTAAAAAACCTTGTCAAAAAATCAGGTTCCCAAAAAAACTTATCCCTCTCTCTCCTCCCCCCTTCCCCCCCGTCCCTTCCCCCTCTCCCCCCTTTTCCCCCCCCCCCATGAATCTATTGGCTTTAACGTTTTTTCCCGGTTGGTTTGGAAAAGAAAACTCCGAGGTTTACCTGACCTTTTTTAATTTTAACCTTTCCCTGAGTTTCCCTCCTCTAACGGTCCCCTTTTTTTAAGTCTCCGGGATCCTTCAAACCCGGAAGAAAAAACCCGTAAAGGAAATGACCCCAAAGGTTGCAGGACTTTTCAACAGTAAGGACTTTTTGGTTTTTTCGAAAGGACTGAAAGTGCTGAGTTTTTTTTTTTAATTTCGTTGGAAATGGCAAAATTATTTTTTTTTTTTTATCTGCTAGTTAAATTTTCCTCGTTGGGAAAAATTTTATGTACAAGTACCGAATCTCCGTTTGATGGAATTTAAGTTGGTAATATGTTAGCCAAGGAAATTGTTTTTTGTTTTAATGAAAAGCAGACAACGACGACCCGACCGACAGCAAGAAGCAGAAGATAGGAGGAAAGGTATGAAATTAAGCACAGGAAGTAGGGAAGGTGAGATTGAGAAAGAAATGAAAAATAATCAATCCCCCGCTTTAGATTTTTTTGTTTTTTTGCCAAATTGCCGGCGTAATTTAAAAAAGTTCTCCCCGGGATGAGTCCTATTTGGCCACAATCATTTTTTCCTACCCTATTACCTCTTTTTTAATTTACTAAAAAACAAACACCCGGATTGGAAAAATCTCCATTAAAATTTAAACCGTCCGCATACCAATTTTTTTCCCTATTTATAACGGCCCTTGCTTTTCTCTTTTTGGTCCTTAAAGAAAAGGAATTTAGACGGAATAACCTCCCTTCCAAATGTCCCCCCCCCCCCCCTAGATTGTTTTATAAACAATTTCTCCCTGTCCCCCTTGGTCCCCCCCCCCTTTTTCCTCATACTCTGAACAAAGACAAAATAACGTGGGGGAAGTTCTAAGCTGTTTGGTAAAACCCCCTTTTTTTTTAGGAAAGGATGATTTTGTAAAAATGTGAACCCCCCCCACATCCCGGTTATTAAGTAATTTCAGGGAATAACTGATTTTTTTTTATTTTTTATAAATATTGAATTTTGCCCATCATTAAACTTTACCGTTTCCCTAAAAAATGGGTTAATTTGCCCCTATAAAGCTACACCCCTTGGTGGGTGAAATTTACCCCAGCCTTTTTACAAAAGGCATAAAAAAAAAATAGCCAACGTTATTGCAAACCCAAAGGGCAAGTTTTTGCAGCAATTAGCCAAATGAATTTCCCCCTCGTGTAAGGTACGAGCCCTCCAAGCGGGTTCCCCCCCCAAGAAGTTCCCACCTCAGTGGCCTGAAAAGAAACGCCTTTGCCGAAGAAATGAGAACCGGGAACCGCCCCGAACCCGTGAGAAAAGTTTTGTTTATCAGTGTCAGATAAGTTGGTTGGTTTTCCCCCTTGAAACCTTCACACGCCAATAAAAGAAAGGAAAGGAACACATGCTGTTTTTTCTCCGTTTCTTCCACAACTACCCTCTTCTCG
>NC_051419.1:20511105-20511190 GCF_015228065.2 Penaeus monodon | reverse complement strand
GGTGCGGTGTAAAACTTTGTTTTTTGTGCCCCCTGGTCTTTATTGTTGGTCCCCCCCATTTTGTTAACATTTTTTAGTGCAAAAA
>NC_051419.1:20510768-20511031 GCF_015228065.2 Penaeus monodon | reverse complement strand
GTCACCCCCCTTTTTTTTTCCCGCGATTTTTTATTTTTCAAAGTTTCTGGAATTTTTTTTCCGGGTGTAATAAAACAGACTTTTCCTCGCGATTTATATTTCTCACTTTCGTTTTACGTTTATTTTTACGGTTTTTTTTTACGTTTTTTATTTTTTTATTGGTTTTTTTCCCTTTTTTTATATTTTTAAATAAGTTATAGTTTATCATATTAAAACTGATTAATTACACAGCATTTTTTCTTAAGCGTGTTTATTAGGGAAAA
>NC_051419.1:20510517-20510731 GCF_015228065.2 Penaeus monodon | reverse complement strand
CGTCCCATATTACCTTTTTTATATTATCACAATTCCTATTTCATTCATCATCTACTTCATTCAAATTCCCTCATCTAATCTCCATCAATTTTCATTCATCATCAAATCTTCATCATCATCAATTCATTCATCAAATATTCCATCATTCTATCATTCCACATCAGCTATTTTATCCTCTCAATCTTTTTTACTCATCTTTGAATTTATTCATATC
>NC_051419.1:20509256-20510465 GCF_015228065.2 Penaeus monodon | reverse complement strand
TTTTTGTTTCTTTTTACCCAATTCCCTACTCTACTTTCCCCCCCTATTCTTTTTCCCCCCCTATCCTTTTTTTGATTTTTAAACTTCCCATTTCTTTATTTCATTTCCAATTCCCCATAACTAATCTTTTTATTCTTTTTTTATACATTTATGATCCTGTTTTTCCTTCTTCTTATTGCCACCCATTCCCCCTCCTTCCTCCTTCCCCCCAAACCTTCCCCTTTCCATCCCTCTCTCCCCCCCCCCCCTCAGCTTCCTTTTCCCCCCTCCAATTTTTTCCCCCCCTTCCCCTCTAACCCGCACCACCCGTTGCTTCCCTTTCCGCCGCCTCTTTACCTACCTCTCCCTCCCCCTCCCCTTTATCTCCTTCCCCTCTTCCTCTCCATCTCCTACCTTTACGTCAACCTTCGTCCCCCCTCCTTTCCCTCTTGCCATCCTAAATTCTTTAATTTTCTCTCCCCTCCTGGCAGCCAACCCCATGGGGAAAGGAAGGACAAGAAGAGGACTTTGGGCCCGGGAAAGGGGGGCTTTCTTGGGGGACGCCGAGGAGGAGCCGGGGGGGGGACGTGGGGGAAAACCAGGGCGGGGGTTCTTCCTGTCGTGCCTGGGGCTACGCCGTGGGGCTCGGCAAACGTGGTGGGCGTGTTTCCCTCTTACCTCTGCTTACCAAGAACGGGCGGCGAGTGGTTGGGGGCGGGGGCGTGGGCTCAGGGGGAAACGGGCTTTTGTACTGGGCCATTTAAAGGGGGGGGGTCCACGGGAAGAAAAAACGGTTCCGGTGGGAAAAACTTGTTGAGGGGGGTCTTCAAGAAAAAGACCTTTGCTTGTGGGTGGTGTAAGAGGGGTAAAAAGAACGGCCAAAGGGACTGGAAAGGACTTTTTTAAGGACACCCGCAATTTAATCAAAAAAAACCCTCCACGCTAAAAGAACGGTAGCGATAGTTGCTCCGCATTCTCCCTGCACGAACGACCTTGCAATCATTACCGGAAAACGGAGGTGAATTGAAGTGACGTAATGCTTATTTTGGCAACAGGGCTTCATTCCTTTCCCGCGTAAATGTAATGTCATGTCGCGCTTCAGATATGTTTGGTGTTCATTGTTCACGCATTGGTAATTTTGTTTGAATGTTTTTTTTGTTTGCTACGAATGTGTGTGAAATATTGTGTGAATTTACTTTGTCATTAAATGTGTGTCATTTTCGGTGTTGG
>NC_051419.1:20508635-20509209 GCF_015228065.2 Penaeus monodon | reverse complement strand
TACTTGATCAAGAAATCATTTTTCTTCCTTTACTCAAATAATTCCGCGGTTCATTTACTCAATAGCAAATTAAATTCCCCAAAACCTTCTTTTCTTTTTATTTTTTTTAAACCTCAAATTTTATTTCATTTTTTTTTTCTTAAACTCCAACCAGCCGCTTTCCTGATTTCCGAAACGTGATTCATGGTTTTTGCTGTGCGGGGGGTCTCCCCCTGTTCTTCATGGGACCCTCGCCCCTCGGGCCAGTAACTTTCAGGTCTGGGCTCTGGGCCCCAACATCCTCTTCCCCAAACTGGCTCCCATTTTCTCTGGTGAGTTTCTGTTCGCATTTTCTTTGATTTTTTCGACTAATTGATTTTTGTTTTTTTTTTTGGGAAAGGGTCTTTTTAATTGTGGTTTATAAGGATTTTTAAAAACCGTGTTTTGCTGGTTTGGGGTTCGGCGGGGATAATTTGGAAAGGATAAGAAAGAAAACTTTAATCAAGAGTGAATATAAATAAATTGTGGGTTTTAAAACTGCTTTTAACAGTTTTTTTATTCATAACAAAGAAATTTTTTTTTTTAAAAAAAATTG
>NC_051419.1:20507796-20508595 GCF_015228065.2 Penaeus monodon | reverse complement strand
CCCATCATCCGGGAAGAAAAAAACACGTAACCAGATTTTAATTTTAGTTAATGCTAATGGGGGGAGTTGCCTTTACTCGTGATAAAAATGAAAGTAAGCCACGATGCCTAGAATTACAAAAACCCCAAAGATCATTCCATACGAGTCAGTCAGTTCCAATCAGTCATTTACAAAACCCAAAGAACTGAATCCCCCTCCCCCCGGGCCAGGGTTCTTTGGATGGGGGAAATGATTTTGTGGGTTTCAAGCGTTTCCGGGGGCCCCCATTACTACAACCCTCATTCCTCGCGTGGAACCCCCTTTTCTAACCTTCGTCGCCCCTTCCACCCAGGGGTCCTGCCCTGGGGAACCACTGCGGACAACGACTTTTCAAACTCCAATCGGTGGAGTGTGGAAGGATTTTGGGGGGAGAATTTTTTTAATTTTTTCGGGTGTTGGTATTTGGCGTTCTTATTTATTACTATTAGCCTGTTAGGGGAATTAGTAAGTTTTATTTGCAGGTATTTAGTAGTTGTTGGAAGTGTTAGTGATTTGATTTTTGTCTTTATTGTGCATTTTGGTTCTTCATCTCAAAAATTCTGTACCAGGGAAGAGGTCAGGTTATATTCGTGGTCATAGTGCAAACGAAAGTAATGGTAGGAATTTACGTTAAATTTACGTTTAAAATTTACTTTGGTTAATAATGACCCCAATGTTATTTAAGGGGCACCCACCTGTTAAAATTTTTCCCATCTACTTTTTTCCCCCTTTTGAAAAATGACAACCCAGCAGAAAAACAGAAAAGAAACCACCCAAAGAA
>NC_051419.1:20503787-20507763 GCF_015228065.2 Penaeus monodon | reverse complement strand
TTAACCCCCATACGCCCCCCTTTAGAGGTTTTTTCAACCGGGGGGCCCGGGGGGCCGCCCCCAAAACTGCCCGCAACCCCCCCAGTCCCTCTTCTACTACAACAAGAACTGCATTGACATCGACAGCTACTGCGGCATCGGTAACCTCACCAGCTACAACGAAACCTACTGCGAAGACTTGCTCACCGGCGATATCAAGAAGGCCGAGGGCGCCGTGCCCAGGATCTCCGCCAGCGAGGATTATTTCAAGTGAGGGTCAAGGCTGTTTCTCTCTCTTGTCTGTCTTGTCTCAGAATATTTTCCTACTTGAAACACCACATTTTTCTCATTTGGTTCTTACATCTTTTTTTTTTTACTTTGTGTGATTTTTCACCGAAATTTTTAAAACGTTCGACATGTACACCTCTGTGGACTGTCAGATATATATTTTAGCTGTTGTTTATTATCCTGCGCTGCGGTGCAATGCAGTGCAACGAATTGTTGCTAGTCATGCCACATAATTCATGATTTAACGCTTTTGTATATCATTAGTACTTCATGGATGACTCGTTAAAACTCTACATATCATGGCATTTTTTATATCCACATGTAGTATAAAGTGCAAACTAGACCTAGAAAATAATGCCATAAAACTTCCCAATTTTAATTTTGATCGTGGACTTTCGAAAAAAATTTGAAATTCCGTCCTTTATCATAGGCCCCACCTTTCCCACTCCCTGTTCCCACAGGAAACCCCCGCATGGTTGGGCGGTTGAGGGGGGGGGGCCCCAAACTTGGGAAAAAAAAACAATGGGGCGGACATCCCCGCTGGGGAGCTGGTGGGGTTTGCCGGGGGCCCTGGGCGTGGGTGATCGTGGGGCGTGTCTGGCCCCAAGGGCGTGAAAGAGCTCCGGAAAAGGTCGTTCTACTTCACCCCCGCCCTTTTTTTCCCCTACTTCGTGCTAGTCATCCTTTCTTCATCAGGGGTAAGTTCCTTTCTGTTTTTACCGATTTAATAAAAAACTGAGGGTTTTTTTTTTTTCAAGTCCCGAGTCAACTTACGCCGTTTTTTTTTTTTATAGAATGTTGCTTTCCCATAAACCAATTTTTGTTAAAGCGCAGGCTTTGTTGGGAAATCGTAAGGAAGTTGGGGAAATGGCTAAGACAAACGTTCCTCCTTTTATAATGCCCTTCAGCTTGTGCATTTAGAAATGGTGGGAACCCCCAATGCTTAAAGTTTTAAGGGATGGAAAAATAAAAATCCAAACTTTTTTAGAATATAAACGAAAAATTTTTTTTTTTCAAGGTTTTTTTACCTCGAACCAACAAATTTTTTTTCCCTTTTTTGAAAGGTAACAAGTTTCCCATAGCTGTTCCATTAAAACAAGGGATTACCAAAACCACCCACGGTAAAGGGAGACCCATCCTTTGAGCTGGAAACACTTAGACTGCGACTTTTTCTCGATTCGAGGGAATCGTTTTTAGTTTTTAGTAATATTTCCCTGCACCTTTGAGTACATGGGTGGTACCTTTACATGAAACAATTTGACTGGGAAAATCTTGTCGATTTAGGGAAGGAGTCATTTTAACAGAAGAATCCTGCATCTATTGGCTGGGGACCACAAACTATCATGGACTGGAATGGAGATTTCATGGAAAGTTCGCCTTTCTTTTTATTATGGATTTTGGATCGTTGTTTTTAATGTTTTTTCCACATGGGAATAAAAAGGCTTTCCTTAAAGTTATTTGTTATTTGGGGAACAAAAAACAAATTCTGTTTTCTGGGTCGTTGTAAACCAAGGGAGGAAAAAAACGGGGAAATTAAAGAAACTCTAGGGAATATTACAGAAACTCGGGATACCCACAGCCTAGGTTTAATAAAGTAGAAGGTCCCGAGGTTTTTAAATTAAAAACCACTGAAAGTTTGAGGTTTAATTCCAATAGAAAGATGAGACCCGTTGTTTTGATAGTTTTTTTGATAATATAGCAGGCAGGAATACTAATCCCTTGATTGGGCCAATAGAAATGCCCCCCTCTAAACCAAGCCCCCGATCTCCAAAAATCCCCCTTCCTTAAAACCGAACTATCACTCAGGGGGCGTGACCCCTTCGAGGGGGGCGTACCAAGGGCGTAGAGTTTTTATACCTGCTGGCGCCCCAACAACCCTCCCGCCTGGGGGGGAGATTTGAGGTGTGGGGAACGGGACGCCGCCACGCCAGATTCTTCTTACTCCGCTTTTCGGGGTCGTCCCTTCGGAGGCCTCATCCCACCCTCGCCTCCTACAACAAATTTTTTCAAGAAATAATTGCATGAGAGGTTTAAAGAGTTTTTTGGTCGGTAAGCTGGATAACGCGTGATTTTTTTTTTTTGCCTTTTTTTTGATATTGTTGCTTGTTTTAAATTTGGGTATTATTAATTCATGTAAAAAAAAAAAAGAATGAAAAAGGGGGACCTCCCTCCCCCCTCCTCAATTCCCAGGAGGGACGCCATTCAATCATCGCCCCTTTGGGCCAAAACTGCTCGAACGGTTCCGTTGGTTTCGCCGGCTTCTTTCTTCTTCAGTATTTCGGGGGCTTCCGGGGCGACGGAAGCTCGGCGTGGAGGTGCAGGGGGGAGGTTCGTGTCTTCGGGCTCCGGCCTGGCCTTCGTCGTGTCCCCGGCCGCCGTGAACGCGCATGCCCGTGCCCCCCCCCCCTCTGGGCCCATCCTCTTTTTTCGCCATGTTGATCACGCTCGGGACTGGGACTTGGGCGGGTTTGGAGGGAAAGGGGTCGTCCCCTCCTCCCCCCCTTTTCACATTTTTTTTTTTTTGTTCTTCCTGTTCCTTCACTTCCTTCCTGTTATTTTTATTTCCATTCCCCACCCTTTCCTTTCCACTACATTCTAGAAGGCCGTTGTGGATTTACAATCGTCACTGATGTTTAAACTGTAAAGCCCCCTCAAAAAAACTCATTTAACCAAAAAAGGTTCCGTTTGGCCATCTATAAACTTCCTGCCCTTTTTCCCCCCTCCACCTTTTAACCTCCATTCCTCCCGCATTTTTCACGAATGGTGGAGGAACCCCTTAAAAGAAAACCCGGCCCTTTTCGATTCAGTTCACGATTTCCCTGCGGTCGAGGGAAAGCCCCTGGTGGTGGGAAGCGTGTGCTTGGGGCCCCTGTTCCTGGCGGGGGGGGCTGGGGACGATGTTGCCTTCCAGGGCGGGCATTTTTACCATGTTTCGAGCTGTTCAACGGGTTTTTTAACTCGGGGCCGGCCTGTTCCGTCTTTCATCCTGGCCATTACGGAGATTCGTGTGGTGGTTTTGCAGTTCAGTACAATCTACGGTTGGAAGCCTTCCCCTCCCGGGGGACCTTTTGTTTCTTTTTATTCCTTTGTAAAATTTGTGTTGCTTTAAGCAAGAGGGATATTTTGGTTTTGAGGATTTGAGGGCGGGAAAGGGCCTACGGAAAGTGCGCTTATTAAAAACGTCCCAAAACACCCCCGTACTTCTATACACGCTCACGTTACACCGCACAACGAAAATTACATGTTATTTTTTCACGTACATTTCAACTCCAACATTTAACATGTGGTTTTTTTTTACCCCCTTTGTGTTTTTACGGGTTTAGGGGGGTTTAAACAAACGTGTTTTTAACACGCGTTTAACATTAATCGATACACCCCTACTGGATATTCGATAAACCCAAATTCAACCAAAGCCAGAAAAAAAACCCCCGGACTTTCCAGGTTGAAAAACCCACAACTTTTTTTCCTCTCTCGCCCAGGTTTTCAGAAATTTTCATGGAGGAAACATTCCGTGAAGGGAAATGAGCATATTACATCCTTCTTGCCCAACTTTTAGGGGGATACGGGGGCGGCAAAACTTGGTTTCTTTATCACACCTGTGTTTTCTTCTGGTAAGTTTATTTTCCAAAGTATTATGTGAATTATAAAAAAAAGTAATATGAAAAAAGGGTAGGGGAAAATTAAAGGATAATAGGAAAAGTTTTTTTTT
>NC_051419.1:20501725-20503687 GCF_015228065.2 Penaeus monodon | reverse complement strand
ATGATTCGCATGATATTCATTTACGCTTTGATATCTAGTACTCATGGATGACTCGTTAACTCTACATATCATGGCATTTTTTATATCCACATGTAGTATAAAGTGCAAACTAGACCTAGAAAATAATGCATAACTCCCAATTTTATTTGATCGTGGACTTCGACAACTGAATTCATCCTTATCATAGCCCACCTTCCACTCCCTGTCCCACAGGAACCGCATGTTGGGCGTGACGGGCACCACTTGGGAAAACATGGGCGACATGCGCTGGGAGCTGGTGGGCTGCCTGGCGCTGGCGTGGGTGATCGTGGGCGCGTGTCTGGCCAAGGGCGTGAAGAGCTCCGGAAAGGTCGTCTACTTCACCGCCCTCTTTCCCCTACTTCGTGCTAGTCATCCTCTTCATCAGGGGTAAGTCCTTCTGTTTTACCGAGTAATAAAAACTGAGGGTCTTTTTCAAGTCCCGAGTCAACTTACGCGTTTTTTTTTATAGAATGTTGCTTCCATAAACCATTTTGTATAGCGCAGGCTTTGTTGGAAATCGTAAGAAGTGGGGAATGGCTAAGACAACGTTCCTCCTTTTATAATGCCTTCAGCTTGTGAATTAGAATGTGGGAACTCCAATGCTTAAGTTTAAGGGATGAAAATAAAATCCAACATTTTAGAATATAACGAAATATTTTTCAAGGTTTACCTCGAACCAACAAATTTTGTCCATTTGAAAGGTAACAAGTTTCCCATAGCTGTCATTAAACAAGGGATTACCCACCGACGGTAAAGAGAGCCATCCTTTGAGCTGAAACACTAGACTGCGACTTTCTCGATTCGATGATCGTTTAGTTTTAGTAATATCTTCCCTGCACTTGAGTACATGGGTGGTACTTTACATGAACAATGACTGGAAATCTTGTCGATTAGGGAAGAGTCATTTTAACAGAAGATATCCTGCCATCTATTGGCTGGACACAAACTATCATGACTGGAATGAGATTCATGGAAGTTCGCCTTTCTTTTATTATGGATTTTTATCGTTGTTTAATGTCTTCACATCGAAATAAAAGCTTTCCTTAAAGTTTTTGTTATTTGGGAACAAATTCTGTTTTGGTCGTGTAGACAAGGAGGAAACACGTGAAATTAAAGAACTCTAGGGAATATTACAGAAACTCGGATCACCAACAGCCTAGGTAAAAAGTAGAAGGTCCGAGGTATTAGAACACTGAAAGTTGAGGTTTAATTCCATAGCAGATGAGACCCGTGTTTTGATAGTTTTGATAATATAGCAGCAGGAATACTAATACTGATTGCAATAGAAATGCCCCCTCTAATCCAGCCCGATCTCCAATCCCCTCCTTAACCGAATCCTATCACTCAGGCGTGACTCTCGAGGGCGCGTACAAGGGCGTAGAGTTCTACCTGCTGCGCCCCAACATCTCCCGCCTGGGGGAGATTGAGGTGTGGAACGACGCCGCCACGCAGATCTTCTACTCGCTCGGGTCGTCCTTCGGAGGCCTCATCACCCTCGCCTCCTACAACAAGTTCAAGAATAATTGCATGAGGTAAGAGTTGTTGGTCGGTAGCTGGATACGCGTGATTGTTTTTTGCCGTTTTTGATATGTTCTTGTTTTAAATTGGGTATTATAATCATGTAAAAAATAAAGATGAAAACGACTCCTCCCCTCTCCTCCCTCAGAGACGCCATCATCATCGCCTTCGCCAACTGCTCGACGTCCGTGTTCGCCGGCTTCGTCATCTTCAGTATTCTGGGCTTCCTGGCGACGGAGCTCGGCGTGGAGGTGCAGGACGTCGTGTCTTCGGGCTCCGGCCTGGCCTTCGTCGTGTACCCTGCCGCCGTGACGCGCATGCCCGTGCCCCCCCTCTGGGCCATCCTCTTCTTCGCCATGTTGATCACGCTCGGACTCGACTCGCAGGTGAGACGACGTCGTCCTCCTCCTCCCCCTTTCACAT
>NC_051419.1:20501142-20501660 GCF_015228065.2 Penaeus monodon | reverse complement strand
CACTACATTCTAGAGCCGTTGTGATTACAATCGTCACTGATGTACTGTAAGCACCTCTAAACTCATTTAACCAAAAATGGTTCCCGTTTGCCATCTATAAACTCCTGCCCTTTTCCCCCACTCACCTTTAACCTCCATCCTCCCGCAGTTCACGATGGTGGAGACCCTGAGCACCGCCCTTTTCGATCAGTTCGAGTCCCTGCGGTCGAGGAAGCCCCTGGTGGTGGGAAGCGTGTGCTTCGGCCTGTTCCTGGCGGGGCTGACGATGTGCCTCCAGGGCGGCATTTACATGTTCGAGCTGTTCAACTGGTACTCGGCCGGCCTGTCCGTCATCATCCTGGCCATTACGGAGATCGTGGTGGTGCAGTACATCTACGGTGAGCCTTCCTCCTCGGGACCTTGTTTGCTTTTATTCTTTGTAAATTTGTGCTTTAAGCAAGAGGGATATTTGGTTGAGGATTTTGAGCGGGAACGCCTACGGAAGTGCGCTTATAAACGTACACACACGTACTTCTATT
>NC_051419.1:20500541-20501024 GCF_015228065.2 Penaeus monodon | reverse complement strand
GTACATTAATCGATACACCCCTACTGGTATATCGATAACAAATCAAACAGCCAGTAACACGGACTTTCCAGGTTGTAACCAACACTTTTTCCTCTCTCGCCAGGTTTCAGAAATTTCATGAGAAACATTCGTGAAGAAATGAGCATATACATCCCTCTGCCACTTTACGGATACTGGGCGGCAACTTGGCTCTTTATCACACCTGTGTCTCTTCTGGTAAGTTTATTTTCAAAGTATTATGTGAATTATAAAAGTAATATGTAAAGTATGAGAAATATAAGGATAATAGGAAAGTTCTTGGTACATGAATATTCTTTCTTGTGGTGTATACAACTTTCGAATACCCCTTTCTCCATTGCTCCATCCCAGTTTTATAATATCTTCCCTACTCCTTAGTTTTATCACTCTTCTGAAGCCTTATCTCCCTGTCATTCCCCCTAATTTCATTGCCCCCTTTCCCTTGCTCCATATATTCCGACGTCA
>NC_051419.1:20498500-20500423 GCF_015228065.2 Penaeus monodon | reverse complement strand
TTCTCCTTCCTCGTCGTCCTCCCTCTTGGGCTCATTCTCAAATCGGTCTCTCCGTCGCAGGTCATCTTCCTCATGTCGATTTACTACTTCGTACCCGCCTACTGGGGCGACTACACGTACCCAAACAACATCCAGACCCTCGGCTGGTTCATCTGCGTGTGTTCCATCGCCTTCATTCCTCTGGGCGCCATCTACACCGTGTGGAAGGGCGACAAGAGGGGCATGGACCTGGTCAAGGCGTCCCCCGACTTCTGCCCGTACCACATTCGCCAGATGAGGGAGTCGAAGGGCGCCGCCACCAAGGGACATCCCGAGGGCATCTTCAGGTACACCTACGACAACGAGGGATACCAGGAAGGCGCGGCAAAGGTAAGCTTTTGGTTTTGGTATTTGCGCTGTTTTTTGCAATTGTATGGTTCATTTTCATCATACTTCTTGTTTATTACTTATTTCCAATTAGTTTTGTGTTTATTTTCAACAGATTTACATTAGTTAACGTGTCCCTTATGCTGGTGTGGGATTTCTTTTTTTCCGTTATATTTGTTTTCATATTTTCTGTCATTGGCAGTTAATCTTTATACTACAGTATCTTTCTCCTCATTCTGTCATTTACAATCTCCAACCACACATTAACGCCCATTTTCTTTTTCTTTAGGTCTACCCAACAGTGCCAACAGAAGACGTACCTCCCCCATATTCCAACGGCAGCGGATACTCCAATCACATGTAAAAGAAAACGTATTTCTGAAGAGGGTATACTTGTGAAAATTTTATCATGGACCCCGATGTCTTGTTCCCTTTACCTGCAAGGGCAAATTTTTTTTAAAATATGGAATCCGTTTGCTATACCCCCAGGATTGTACTTTTGCATATCAAATATAGTAAGCCAGTATATTTTTTCAAGTGATAGTGGCGACATACGTGTAGAATTAAGTATGTTCATTGAAAGTATTCTGGAATGTTTGTATGGTATTGCACGCATGTGATTTTAATATAATCAGTTTTAATAATCATTTTCGTAAGTAAAATTCGGATTGAATGTTATGACTCTCAGGGCACTCATGTGTGTTTTTTTCTGTAGGTTTTTTAGCTTCATCTGACAGTGTGATATTTCAACATCGTATTTATGCACATTCTTAATAATATTCAGAAAATATATGCATTCCATATTTTTTCCCAAAAATATTGAATTTGAAATGAACTTATTAGGCTGTAACTATTTCTTCCACTCGTACACTATCCAGAAGATATATAGATATATTATGTGTATTAGTGTATGAAAGTAATCTGTGTATATTTAGAATGTGTGCTTGTGTATGTGTGTATATGTTCTTGATCTAAGAATTGTACACACATGAATGGACAAGTATGTATGTGTGAGAAAGAATTTTATCAATACGCGTTGTTTGCATAGCACATAAGTATATTTTTAGATTGCATTATATAAACTATGCAATGTTAAGTGTCCCTTTAAATGCCGTCCAGTGACTTCTTGTATAGATCCTTTTAGGTATATATATTTTTGACTGCCAAACCTGACATCAGACTGTATAATACTAAATAAATTACATAAGAAATATAAAAAACAGGTTTTCGGCGTCGCGGATTTTTATTTGTATAAAATGTACAAGTGGCTGAATAAATGCAACTACTTAAAATGTGTTATTACTTATCCTCAACACTGTGATGTTAAAGGTTATTACTCATGTTAAAGCAATAGGAAAAGAACTGCAACAACTGCTGAATAAAATAATTTCACTTGATCTATTTTTTGTTATAACCAGCGGGGAAAAGACTGCTTTAAAGAAGAGAAAACATCCGCTAAATGGGAAATGACCTAAATGGTTTAGATCAAAGAAATTATAATTCAAGCAAGTTTTAAGTCTTATCAATAACTTTGCAGTGCAAGTGTGCTTCGCCATC
>NC_051419.1:20497992-20498478 GCF_015228065.2 Penaeus monodon | reverse complement strand
CGTAACCCAACCTTCAATTGTGAAACAAAACGGTGAAGCCAGAAATAATAATAATAAAAAAAAAAAGTGATACGTTCCGTCAACAGAATGTTGATGTCCATTGTAACCTAAGCCAGTGTCCACGTCGAAAATATCGCCTGAAAAAATGAATCGAAAGGTGTAGATCTATCTTATGAGGAAACATGACTGATCTCGTATTATAATAAATTAGAATGAAATATATACCATAGAAATGACAAACGCAAAAACATGATTAGCAAATTATACAATATTAACGGTCATATTTACCCATACGAAATGTAAAAAGTCAAGCAAAATTATAACAACCTTGCAGGCTTACAGGGATTAAGGTGGTCATTACAGCTGGTGACAAACTGGCAGCTTCTATTATTCACAATACGACATCTTACCTGCGTAACGTCGTACGCCTGGCAGGGGAGAGGGCCGTTCCTGACCTTCTAGGAAGAGAGAGGAACCCGCGTCCAT
>NC_051419.1:20497369-20497800 GCF_015228065.2 Penaeus monodon | reverse complement strand
AGAATTGTGGGAGAATACTAGGTAGGAGAGAAGAGAGGGAGAAGCAAAAGAAGGATGAAGAAAACAGGTATGGGTGCGTATCAAAAAGAATTTTGTTCGAATCCCCGAACCAAGACTTTGATTTCACTTAAAACCACAAAAGTCGAGATAGGAACCTATCGCGTTATACCACTTTCTTTGTTTCTTTCTTTTTGGCAGTATCGAGGGCTATAATGAACAGACCTTCCTAGAATTTGTTTTTTTAACTCAATTCTAGTCAAACAACCGCAATCGGACACTGCAATCTATCAGATGGGAAAGCTACGTTCGGCATAATGGAAAATTACAGCGACTCCTGCTTATGCCTCATCACGCTGGTATTATTTTCTGTGTAATGGTACGCTGTCATACGTCTTACGCTCCATACACAGTACTCCAGCAATGTGCTTTTA
>NC_051419.1:20496468-20497170 GCF_015228065.2 Penaeus monodon | reverse complement strand
GTTTTGTTTTATGTATATCTGAAGTTGTGCACAGGGATATTGCACGAAAAAAGTAAAGAATATGTGAAGGTCGCTATATTTACATCAGTGTATTCTTATGACTGCAGTACAATAAAGTGAAAATATCGATTATGTACATATTCACATATTTGTTAAAGCTAAATGCCCAAATTAATATATTTACTAAACGCAATTGGGAACACCTTTAGCTGCACATACCTTCGTTTATTAGAATTTATAACGAACGGTATATAAATAGCAGCTTGATAATGCGAATTCCTTTATGATTTATTGAACCTATACCGTACACACCCTTCCATAATTATACAATCCCACAGACAAACTACAGAAGGGTGTAAAAAAACGTATATACCAAATACCAAAATCTACTGTAAAGCTATCAATCTACCCATAGAAACCAATGAATAATGCCTATATAATCAGCGAAGAGAATATATACATAACACTATACACCCCACCATACATTCCGGAACCACAGCACCGTCATCTGCCGCCGCCTCTCCTGCCGGCCGTGCCACCATCATCATGACAACAACAGCACGGTATTAACAGCACCTTAGCTACCAACAATGACGTCGGCAAAAGAGGTTACAAAAACAACCCCCGTTTACGTTTCTGTATTTCTCGTGTGGTAGGGGTGGCAGCTGTTAAAGGAATTTTTCTCATTGTAAATCTTTATTT
>NC_051419.1:20490356-20490859 GCF_015228065.2 Penaeus monodon | reverse complement strand
CTCTCAGAGCTGTTTTCTTGATTGGCGTGTCAGGAAGCAGATCCCAATGTCTCGCGGATGTAAGGATGTTTTGAGCAAAATTTTCTGTTCAAAAATTTCTCCGGTCTTCTAAGAAGGGAATTTGCAGCTAATTTAGCGCATCAGTATGATGTGTAGTTTGGTCCAATTATGATGCGAAATGATCTTCTCTGAAGTCTTTCTAGTTTAATTTTTCAGAGTTGGTAATAGAGAGTGTCAGAGTGGTGTTGCATATTCACAAATTGGTCAAATGAAGGTCGTCCATATGCGGGGTAGGTCATCACACCGAAGAATTTTAATTTTGATAGCATGATTTTTTTTTATTGCTGAACCACTTTAGGTCATTACTGATCACTACTCCTAACAATTTCACCTCTGAGGCGCGTGTTAAAAGCTTGTTACCTATTTTTAGAGCACTATCACAGTCGGCTAATTTGTTGAATTTAAATTCTATTTCTGTACTTTACTTCTGTGGTGTTGAATAA
>NC_051419.1:20489214-20490254 GCF_015228065.2 Penaeus monodon | reverse complement strand
CATCAATGTTTCTTGTTTTGTAGTTTTTTTGTCTTGCCAGGATAAGGCCTTTGACCCTGTTGGATACCTATGGTTCACCCTGATGATGCGTGGATATTCTTTTTAAGGGGAAACAGTTGCCAACTTGATACCAGGCTGATTTATAGAATAGTTGGTATTTAACATTCAGGTCGGCCTGTCATGGTGTGTAATCCAAGATCCGAATTCGTGAATTTTAGAATCGGGGAATCTGCGCATGATTTTGTTCCCTTTAACTGCGTGGGTACCTGATATATCTTTGGTACCCAGAGCAGTGACAGATGATCACTATTGCTCAAACGGGGAAGGAAAGTTGGACTTTCGTAAAAAAAATATTGTCTGCTATGATTTTGCCCAGGATATTTTCTCCACATGTGAGGACGGTTACAACATGCTTAAATTCAATGCAAGAGTGATTTCACCTTCAGGAAAAGTGTTAAGGATTCACAGTATTACAAAGAAGGGATTTAGGTACTTTGCTTGGAAGGAGAAAACATTTTCTATTGTGTGTTCTCTGAGGGTTTCTTGGGTAGGTGCCCATGATGGAAAGTATATCCTGCAAATGACCAGCACACTGATTTCGCAAGGCAATCATCTGGGTCGAGCTGCCAGCCATAATGTTCCAAAGTAAATGCTAGGAAGAGTTCTACAGGGTCTTGACTAGCTGGCTCTATTGTTGATGAGTCATTTTGTCCAAATGTTGCCTTCAGGTTGCGAGGTTTTGCCCTTTTTTCTATCCAAAAAGACCCTCATAGGGCTAGGAAAGGAATTTAACTTCAAAAACTCGTCAACTATAAGTGCCTTACCTTTAAGTGTAAAAATGAAGCTAGAATAATATGAATGATTCATTTTCATTTTGTGAATGCCTTCACATTGTCTACCGCTATCTTCTTCCTCTGTGTCTGTGTGGCAGTTTGTTATTTATCGGTACAACACCAATAGTTTAGTTGCCCCCTGAAGAAGTTGGGCATTAGATCTTTGCTCTCTTTTGTTTTCTTTTTTCAGTGCAGGGAGATGAGAGA
>NC_051419.1:20488923-20489168 GCF_015228065.2 Penaeus monodon | reverse complement strand
AAGGAGAGTTAAGGAGGGGAATGGGAGAATAGAAGGCAAAAGGTTGGTAGCAGGATGTGTTTGGGGAGGCTCCATTGTGGAGAGGAATCTGGTAGGGAGGGAGGGAGCGATTGATGCGTAACACACAGAACTGAGGCTGTCAGACCTACCGGACTTCCGTGCAGGTGAACGCTACGATACACCTTCCTCATTCCCAAAGAGAGGATTGAGGGTTGCCCTTTGTTTCATAAACATTTCCATTAACA
>NC_051419.1:20481383-20482248 GCF_015228065.2 Penaeus monodon | reverse complement strand
AGCTGAAGGTGAGGCAAATTATTAATTTAAACTAATTTATTATTTGGAGTGTTAGTTGGAAATATATAACATAATATGGTATATGCTAAATCCCCAGTAATGTATAGAAATACCTCATACATCCATTTAGGCAAAATGATTTCTGAAATATGGACATATAGATAGCACCAAACCCAATTTCGCTGACATTGCGAAATAAAAGTTCGGGCTAAAACATGGTAACAGAGATAGCAATCAATAAAAAAACATTGGTAATGACTTACTTCCACGTCAGGCGAGATCGCCTTCATGGGAAAGTGTGCGGTTTCTATTGCTGTTTCGAAATAATCAAGTGACAAAGTGATTTTTCATATTTTGTTATAACACAGGTGTAAATGATAGAGATGGAATGACCAAGTTCTGTCGTGATAAAAAAATCTCTTGTGACTATTAGAGCAACCTTTCGTCCTGATTCTTTTATTAAAGAAGTAAAATATCGACCAAGATTAATGAGGTCCCAGGAGGTAAAAGTTTTTGTTGCTATGAAATGGCAAGAGATAAAATAACCATCTTCTGTTATATAAAAAAAATATTTTCCCGTCTATTCTGAAGTGCGGAGGTGCCAGTTCGACATGTTGGGCCTGGAACTGGCATCACAGCGCGAGAGTGCCAGGCGCACCCCTGCGGCGGTAACCCGTAACGGCAGTTTTCATCCGCTGGGGTCACGGAGGAGCATCCTTGCTGGTGAGTGAACAGCTTTCATTGGGCTGTCGAGACAGATCATGGCAGAATCGGAAGAATATGAATTAGGAGTAACATAAAGAGAATATGATTTTTTTTCTTTTACAATGATTCATTTAATCTACTTTTGTTATCTATTTTAACA
>NC_051419.1:20479737-20479992 GCF_015228065.2 Penaeus monodon | reverse complement strand
GACGTTCGCAGTAACAATGTTCTAATTCCCTCTTTCAACAAAATATCAAATCAGGCCAAGCTGTTTCAGAACAAGCCAAAGAAGATTAACGTAGTAGAAAAAATAAAGATAAAAAGTTATCTAATACGATAGCCTTCCAAACAGATATAGTTCTGATTCGAGCTTTAATTGAGAGGGTCTGCTGTATATATAACAAAATGGTTCCCTAATGGTTTCATGCAGCATTGTTTAAGATAGCGAGTGTAAAACACAACT
>NC_051419.1:20479283-20479350 GCF_015228065.2 Penaeus monodon | reverse complement strand
GCATACAGAAAAATAAAAGCCCATGCGTATTTTGCTTGATTTTTAGTTACTCTGTCATAATATTTCA
>NC_051419.1:20475936-20476226 GCF_015228065.2 Penaeus monodon | reverse complement strand
ATAAAAGAGGCTCTCCGAAAAACAGAGAATGGGATTGCCATGTGAGGTAACAGGGCAAACATTGCCTCCTCTGAAACCACGATAAATAAACTAAAATTACAGTGAACATTTCTTACAACCTTGCCAGCCGTAGTAAATAGAAACAGTATTGATAAGCTGCATCACAGTATTTACTTAGAATGGGCAGCGTTGTCTGTGGAGATTTAATTCGCAAGTTCCCCGGGTCAGTGAGAAAAAGAATTTAATGCTGACAGCACTCTTCTTCTACTTTATACTGTTGCTCTCTGGAA
>NC_051419.1:20474507-20475168 GCF_015228065.2 Penaeus monodon | reverse complement strand
TCCAAGGCGTCGACAGCCCTGAGAAGATGAGCGAACCGAAGGCCGCAGGCTCGGCGGAGGCAGCCAAGGGGGCCGAGGAGGAGCGCGGGACGTGGGGGAACCAGTGCGAGTTCTTCCTGTCGTGCCTGGGCTACGCCGTCGGCTTCGGCAACGTGTGGCGGTTCCCTTACCTCTGCTACAAGAACGGCGGCGGTGAGTGCGCGGGGCGTGGCTCAGGGGAACGGCTTTGTACTGGGCATAAGGGGGAGGGGGATATGTTAAGAGAATGGCGATTTAGATTATTGCCATGTACTGGTTCCTTCAAAATATAATATTATAAAATACTTTATTAGATAACAGCTGTTACGCTAACCTGGCGTCATATCAAAATCCGAATTTCTGTTGCCATGTTAGTAACTGTTTAGACATCTTTTTATATGAATACAATGACATGTATTCTGATTGCTCATATTTCTTGAAAAGCAATCACATAACTTTTTACTTCTTATTTTATATTTTTTATTTTTAATAGAATTAGATGTTAAATAATTACCAGAAAAAAGGAGAGAACTTCCATGTCCAATTTGCTTTGCCTTTGCTCAGTGGGATTAGAATCTTAAATCCCTCACCTTGGCGTCTCTCTCTTTATCTTTTGCTTTTTCTCTTGCATTCTGGCAAGTTG
>NC_051419.1:20470304-20470569 GCF_015228065.2 Penaeus monodon | reverse complement strand
TTTACTGTATGAGTGTGTTTTATTTTATCTTATTTTATTTTATCATTCTTTTTTTGTGTGTGTGTCTATGAGTCAGGAAGGTACACCTGAGAACTATTCTGTCATGTTCATTTTTGAAACACAGAAACGCAAATGAAATATTGAACACCTATACTGAATAACTTGAATTTCCCCAGACAACACGCTTCGAAACGTACACATGGTTACAAACGTGACTGAAAAAAGAAACAGGTCACTGGAATACAAACTAAAAATACACTCATAG
>NC_051419.1:20469758-20470253 GCF_015228065.2 Penaeus monodon | reverse complement strand
TTTAGTTTGTTTTACATAATATTCTTAATACATACAACTGTGTCAAACATACATCCTCCTCGTATTTTTCCGCGCACCTTTCCATACTGATGATGACGTAACATGCTTGTGAGTGAACAGAGATGAGCTTGAATACATGTGGTGCAATGACTCGAGGACCCTTTTGGATAAGTGACGTAGCATTTCATGACCTTAGAGGTGACCATGTTCTTTCTATAGACAATGCCTGGCCTTGAGAGGATTTAATATATGAGCTGTTATTGTGTATGTGTTATCCCCCGCGGGTTCGTTATGTGCAAATGTCGCACTTCTCGAAAACAACATGGACGTGATTAATGTAGTGTTGAAGATTAGTTTTTTACTTTTTTTCATTTGAAGATGTATCGTAAAGATAATTTTGATTTGCATTTGATTTGAAAGCCATTCAGGACACCCAATTAGCCATAGGAATTTACACTCAATGTGATAGATGGGGATATTAAGAGACTGACAAAC
>NC_051419.1:20469265-20469622 GCF_015228065.2 Penaeus monodon | reverse complement strand
GGACCTACCTGCATTTGTCTTGGATTATTTCCATGATTATAGACATACGTTTATCCTCTCAACCTGTGTCATGATGAGAAAAACACTCTTTATTTTGACTTCAAAAAATATCAGTGACATCTATTTCATAGCAACATGCACACACACAACGTGTCCACTATGTATAGTATAAACAATACACGTGCATAGTCGAAAGCTACGAAAATGGAGACAGAAAGAGTCTAGAAACGCAGAATATAGAAAGTAATAGGAAAGAGGCAAATATATGTGTAAGCAAATAGAAATATCTTGATTAGTCTGGAGAAATACACACGTTTGCACAAACATTTAGTAACACACAGAGATACACTCAATCAT
>NC_051419.1:20468759-20469223 GCF_015228065.2 Penaeus monodon | reverse complement strand
TTTACATCCACACACACTCAATCAAACACAGACACAGATATCCGCAGCGCAAAGAACACAATATACACAGAAGACATAGATATATAACAATAAATTCACCTTTCATTTCTTGAATTATTCTCGTAATCATTAATCTCTTTTTACTCACTGACGCATTTTTCTTGTTCACTTAATTCATTGTTTATCGGTCTTCCTCAAATAATAATTCACTTGCGCTTGCCATTTATTGATCAGTTCTCTCATTTTCTCGCTCTCTCTTCATCTTTTACTAATTACACACGGAATGATTCCTTTCCCATGCCAATTTCTGATTAATTGTCTCATCCTCTCTCTATTCCTTTCCATTTACTCATCGGATGATCATCTCTCTATCCCCTGTTTTTTTACCTGTTCTTCCGTTATTTAATTCTCTGATTCATTTTATTTTGCCTTTTCGGTATTCCTCTTCTCATTCTCTCATGCCT
>NC_051419.1:20468571-20468656 GCF_015228065.2 Penaeus monodon | reverse complement strand
CTCTCTCCATTCTTTACAGTTTACTCATCGAATAATCCTTTTTCTCGTACTGTTTACTGACTAATTCCCTCATCTCTTCAGCGTT
>NC_051419.1:20467875-20468508 GCF_015228065.2 Penaeus monodon | reverse complement strand
AATGTCAAATACTCCTCGAATAGTTTTCTCTATCATGTCATTTATTGGCCATTTTTCTCTCATTCTGTTTTCCGTTTCCTGCCTCACGCGATATCAGTTATTTCCCTGCAGTACAATCTATCAGCCAATTCTCTCGTTCTCTCCTCATCCCAAACCATTTACTCAATTTTCTTGTCCATGCCATTCATTGGCCATTTCTCTCCCATTCTGTGTCTAGCGGCTTTCCTCACCCCAGACTAATTCTTCTCTCTTTGATACAAATTATTAGCTAATTCTCTCGTTTTCTCCTCATTCCAAACCATTAATTTATCTACCAATTCTTTCTGTCATGCCATTTTCATTGACCATTTCTCTATTCTTTTCACCGGCCTTCCTCACCCGATTTCAAAGAATTCTCTTTATTGCAATCTATCAACCGACCTCATTTCCTCATCGACCAGTTCACTCTGCCACGCCATTTATTAACCATTCCTTTCTCTCCCTTTTTCCAGCGGCCTTCCTCATTCCCTACACAATCATGCTGCTGTTCTCCGGCCTCCCGATCTTCTTCATGGAGCTCGCCCTCGGCCAGTACGTCAGCCTGGGTCCCGCTCTGCTCTTCCCCAAACTGGCTCCTGTGTTCTCGGGTAAGTA
>NC_051419.1:20467748-20467844 GCF_015228065.2 Penaeus monodon | reverse complement strand
AGAGAGACAAAGGGAGGAGCTGGTGGTGGAGAGATGGTGGAGAGGGAGAAAGGATGAGGTTGGTGGTGTGAGATAGAGGAAAGAGAAATGGAAAGG
>NC_051419.1:20467508-20467683 GCF_015228065.2 Penaeus monodon | reverse complement strand
GTTTAAAGGAGGGACTGGGGCAGAGAGGGAAAGTGGGGGAGAAATGTGGGAGGGAAAAGAGAGAAATGGACAGGGACAGGAAGGAGGATGTGGAGGGAATGAATGCAGGAGTGAGAGAAAATGGGGGTAGGGAAGAAGCGGATGGGGCGGCATATATGATTTGAAACAGAAAATT
>NC_051419.1:20467394-20467473 GCF_015228065.2 Penaeus monodon | reverse complement strand
GGTAAAGCAGAAGAGAGGAAGAACAAGGAACACAAAGGAAGAACACATAAGGCGAAACAATCTAATTTCCATAATACCA
>NC_051419.1:20466411-20466987 GCF_015228065.2 Penaeus monodon | reverse complement strand
AATGATTTGTTTTTTCAATTTTGTTCGAACTTAATAACGAAGGATTTTGTGTTTTTTTGGCTCTTATTGTTAGCATTCTTACTATCATTCTTGGCGGGGTTATTATCACTATTGTCATTAACATCCCGATTCCTCCCCTTCACCTTTTACCCTCCTCTTGTCTCTCCTTCTTATCTCTTATTTACCTCGTCTTCCCTCCCCTTCTTATGTCTTATCTGCATGTTCTTACCTCCCCTTCTTATCTCCCTCCTCTTCCTTCCCTTCCTTATCTCTTTCCTCCGTTTCATATCTTTCAACTCCCCCTTTCCATCCAATATTTATGTCTTATCTCCCCTTCTTATCTCTCACCTTCCTTCCGTGTCTCATATCTCCTCCTTTTACTCTCCCCCAACGCCCCCGCAGGCCTGGGCTGGGGGATGGTCGTGATCCCCCTCCTGACGGCGCTGTCCTTCAACGTGATCATCGCCTGGTCCTTCTTCTACATCTTCGCCTCCTTCAGTGACGTCCTGCCCTGGAGCCGCTGCGACAATGACTTCAATTCCATTAGTAAGGGGTTTTGTTATCATTCATATAAAA
>NC_051419.1:20466101-20466214 GCF_015228065.2 Penaeus monodon | reverse complement strand
AGACAGACACTATGACACGCGCACCCACAGATAGCCCCTCAAAGATGGTCAGATTACATAACCATTATGTCTTGAAAGAGATGGTTTATATAAATACCTGAAAATTGGACACG
>NC_051419.1:20465834-20466074 GCF_015228065.2 Penaeus monodon | reverse complement strand
CCTCTACGTAGTTGGTTATCATTTCTATCAACAAATGGTTGTTTGGTTTCGGATAATAGTTATTCGCAAAGATGGTTATCATGTCATATCATGTCATTTTTGAGAATAGTTGTTTCCGATGACTTACGAACGGACACACGTAACTGTAGAATCAAGACAGTTCGTTCCTTTGCACTCTGATTCTGTCATGTTAGTGCCGATCCAAATAGCCAAGCGAAGGGAATATGGTCCTTTTAGTCA
>NC_051419.1:20464036-20465685 GCF_015228065.2 Penaeus monodon | reverse complement strand
GAGGTAATGCAGTTTCTCATTATTCCACAACCCTCCTCCTTTACAAGAATTAGAACCCACACACTGGTCCTCACATAAAGTCCGCAAAATGATATTCACAATATTGTGATCTACAGTATTTCGCCTGCTGCCTGGTAAACAAATGACAGTCGATGACTTATGATATAGACTAAGATACCTGCAGTATACAAACTGAAAATTAAGCAAAATCAGTATGGGGTTATTTGATGATTTTTGTCATTTCCTTTGCTGCCATATACGGCGAAATGACACGTACATTCTTAGTATCAGGAAAAGTAACATAACCTGATAGATTCATGATAAGAAACTAAACCGTCATCTGACTTCATAATTATGTAGCCAATCACAACACCGGTTAATAGGCAATGAAAATGTGTTATAAAGAGCAGCGGTAGTTGAGCACACCCTTGGTCATAGGAACTATCCACACTAGATCCTGTCTACCCACATTTGAGTTTGAAAACGCGGGTTTGTACTTTGTGGCAAAGACTCACACATTCACTAATATGACTTGTTTTAAACGGTAGACAGTCTGTGATTTACTTTTTCGATTTTTGAAAAGCTGATATTCCACAGAGTTTAACTACGTTCCTTGTGTTTTATTCATAATTTTGTCAACGTCTTAGACTTATTCCTTTACCATCCACATACATCTTTCATCAAATCCGAATTCTTCCTCTTGAGTGTCCTCATCCTCTCCTATCCCTTCAACCTCAAAGACGTCTTGCCCTTCTTCTTCTTTGGCACAGTTTCCTTGGTATCTGCTCAGTAACCAAACTTCTTCCTATTATCCTTCGCTCGTCTCCCTAATCAGCTCTGTCCTCCTTATCCTATCGCCTATTTCTTTTTTCTTATCAACCTTTTTTTCTAGTTATTCCATCTCCCATCATCTTTCCACCCTAACTTCAGTATCCGACCCTCTTTTCATCATCGATCTACTAATCTCTTGTTTATCATTGATTATTAATTTTCCTTTTATCCTAACAGTCCTTCCTCCATCATGAATAGTTCCTTTGACTTAATGGCCGATCACCTCAATTTTCTTATTTTACCCTCCTTTTCACATGATATATCCCCTCCTCTCCTCCTTCTCCATGCTAAAAAAATAACTACCTCCCCCCTCCATCCTTCTGCTGTACCTGTTTCTTTCTAACTCCCTGCCTCCTTCGTCCTTCCTTCCAGACTGCTTCACCGACGCAGAGGCCGAGGCGTGCAAGAATTCCTCCCTCGTCTACTACAACCGGACCTGCCTCAGCGTCGGGGACTACTGCGGTCTGGCTGGCTTGGGGGAGTTCAACAAGACCCACTGCCACGACCCCGCCAACGGGTCGGCTTGGGTCAGACCCGTCGAGACAGTCCTCACGAGGATTTCAGCCAGCGAGGATTATTTCAAGTGAGGGAAATTTCTTCTCTGTTACATTTAAAGACAAATATGAAGGTTTACAATGTATTTTTATCAATAGTATTATTGCGATGATATAAAGTGGTTTAGAGAATAGAAATATGTTTAATTCATATCGCAAAAAATCAATTACGTCTAGTAACTCTCAAAGGATATCGGTTCAATCTCTATTAGAAACACAACAATAGTGTATGTTACGAATCGAAACCAACTTGCAACCTCTGAT
>NC_051419.1:20463698-20463962 GCF_015228065.2 Penaeus monodon | reverse complement strand
ACACACTGCAGGAACCGCATGCTGGGCGTCACGGGGCGGTCCTGGGACGACATGGGCGGCCTCAGATGGGAGCTGGTGGGCTGCCTGGCGCTGGCGTGGGTGATCGTGGGCGCGTGCCTGGCCAAGGGCATCAAGTCGTCCGGGAAAGTCGTCTACTTCACCGCCCTCTTCCCCTACGTCATCCTCGCCATCCTCTTCGTCAGGGGTAAAGCGAGGGGCTCTGAAGCTGGAGCTGCCTTCTGTCCGTATTTGCATATTCCCTAT
>NC_051419.1:20463360-20463432 GCF_015228065.2 Penaeus monodon | reverse complement strand
AGATAAGGGTGCATTTACTTTTCTTTATTTTACTTTTTCTTGCTTTCCCCTTTAGGCCGCTTTCACACCAAA
>NC_051419.1:20461789-20463131 GCF_015228065.2 Penaeus monodon | reverse complement strand
GAAAGTAATCAAGCGCGGTCATGCCTCTTCCAGGTAATGAACCATTTAACATAACATTCAACAAACTGTGGAGAAATATAAATGATTGTGTGATACATCATTTCAGTACAGTAACAATATTCTGCATAAATAAATGAGGGGAATTTTGGTTTACCTCATACTCCAATTCATTTATATCGTACGCAGTACGCGAATGCTGTCCATCAAAAACGGGTGTATCAAGTAGGAGTGCAGGTGACCCTATATTGATGCACAGTAGTCTCTGCTCGGAGTCACCCAAACTTAACCCTCCCACTCCCTGGACAAAGAAAGAAGGGGGTATTGGAACAAGTCCCCCACCTTATTCCACTGTGTGACAATTAAATGATTGTCGTAAAGTTCCTTAGTACTTAGGACCATCATAACATCATCCTCCTCCAATGTTCCATCTTATGAACTAAGTGAAAATAGCCTGACACGCACCATGTGTAACCTTGGTCCGAAATCACCGTGCCACGTGTCACTTGCCACAGGCAACATGTCATTCTGGTGAGAAAGTGGCCTATTTTTTGCTGATACAGTACAGGTGAAAATTAACGATACAGCTTTAATTTTTTCGAACCTAAAGTTGATTCAAAATTGAAGAAACTATTCCTTCCTTTCACATCCCTTCTTATCTTTCATCTCCCTCCTTTTACCCCCCCCCATCTTATCCCTTGCCTCCATCTATTTACTTCGCCATCTTACCTCTCATCTTCCTTTTACTACCTCCCCTTCGTATCTCTCATCTCCCTCCTCTTACGTAACGCCTCTTCTCTCCGCTTCTTATTTCTCATCTCTCTCCTCTTATCCCTCCTTCATATCTCTTACTTCTCCTAATCTGCCATCTCCCTCTTCTTATCTCTCATCACCCTCCTCTTATTTAAAACTTCTATTCCCCCCTTACTTATTCCGCATCTCTCTTCTTTTATCCCTTTTTCGTACCTCGTACTTCCCCACCCCGTTCTCCTTTTGCTTTAGCTTTCTCCCCCTTTCTTTTCTCTCATCTCTCTTCTCTTATCCCTCCGTCTTACCTCTTAACCTCTCCTCCTTATCTCTCATCTCCTCTTTTTTATCTCCAGGCATCACCCTCGACGGGGCGATGAAAGGGATCGATTTCTACTTCCTGCAGCCGGACTTCTCTCGCCTGAAGGAGGTGGAGGTGTGGAGCGACGCCGCCATTCAGATCTTCTATTCCCTTGGCGTCTCCTTCGGCTGCCTCATCACGCTCTCCTCCTACAACAAGTTCAACAATAACTGCATGAGGTTCGTGGATCAGAAATGAGAGAAATAGTGATAATGGTGGTAGTGGTAATGATAACGT
>NC_051419.1:20461567-20461724 GCF_015228065.2 Penaeus monodon | reverse complement strand
GAATTTTTTCCGATTATCCACAACTCTTCTTTCTTCATAAGTTGGTTATTTCCCCGGTCTATCGTGGTGTTTACTTCACACGTTGGTTAATTTTCCCATTTTCCTTTTTTTTTTTTCTTCTCTGCCTGACTCTGTACTTGACCCATTTATATTTTCA
>NC_051419.1:20461019-20461544 GCF_015228065.2 Penaeus monodon | reverse complement strand
AGAGACGCCATCATCATCGCCTTCTCCAACTGCTCGACCTCCGTCTTCTCCGGCTTCGTCATCTTCAGCATCCTGGGTTTCCTGGCGCAGGAGCTCGGCGTGGAGGTGAAGGATGTGGCTTCCTCGGGCTCTGGTTTGGCCTTCATCGTGTATCCTGCGGCAGTGTCCCTCCTGCCCCTTCCGCAGCTGTGGTCTGTCCTCTTCTTCGTCATGCTCATCAACATTGGCTTGGCGTCGCAGGTGGGAAGCCGGCCTCGCCTTTTCCCTTTTCCTTCCTCGTATCCTTGCCTCAATTGCACACTTTTTTATTGAGTATTAATGTTGTTGTTGTTGCTGGTTGACATCTTTCTATGTTGTTATTATTATTTTACATCATTCTTTCTTTATTAGTAGCAGCATTTTACAACATTTTATTTATTTTTACATTAGTTTTTTTTCCTTTTTTTTACTTGAATTAGATTATCTGTTCTTTTTCTTCATTATGATCTTCTCTATAATTCCTTGCTTGTTTTTCTCTCTTATCTT
>NC_051419.1:20460066-20460985 GCF_015228065.2 Penaeus monodon | reverse complement strand
CTCTTCGTACTTTCCTTTCCCTTTCTCTTGCAGCCTTGTTTTTTCTTTTTCGTCCCTTTCTCATCTCATTCCTCTGATTCACCAATTTTTTGGAGTAAAGAAAAATGGTGCAAAGTAATAAGAAATATTGCATATAAGTAAAACAAAAATCCAGACATGTGTGAATATAAGTATTAAATTTGATCAGAATAAAAAGCAAACGGAGAATCAGAGCATCCCAGACCCGCGGGTGAGTTGCCAAATTTCCCTTTTCTGAGACTGTGACACATTGTATGTTCCACGATTTTCTACATTTTCTACGTTTCCTATTGTATGTTATCTTGATTCCAAATTTTAAAAAATGCGAATAAGATACCAGACAATTGCTATAGTTTGCTAGAAACATGACATATCCTCATCATTATACTTGTGACGAATTTCTGCATCTGTATTGTTAATACATCGAATGCGCACACGCAGGGACAAGAGAGGAAAAAGTAAGTGAAACGTTATATTACGGCACGAAAGACGAAAATGAAGAAACCAAAAAGAATAATGATAAGAAATCTTCTATTATTTAATTTTTATTCCATTTCTCTGTCTCTGCCTCAGCTGACGATGGTTGAGACCGTGACCACTACCCTGTTCGACTACATGCCCTCCCTCAGGCACCGTAAGCCCCTCGTCGTCGCCTGCGTGTGCTTCGTGATCTTCCTGCTGGGGCTTTCGATGTGCCTCGAGGGCGGGATACTCATGTTCGAGCTCTTCTTCTGGTACTCCGCCGGGATCTCCGTCATTATCCTGGCCATCGCGCAGATCGTCGGCGTTGTCTGGGTTTACGGTAGGCTGGGCGGAGGGGAAGGGGGAGGGGGAGGGGATGCTGGGTTGTTGGTGCAGTTGGTGTTCTTGTTTTAGTGGAACTTTTCTTACGTATAACTGC
>NC_051419.1:20459449-20459952 GCF_015228065.2 Penaeus monodon | reverse complement strand
GCTGCAACCACAAGCACGTATAAACAGATTTCATGCTAAGCATCCATTATCTTATCTTGTGTACGAAAGTTATTTGTGTAAAATGTAACGTTTCTTGCATCCGCTAGTTCTTTGTCTTCTGTATCTGTATATACTTTTGAAGGTCATTTTATACGTTCACTCTCTCCCTCACCCCCCTTTCTAACTCCATCCCCCCCAGGTTTCCGGAGATTCCTGAGTAACATCAAGGAAATGGGCGTATACATCCCCGCCCCTCTGAAGGCCTACTGGCTGGCTACTTGGGTCTTCATTACACCCGTTATGCTCGTGGTGAGTAGCGTGAAGCAAGTTTGAAAATTGGAAAGAAAATTTAGCTGAAGTGGGCTTAAGGTGACAGATGGCTCTACGTATAATTTGATTAGTGTTATGTCAACAAGGTTGTTTCTTCTGATGACTGTTTGTGTATAGAAGCATATATACGCGAAGCCGTATACGAACAGACACACATTCACTCACACACCCAT
>NC_051419.1:20458975-20459418 GCF_015228065.2 Penaeus monodon | reverse complement strand
TGCTCTCACGGCCCATCCCTTCGCAGGTGATCTGCTTCTTCTACATCTACTTCTTCGTGCCGGCGTACTGGGGCGACTACGTGTTCCCGGCCAACATCCAGATCCTGGGCTGGCTCCTCTCCGCCTCCTCCATGGGCCTCATCCCGCTCGGAGCCCTCGCCGCCATCTGCAAGACCAAGTCCTTCAGGGAACTCTTCCAGACCTCGCCTGACCTGTGTCCTGCGCACGTCAGGTCACAGAGGGCGGCGCAGGAGGAGAGGCCTGCAGCTAGCTTCGAGTATGACAACGCGGCGTTTGAAGAGACGCAGAATAAAGTGAGTGCGGGAAGGGTGCGGGTGGGCGGGGTTGTGGGATGTGAGTGCGTTTATTACGGGAGAGTGTGGACGGTGTTTACGGGAGGGTGAGTGTGTTACAGGTGCATGCATTGGTGCTTTTGCATCAGT
>NC_051419.1:20458727-20458922 GCF_015228065.2 Penaeus monodon | reverse complement strand
ATGATACTGTAGCAACACGACTTGCAACATGTAGGTTGGGTCACATCAGGTCCAACAATCCTTGCTCTCTCACCGCTCACTGTGAGACCTGACTGGTTGACACAGACACCTCACGGATCTCTAATTGGTCCACAAGCTCCCCTTGTTTCCTGTTCGCCCCCGTGTACTTAAGCTTCAGGATCAGGAACCGAGATC
>NC_051419.1:20445317-20445616 GCF_015228065.2 Penaeus monodon | reverse complement strand
TCTTGTACTCTCTGGAAGACCTGACTACTCATTGCTCTCTGATTAGACTACATTCCCTCATTCCCTGTACAAAGCCCTCATGTACTAAGCTTCAGCTCCGCAACCGGATCAGTCACTCAGCAATCATCAACAACTGGCTCCTCATACACTCCATTACTATAGGCAAACAGAAACCACGTAGGCTAGACGGCAGCTCACACCTATAACTCACTGCAAGGAAAGAACTTCCAAAATATTTCCAAAACACAAAGAATGGAAAGATATTCACCATCTTACCTTGCGAACTTTAGAGACAACCT
>NC_051419.1:20441670-20442567 GCF_015228065.2 Penaeus monodon | reverse complement strand
ATATATTTTCCAAAAACACAAAGAAAGTGGAACATATACATTTTTCAATTTACCTTGCGAACAATGTTAGAGACAACCCTAAGCACTTCTTTAAGTTCTGCAAGTCGAGCAGAAATGACACTACGGCACCACAGCCTTAAATGAAATCAACAACACTCTTGTGACTGACCTAGAACACAAAACATGTCTACTCAACACACACTTCCGACCCTTTTTCACACACGAAGACTACAAAACACTCAACGTACTAGATAGTCCTTTCCCTCCAATCCCTCCACTTGACATATCGACCATTGGCATCCAGAAACTGCAGAGAACACTGGACGCCAAGCCACCGAACCAAATTCCCACATTAATCCTGAGGTCTCTGCCATTGCTCTTATCTTATAATCTCTTTTCACTCAATCTCTCCTGTATACATATATCTGACTTTGTGCAAATACCACCCCCTTTTCAAGACAGGCGACCCACAGAGCCGACAAGCTATCGCTCCATCTTCCTCATATTAATCGTTTGCAAAATTTTCGAACACAGAATGCACAAACACAGCATGAACCAGATGGACGTTCACAACATGGTTTTCGGCCCAAACGATCACGCGAGACACAACTGATTTCAACCCAAGCTGAAAATACAAAAAAGGAACCTTTCTGCCGACTGGACACACTTAGTTTTTTCTGATGTGACCCAACGTGTCCTGTTGACGGTGCATCTTCTGGTTCTATCCCTGTTTTTTCTGGCATTTCGGAAGGCTCCGTTCTCGGCTCCCTTAGTTTCTTGAATACATAAACGTTCTTCCATTATCCTCACCTAAATCTTCCGCTAGACATTTTGCTTACGACAGTCTTCTGTTTCGACCAATTAACACTGAAGACGATTGCAGACTCCGCCATGGTA
>NC_051419.1:20440574-20441044 GCF_015228065.2 Penaeus monodon | reverse complement strand
TGTCTGTGTGTCTGTGTGTGATATCTGTTACCTCTGGTTTACAGTGTTCGCTTCTTGATATACTGTAGTTAACCCTAAAATCACAAACGTTTTCTATCATTATAAATAATTCCCTTAGCGTAAACAATAACAATTTGTATATTTTATCTCATGACATGATATATTTAAACGTATCGCTACAGTTGTTACTTCTGTCATTAGGAATGTTATTAATATATTTTTCTCCTCCTTAGCTGTATCCTGAACTTACACCAACAGAGTGACACAAGATGAACTAAAGAAGATCACAGAATCTCAGAAAAAACGAGCCTGCAGAGGCATGACACTGATTGCTATATGAGACACGGATTCCTATTTTCAGATAGGAAGGAAGATGAAGCCAAATAAATAACTCAATAAAGTGAGCGTAGAACAGACGCCAATCTATAATCTGCTCTCTTTAATTAGTATGTATATGTGTCCAGAGTAAC
>NC_051419.1:20433387-20433500 GCF_015228065.2 Penaeus monodon | reverse complement strand
AGAGACACCAGCAGTACTAGAAGCTATCCGAAAACAGGGAGTAGAGGAGGTATATTGTAAAATACTGGAAGATATATACAAAGATGGAACAGCAACCATCAAGCTCCACTCCG
>NC_051419.1:20430460-20430833 GCF_015228065.2 Penaeus monodon | reverse complement strand
GCTTCAGGTATTGCAGGCATCCATTCTGTGTAGTTTCATACATGAAATATAACGTACAAGAGTATAATGCCCATGGTAATTCATCATGAAGTTCACGATATAAATTGCGTAACATACTAATGTATAGGCTTGTTGGCCACCAAGGTTTATGGTAAGCGTTATTAATCTTTAGTAATCGTGTACAATTTTGTAAAAGTGCAATCAATACAGTATTTGGGAAAAAAAAATAAAAATCTTTAAGTTGTGGTCTTTTTTTCGCCCCATAGTTTCGCTCTCAGACGAACGAACTCGCACATAGAAGAGGCATGTTAAAAAAGCAAGGTAAAATTAAGTAGATTTAACAATAATATGTTCTGCTGCATTATCTAACAGA
>NC_051419.1:20430090-20430415 GCF_015228065.2 Penaeus monodon | reverse complement strand
CACTATTTCAGTTGCCATGAAACGTACAGATTAAAACCTATTCTATATTTGTTATGAAATAACAACGTTGTGAAATAACGAATACCCATTTACATGTATAAGTTCAATAAAGATGTTTAAGTCACACATTCCCAAGAAGATGTACAAGAAATGTGAAGACATTGCAAACAACAAGCGGATAAGAAAAATTTTTTTACGAACAACACTAAGCTCTCTTGTCTTTGAAACCATAACAAAATAGTGTGAATTATAATATACAGGCGCTATATTGCTGAAACATTTGGAATTAAGTGTTTAGAAACCTTGTACCAAAACAGGACAATGT
>NC_051419.1:20429720-20429941 GCF_015228065.2 Penaeus monodon | reverse complement strand
AAAAGGAAGACGAGAAAGAAAACGGGTACACAAAAGTCACACACAGAAAAGTACACACGTTGAAGCAAACGCAGAAAAGTAGAAAAGGAAACAATGTGCCGTACAGAAACAAGCAAACACACCAAAAATACAAATAAACAAAAGAGCAGACACAAAGAAATGACAATAAAACAAGCATGCAGTAAAAGGACACACGCGCACGAGAAGCAAAACACGTACTC
>NC_051419.1:20429128-20429590 GCF_015228065.2 Penaeus monodon | reverse complement strand
ATGACAATAATTATGATAAAAAATACACCTATAATAAGGGAAACACATATAGAAGAAGAAAATCAAGAGCACAGTCAAAATAAAATAATTTTAGCCATAGGAAAACAAAGAAAAAAACAAGCACACGCGTAGGCCTACACATGCGTACAAAAACAAAAAAAATGGGAAGAAAAAACAAGAAGCAAAGAAAAAACAAGAACACATACGAGAGAATGAAATTAAACACAAAAAATACAAGCAACAAAAGGCACACACACACAATAAGACGCACACATCCAACGATAAACAACAATACAACCAACGAAAACAAACATACATAACCAGCAACAAAACAAAAAAGCAAAACAAAAACAAAAACACAACAAGAACAAAAAAAAATACACACAACCAACAAAACACAAACAAAAATCAGACACAACCGACACACAAAGAAAAAAAGGGAAAACAAAATAATACATGCAT
>NC_051419.1:20428584-20428999 GCF_015228065.2 Penaeus monodon | reverse complement strand
ACCAACATCAACAATAGAAAAACACATAGTGTAACAATGAAGAAAACAAACAACGAAAAACACAAACACACTTACAACTAACAAAAAAAAGCATCCACCCATAGCCAACGAAAAAACACGCACAAAAAACGGGAATAAAGCCCAGCCCTCGAGCAACGCAAAGAAGGATAAAACAGGTTAATAAAAACTTTGGATTTCATAATAAAAATTTTCTTAGATAACAACTCCAAGACTGACTTATCTAAGACAAACACATTCCGGAAAAGCGTTTCCTTGATATTTCTTATCTATATTACCGCCTCGTTTCTCAGAAAATACCATACGGTCCTGTAGAAGCCCTTTTCCTTCTTTTTCTATGAGAACACGTCTCCACATTATCTTATCTGCCTTTATATCTCTTCCATGTATATACAGA
>NC_051419.1:20422366-20423071 GCF_015228065.2 Penaeus monodon | reverse complement strand
CATGAACACGTGAAGCCCACGTGATGGAAAGCGCTATCAACTCAAAAGGATTAACACTTTTCTGGCAAAACGTTATCATAGGAGCAGTACACAAGTATTTCCACAATAGGCTTTGTGGCCTCGGGTAAGCAACACACAGGACGGAGGTGAGGCAATCAGCGCTGACGGTCGTTGATATAACGATATAGTCTTTATCCTTTTTTGTTCTGCAGATTTGATAAGTGAGTATCTATATTTATCTATATGGATGTAGTTCTTTTTTATTATTTTGTGATATATATCACTATGGTTTCTTAAGTCATATTCAATAGGAATTGCTAGATTGGATAACTATCATCTTACTGCATGAAAATTATGAATAGAATATCTACTTGGGAGACGATATTCAAAAGGATATAGTATAGCTGTCATATAATCCTATATTCTGATGCTAAAACTACAAAAATAAATTTTAAGAATCCGCTGTGTTCCATTATCATTCACATGAATTTCACATTGAGAAAGCTATGGACAAGATGGAAAACTCCGAGATGAAAGGAAGTGACGAAAGAAGCGGAGGAGGATGAGGAGCGCGGGACGTGGGGGAACCAGTGCGAGTTCTTCCTGTCGTGCCTGGGCTACGCCGTCGGCTTCGGCAACGTGTGGCGGTTCCCTTACCTCTGCTACAAGAACGGCGGCGGTGAGTGCGTGGGGCGTGGCTCGAGG
>NC_051419.1:20421785-20422139 GCF_015228065.2 Penaeus monodon | reverse complement strand
GGTTATAGGGATGAGGGTGGTTGGAGATAAGAAACGGCGGCGCGAGTGCACGGGGCGTGGCTCAAGGGAACGGCTATGTCCTGGGTGAGGGAGATAGATAGGCGACGAGAACGCCGGCGGTTCTGGCGTTGGTGCAGACAGGGAATTATGCCACAGGAACGGCAACGGCGGGGGTGCGAGAACATGTGTAGTGAATAAACAAGAAGAGTTGGGGGTCTGCTAAGAGATGACTTACGAGAAGAGCTTTGTCATAGGTACAAAGATGGGAGAATGATGCGACGTGGGCGGGTCTGTCCTGTAGGCGCCAAACAAGCAGCCCGAGGAACGCCACAGATAAAGACGGAAAACAAATAT
>NC_051419.1:20421225-20421433 GCF_015228065.2 Penaeus monodon | reverse complement strand
ATTTAGTTCTTCAAGTTTATTATTTTCAGATCTATTCGGTTTTCATTAGTCACAGTATTTTTTGATATACGAAATCAAGTAAACATTAATCCTAAAATGTTATAGCATCACATATTTCATTTCTTCTATGACTGAGAAAAATATTAGATTTGCAATTGCAATAGAAATAAAAGGCGGGAAACAAGAGAGGCGCGCTAGCTCATTATCC
>NC_051419.1:20420772-20420958 GCF_015228065.2 Penaeus monodon | reverse complement strand
TCAAGGCGTTGCTGACGACTGCTTGCTTGAGAGATTTGCTTCACAAGCCTCGAGCGGCAATCTGGTCCCCCGATGTCCCGCTTGGCTGTTTGGGCACCAGAGGGACCCCCCTCCGCGGGCGACTCTGACCGGCTTGCAGTCACCAGTCACAAGCTTTGTGTTTACCCAGCGGTCAGATTTGAAGGA
>NC_051419.1:20420148-20420714 GCF_015228065.2 Penaeus monodon | reverse complement strand
GGGGCGAGAAAGGGTGGCATTTGATAAACGCATTGGATATACTGTAATAAAATATTTTATGAGCCTTTTGAAGGCAATATTTCATATATGTCCCTAAGCCTCAAACACGATAAAACTTGATAATACTATTTAATTGAGTCTTTTGTGGAAAATGACGCAATTTTACAATACAAGTAAAAATACACAACACCTAAACCACATACACACTCAAAGAAAACAAACACAAAAACAAGCCTCGCATACAAACAAACAAAAACAAGGAAACAAGACCCACACCCGTACAAGCAAACAAACAAGATTCAGATGCACATAAGAAACAATCACAATAACACAAACAGACACAAACACGCACATTCTCGCCAACTGTACCTCTTACCTATGTCTCTTTTTCCCCTTTTAGCGGCCTTCCTCATTCCATACGTTATCATGTTGCTCTGCGCCGGCCTCCCCCTGTTCTTCATGGAGCTCGCCCTCGGGCAGTACGTCAGCCTGGGACCCAATATTATCTTTCCGAAACTGGCGCCCATCTTTTCTGGTAAGGAAGGGGGGGAGAGATGTACAGGGTG
>NC_051419.1:20416844-20417017 GCF_015228065.2 Penaeus monodon | reverse complement strand
AACCAGCTCTTCGCCCGCAGGCCTCGGGTGGGGCATGGTGGCCGTGTCCGTGCTGGTGTCCATCTACTACAACATCATCCTGGCTTGGGCGCTGTTCTACACCTTCGCCTCCTTCACCAGCGCCTTGCCATGGGCCAGCTGCGGCAACGCCTTCAACTCTCCCGGTGCGCTGG
>NC_051419.1:20415044-20415873 GCF_015228065.2 Penaeus monodon | reverse complement strand
CAACTCCCTCTACTCCATCCCTTAGAATGCTACCTTGAGGACCGATGCAACGGCTCAACATATTTCTACAACAACACGTGTTTGGATGTCGAGCAATACTGCAACATTGCAAACCTAACCGCCTTTAATGAGACCACTTGTATTCATCCCTTTGACGACAACATCACAACGCCAGCCAGCGCCGCCGTAGACAAAATCTCGGCCAGTGAAGATTTCTTTAGGTGGGAAGCAGCATTGAGAGATGTTTCTTATGGGGAGACTTGCCTAATGATGCGTGGGGACAGACCAATCTCTGTGGGGTGACTCATCTAATGACAGCTGGGGAAATACCGTCTCTGTGGGGTGACTCATCTAATGACAGCTGGGGAAATACCGTCTCTGTGGGGTGACTTATCTAAATGACAGGTGGGGAAAGACCGCTTTTAAGGGGAGACTTTTTAATGGTAGGACCGGTTTGTTGGGTGACTTATTTAATAATAGGTGGGAAAAGACCATTTTTATGGGGAGACTTACTTAATAGTAGGTGGGAAAGGAGCATTTTTATGGGATTACCTATTTAATAGTAGGAGTGACTTATCTAATAATTAGTAGGAAAATATCATTTTTAGGGGGTGACTTATTTAATAATTGTGGGAAGGGACCGTTTTTCGGGGTGACTTATTTAATAGTAGGTGGAAAAAGAGCGTTTCTATGGGGTGACTTATTTAATAGTAATTGGGAAAGGAAACTTTTTATGGGGGTGACTTATATATTTGTATGTGGGAAAGAAGTGTTTTCATGGGGTGTCTTATTTATGCTTAGCTGTTGCTTTTAAGAGAAGGCTGCTATA
>NC_051419.1:20413795-20414008 GCF_015228065.2 Penaeus monodon | reverse complement strand
AACACGGAAACGCCCACAGAAACCGCGTTTTGGGCGTGACGGGCACCACTTGGGAAAACATGGGCGACATGCGCTGGGAGCTGGTGGGCTGCCTGGCGCTGGCGTGGGTGATCGTGGGCGCGTGTCTGGCCAAGGGCGTGAAGAGCTCCGGGAAGGTCGTCTACTTCACCGCCCTCTTCCCCTACGTCGTGCTCGTCATCCTCCTGATCAGAG
>NC_051419.1:20413108-20413646 GCF_015228065.2 Penaeus monodon | reverse complement strand
GCCAGGCGTGACCCTTGAGGGCGCAGATCTGGGGATCGAGTTCTACTTCTTGCAGCCGAACATGTCTCGCCTGGCGGAGGTGGAGGTGTGGAGCGACGCCGCCACGCAGATCTTCTACTCTCTCGGGTCGTCCTTCGGAGGCCTCATCACCCTCGCCTCCTACAACAAGTTCAGGAATAACTGCATGAGGTGAATGATGTTTTATTGTTATCTTTACTGATATCACACACACACACACGGCGACAATCCCGTCACTTCTCCCTTTCCCAGAGACGCCATCGTGATCGCCACTGCCAACTGCGCCACCTCCGTGTTCGCCGGCTTCGTCATCTTCAGCATTCTGGGCTTTCTGGCGACGGAGCTCGGCGTGCAAGTGAAGGACGTGGCTTCCTCCGGCTCCGCCCTGGCCTTCATCGCCTACCCCGCTGCCGTGGCGCGCATGCCGGTGTCGCCGTTGTGGTCCATCCTGTTCTTCGCCATGTTAATCACGCTCGGACTCGACTCCCAGGTGCGGGGGGGGGATGTGGAGCATGCTAGT
>NC_051419.1:20412678-20413030 GCF_015228065.2 Penaeus monodon | reverse complement strand
AGGCCGTGAAGTTAATATACAGAAATGAAGATCCAAATATCTCAATATTAAGACCATATGAATTTATTCTCCTTTTTTAAAACTCATCCTGCCAACAAACACCTCTATTTCTCCTCTGCAGTTTACGATGGTTGAGACGGTGACCACGGCTTTATTTGACCAGTTCGAGTCCCTCCGAAGCAAGAAGCCCTTGGTCGTCGGAGGAACCTGCTTCCTGCTGTTCCTAATGGGCCTCACGATGTGTCTCGAAGGAGGCGTGTACATGTTCGAACTCTTTTTCTTCTTCTCCTCCGGCACCTCAGTCATCTTGTTGGCCCTCTTCGAGGTCGTGGCCATTCAGTATGTGTATGGT
>NC_051419.1:20411961-20412364 GCF_015228065.2 Penaeus monodon | reverse complement strand
TTCAGCAAAGAAAAGAGAGAAAAGATGCAGAGACGAGCATAAGAAGGGAACAGGGAAATTTAGAAAAAAAAAAATCGGCAAACACCACGCCTTCTGTAACACATTTTCCCCTTCGCCCCCCCCCCCCCCAGGCATCAAAAACTTCATGAGGAACATCCAAGAGGGAATGGGCATCCACATCCCTCTCCCTCTCTACGCTTACTGGACGAGCACCTGGTTTATCATCACTCCGCTTTCGCTCCTGGTAATTATCTACCTTTCCTTCTTTTTACCTGTATTTATCGTTATTCGTTTGATCTTATTTACAAGCAAGCAGTTATAAAGTCGTCGAAATCTCTATCTTTAATATTTGATTCTAGTTGTGATAGATGTCTATATCAGGGACCTTGTCTATTCATACAGT
>NC_051419.1:20411665-20411831 GCF_015228065.2 Penaeus monodon | reverse complement strand
TCTTTCTTGTTCCCCTTTTAGGTTTGATCAAATGTAGTCTTTACTAAATAATCCAAACAGCAAATTATAAAACAAACAAAAACAAAAAAAACATTGTTAAAGCAGTAACTAGGGACCTATATTTTAATAACAAACAATACATGTCACCTTATCTGTCTTGACGGTG
>NC_051419.1:20411131-20411604 GCF_015228065.2 Penaeus monodon | reverse complement strand
CTGAGCAATAAGACACATCTATAACAAATAGTAAAAAGCAAGTGTCTTCATTAGTCTCACCCCAATACCCTGCACACAGGTTATCTGCGTGTTCTCCCTCGTGTTCTTTGTGCCAGCGTACTGGGGGGAGTACGTGTTCCCCGGTGGCATCCAAGCCCTGGGGTGGCTCATGTGCTTCAGCTCCGTCATCCTCGTGCCCTTGGGAGCTCTCTACGCCTTCCTGACGAAGGACAAGCGTGATCTTGGTTTGTTTGAGACCTCAGAGGACTTCTGTCCAGCCCACGTGAGAAAAAGTAGAGCTGCCAGTAAGTCGAGATCTCCTCCTCAGGCGAAGGAACCCGGTAGCAGCGGCGACGTTCTTCCAGTTTACCAAAACAAAGCTTTTGCAGATGGGGACGAAGATGCGGTTGAGGTAATGGGGAAACGTTCTTCTTAGCATTGCCAGTGTAACACTTGCAGTTCTTTTTTGCAGC
>NC_051419.1:20410922-20411084 GCF_015228065.2 Penaeus monodon | reverse complement strand
TGATGTTTGATAATAGTTTCCTGTTAATATCATAATCTTTGTGTTAACTTTGGCATTGTTGCTGAGATTTTCACAGTAATATCTTCCCTTATAACATTGTTTTACTCTATTACTAGCACTTCTATTTTACCAATATTCGTTAGGTTGCAGCTATACCACTCA
>NC_051419.1:20410490-20410842 GCF_015228065.2 Penaeus monodon | reverse complement strand
GTCTTGTATGTATGGATTATAAAGTACACCATAATATTTATAACGTATAGATGGCAATATGTAAATGTTTTTCTTTCATTTAATCACTGGTAATATTCATTTATCTTTTCGCAGAAGTACTAAGTTCGGGGACGCAGGAGCCGTTTACGAAAGGAGAACAATAATAATCTTCAAAATTAAGCGGACAGAAAATGCCCGATATGCTACGAAATATATGGGGTGTAGCGAAGAACCCGAAAAATAAGAAACTAATAATTAAATGTTTTGTAATGTATTTAAATCTGTTCATTGTACTGGTAGCTATAATATCTATTTAACTCAGAATGATGTCTGTTATTATCTTTATTGATGT
>NC_051419.1:20409608-20410166 GCF_015228065.2 Penaeus monodon | reverse complement strand
AACCACTTTCATTGACAAGAACTAGAAACCCAACCGCTCTCAAATTACTCAATCTGAGAACTACTTATCCACGTGGCCGCTCTGTTTGTCCTTGCAGACAAATAAAATACCTATTGCATACAAAGTTGCTAAGGAATTTTCAAGGAGAATATAGACATAATTCAAGCCAAGTAATTATATTCACTGCATTCAAGTTTACACCAAATCTTTGAGATCAATTTGTTTTTCAGTATTAAAAAATCGTTACTGTGTTTTTTTTTTTTTTTGCAGAAACATAGTAACAATCAACGTAGTGATATAAAGAGGGAAAGGAAAATGGCTGCTAAAATGGCCGATGCCTGATATAAACGATCTGAACATCGTTGTCTTTGCATGGCCTCTAAAAATATTTAGCAATTATATAGTGATTGGTACCGGATTTAATTCACAAACTTTAACCCACTTTAATGACTAAATTTCGTTGTACATAGACGATTCCTCACGGAATCATTTAAGAGGCCCGGCGTGACCTCACCCGATTCCTTCTCCCCTTAAATTTTCGTTTCTTTATGTCATCAA
>NC_051419.1:20408947-20409449 GCF_015228065.2 Penaeus monodon | reverse complement strand
AGGGTGTCGTTCCATCCACCCTGAGTCTTAAGATTTTGGAAATGATAATAAATAAACGTCATCCTAAAGAAGAAGTTGAATAATAAAAGGAAGACGCAGTTAAATAATAAAATCGATAATACAGATCCAGCCCCTACACGTCCTCGCTCACGAAACCTTCATTACGGTAAACCTGAGACCCTGTAAACTTGGCCTCAGGACCTGCTTCCTGCTTCATCTGCTGGGCGACTCTCTTGCGGTCGTGGGCGGGGCAGAAGTCAGCAGAGACGCGAAACAAGCTCCTGAAGGAGGACCTGCGCTTCCAGAGGGCGTGGACGGCGCCTGCTGGGATAATGCCTGCCGAAGCGGCGGTGATGAACCAGCCAAGGATCTGAGCGCTTGGAGGCAGCAGGTAGTCGCTCCAGGAGGCGGGAGTGAAGTCGTAGGCGGAGAGGAAGAAGATGAGCTGCGGGAGGAGGGGAGTCATTCCGAGGGGAGAGGACGATGAAGAAAAAGAAAAGGA
>NC_051419.1:20408578-20408885 GCF_015228065.2 Penaeus monodon | reverse complement strand
GGAGTTATAAGTCATATAAAACCTGTAGCACAATAAATGATGGGCAGATTTCAGTGTAGAAAGTGGTAAGACATTATAAAACAGCAGACTTTTAATTACCTTCGTTATTTACGAGATGTTAATCGCTTTTCAAGTATTTTATGGTTGGTAAACTGCTTTATCTTACAACAATATGCCCTCCCTATTGACTTAAATGCCTTAAAGGACAACTTTCCGTGTTTCACTTCAAAGTCCCTAATGATATATGGCAAACGTATCTTCGACGCTTGGCAAGTTACGGGCCTTTTTTGTGAAAATCTTCTGGAAC
>NC_051419.1:20407412-20408181 GCF_015228065.2 Penaeus monodon | reverse complement strand
ACGTAGAGAGCGCATTCTTCCGCTTACCCACCGTGAGCACCACGGGCGTGACCGTCGTGAGCGTGACAGCCCAGTAGAGGCGCAGCGGACGCGAGACGGCGATGCCCATTTCCTCAATCATCTTCATAAAGTTCCTAAAGCCTGGAAAGGTGCGATGTTGTGAACGTTGATTTTCAATAAATCACGTCGGAAAACGAGATCAAATGATGATTAAGGATGTAGAGACAGAATCAACATAGAATCTTTTGAAATCAAGATCTCTGAAACCGTCTTGTTTTGATTTCAGGCATACTTTCATAAGCAACATAATTGCTTACGTGATGCTGAATAAAAAAAAACATAATCAATGCTAATAAAAATACATATAATAAAAAGAGATAAGATACAGCAAAATATAAAAACATAACTACCACAGCTGGACCTTCCGCCGAGCCACGCCCGAGAACCAGCGACTCACCGTAGACGTATTGGATGCATACAAGCTGGCTGATGGACAGGACAAGGATCGCGAGTCCTGCGGCGTAGCAGTCGAACACCTCGAACAGGAAGACGCCGCCCTCGAGGCACATGGTCGTTCCCAGCAGGAACATGACACCGCAGGAAACGACGACGAGGAGGGGCTTCTTCGCGCGCAGGGATTCGAACTTGTCGCACAAAGCCGTCATCACGGCTTCGAACATCGAGAACTGGCGGGGAGGGGGCGGTGCTTTAATTTTGCTTGTTTCATTTTTGTTATTATCAATATATTAATCGATATTCTGTGTTTACT
>NC_051419.1:20406717-20407380 GCF_015228065.2 Penaeus monodon | reverse complement strand
TATGCCCCTCCATCTCTCTCATAACCTATAAGCTACAAGTTTCACCACTGATATTTAATAATGCCATTATTATAGCAGTTTTATATTATCTAATATATATTTTAATGCTAATTTCTGTGTCGGCCTGCCTATTCAGATTTTTCATAATACGCACTGTATGTATGCCTTTTAGTTATCCTGACTCCCTGCACATCTTGCTACACATCTCATCACACACAAATACACAGCAAACTTCGCTGCATTACGTGTTCGTCCACCTCATTCTGTCACGTCAAGTCACATGACAGCTGCTAGATACTGTAGCTACCATGCCACAGAAAACGTCTTCCTTTCCTCCTTCCCAGAATAATGACTGGGAAGGAAGTATATAGGAGTCATCTAATAAAGACTCAAGAATAGCGCCTCATCCTTACTCTAAAACAATTAACGTACACTCAGGGCTGTTATGCTGAAAAGGGAAATGAGTCAGTCATCTTTAGGTATGTTCCATTGATTACCAAAGTCTGCTACTTTATGCTATATTTTCAACTAAGAATTTAGCTCCGAGTCTTTATACATTTTTCTCCTTATACCTTTCTCTCTTAGTAGTTGAGTTTCTGTTCAAGCGAGTTTTGTTTTGATTGATTTGTTCGATACGATCATTCAGATTAACAAATGATTCAG
>NC_051419.1:20406215-20406573 GCF_015228065.2 Penaeus monodon | reverse complement strand
GTGCGTCCCCAAGCCAAGCGATATCAGCATGACGAAGAACAGGATGGACCACAGCGGCGACACGGGCATGAGCGTCACGGCGGCCGGGTACACGACGAAGGCCAGGCCGGAGCCCGAAGACACGACGTCCTGCACCTCCACGCCGAGCTCCGTCGCCAGGAAGCCCAGAATACTGAAGATGACGAAGCCGGCGAACACGGACGTCGAGCAGTTGGTGATGGTGATCACGATGGCGTCTCTGGGGAAGGGGGTGCAAGGCATCTTTATACAGGTAGTCCCACTCCATTCCTAAATGGGAACGTCATTGCAAATATTAGATATTTTTTATTTCTGTTTTCCTTGGTTTCTTTTTTGGAAA
>NC_051419.1:20405798-20405873 GCF_015228065.2 Penaeus monodon | reverse complement strand
ATGAACCTTGGGGGCGGGTTTAATGCGATCAGTTTCGGTTTATTGTCTGTTGTTATATTAAATGATCATTTTCAT
>NC_051419.1:20404911-20405719 GCF_015228065.2 Penaeus monodon | reverse complement strand
ATTGATTTCCACAAATACTTCTTCCTTTTACTCTTTTGTACTTTTTGAACGACCTATAAAAATGACACGAATCGTCTCTCTCACCTCATGCAATTATTGCTAAACTTGTTATAGGACGACAGAGTCATGATGCTCCCGAACGACACTCCGGCCGAGATGAAGATCTGGGTCGCAGCATCACTCCACACCTCCACCTCCTTCAAGCGGGATAGGTCGGGCTTCAGGAAGTAGAACTCGATGCCCGTGTAAGCGCCTTCGAGAGTGACCCCTGTGGTAGGAGTGGAGAATTATATATTCTTTTTTCATGTTTTGATAAGAGATTGCAAGAATGCAAGAGAATGAAGCCCATTCAAAGTCTGAATGGTATATTAATCTTCAGTCAAAAAGAGTCGATTTGATAAAAGATAAATATTGAAACTCTTTTACTCAAAGCAGTAAAACTGAAGGCCAACGCAGAATATGACTTAATTAAAGGAAAGAAAAGTTAATATACACTTAGGATTGTGGCGATCTTAAAAAATATGGTAATTATGTCATGAAAATATGAGATTTGAAGATACCATTGAACAACTAAAATCCGAAGATGATGTTGAAAATATGGAATTTGAAGACGACCGTAAAAAAGTAAAAATAGAAAGAAACAGAAATGACATTTCCCCACAGCCTGTCCCTTCCTACTTGAATATAATTATCAGTCCTTCAAGTTTCTCGAACTATTCCAAAGCACCAGGCAGAAAAAAACAGGTTGGCATCTATTATACTATTATACATCCAAACATCTAACGAAGATCGTGTCATTGGAATGGTT
>NC_051419.1:20401967-20402315 GCF_015228065.2 Penaeus monodon | reverse complement strand
TTTTTTTTTAATTATATTAAAACCTTTAGTTTATTTTCTTGAATTTTGGGTTCCCAATCCCAAAAAGTACATCCAAAAGGAAGTAAACCCTGTGGGAAATTTTGACGGGTGCCAGGGCATTTCGTTGTTGTTTCATTTTCTTTTTCGGCAACTCCTTCCCAAGCTTATGGGCTCTTGAAAGGGGACCCTGTCAATCCATTCCCCCTTGCTCAGGTCTTCTTTTGTAGACATCCATGCGCAAAAAAGAAACGACACAACACAAAATGAATGTTACAGGCTAAAACCTCAATCGTAAATGGAATATGGCATTGTGAGGATTTCCAGCACAAACTCATGTACTGTGACTCT
>NC_051419.1:20400016-20400443 GCF_015228065.2 Penaeus monodon | reverse complement strand
CATACACCACACCATAAACCATACCCCCCGTTTATAAAAAACCCTTAAAATTTTATATTTTCCGTAATCGCTAAAATTTCAATACTGTGGAAAGTTTAAAAAATGAAACATAACACACTCATTTAATCAAAAGTACAAAAAAACGAGAGATTAAGCGAAAATTTTTCAACATTTTTCTTTTTCCCTATCTGGCTCTCCCTGAAGCGGCCTTCACTTTTTTCTTTTTGCATTTTAAAATAATTTATCAAGGTAGTTTAAAAAGGAACCCCCAATCCAGAAAATCTTTAGGGATCTGAACGGGCCTGTTTGTTAAAGATGTCTTTAAAGGAAATCTTGCGTTATTAAGAAAATTTTTGTGTCCAAAATTAGTTGATTTCCACGAAACTACCCTTTTTTCTACTTGCTGCGGTTATTTTCTAATTTAAAA
>NC_051419.1:20399591-20399937 GCF_015228065.2 Penaeus monodon | reverse complement strand
TCCCATTCTAAATTATTCTACTGAAAATATTCTGGGAAATGTGTAAATAAAAACAACACAGCACACAAATATTGTTTAAAAATTTTGACTCCCCCTTATAAGGCATGGCCAAATTATCTGAAAACAAAAATTTTCATAACTTCTTCTACACTGCCTAAAAAAATGAGATAAATGACATTTTTATAAATTTCTAAATTGCTAGTTTAACTTTTACGCTGGGTGTCAGAAAAATTTTTGCTGCGTGCTTTTTTACTAGAATGCCCCTTTGTTACGCCATTAATAAAATTTTTTTTTGTAGATCAATACAGCAATCCATAAACGGGGTTTTTACTTTCGATACCAGAGC
>NC_051419.1:20397282-20397614 GCF_015228065.2 Penaeus monodon | reverse complement strand
CAGCACATAGCACATAGTTTTTTGTCATTACATTATAAGCATATTGTCACTGTGTCAAAAAAATTCTCGACATTAACACCGAGTTTAATTTGGCACACTAGCTCATATTGCACGTTTATATTTTCTCCGTCAACAAAAGTACCCTGGTATCACGTGATTTATATTCACATCATCAACGCGGGGCATATAAAGCAGCATATCTGAGCGGAAGATAAACTAGCTATTCTATATTAGAGAGGTCTATATGGTGTCACTAAAGACTCAGGAAGGCTTTGGAAGCACGAAGGGAAGAAGCGAACAGCATATCATTTATGTATGCATTCACTTATGTT
>NC_051419.1:20396920-20397187 GCF_015228065.2 Penaeus monodon | reverse complement strand
GAATATTAATATATGGATAGACAGATAGGCAATAATGTACATACTAACAGACACACACGTATAAATCGACAGATATAGTCTGAAGATCGTACTATATTTACAGTTCTCACTTTTACAGATATATTCATGTATGTAAATTCCTCAACTTGAAAGTGCAAACTTTAGATGTAAACTATTTCCCGTCTACTAAATAGTGCAAAGATAATGCAGGGTTCTCAGTCAACCAGGTTATGCGAAGGCAACAGAGTGAGAAGTGCCACGCAATCA
>NC_051419.1:20396777-20396846 GCF_015228065.2 Penaeus monodon | reverse complement strand
ATATTTACATAGACCTTGGGCGTACCTAAAAAAGAAAGGAAATTATGACACGCCTTCAACAAGAACACC
>NC_051419.1:20395295-20395401 GCF_015228065.2 Penaeus monodon | reverse complement strand
AATTTATAAAAGTAAAAAAATTTTAAAAAATTAAAATCACAAATAAAAAAAAATGAAACGAAAAAACTAACTAAAAAAAAAAAAAATTATGGCAGAAATATTACCG
>NC_051419.1:20393860-20394726 GCF_015228065.2 Penaeus monodon | reverse complement strand
TAAGATGGGGGGAAAAGGAGGGGAAGAAGGAAGAAAAAAATCCTTTATGGGCATGGAGCCTCGCTTAGGCGTTTTTTAGAGGAAAAATTGGAGTACAAGGGGAAGAGAAAGAACTAGTGAAATAAAATAAGAAAAGAAATATGCTAGGGTAGGGGAAAAGGGGGGAGGTAAACCCATAACTCGCAAAGAATTTTTAGAAGGGACAGGGGAAAAAAAACCCGGACTGGAGAGGGGAAAGGAAAGACACAGGAGCTTGGAGGGAAAGGGAAAAGAAAAGGGGGAGGGGGGGAAAGGGAGAGAAAGGGGGGCTGGGGAAAGGGAAGGAAGAGACCCGGAGCTGGGGGGGGAAAGGAAAAGACACAGGAGCTGGGAGAGGGAAAGGGGGGAAACGGAGCTGGAGAGGGAAAAGGGGGAAAACCCCGGGGGCTGGACGGGGGGGGAAGAGACACGGGGGCTAGGGGGGGGAAAAAGGAAAAAACCCAGGACTGGGAGAGAACGGGGCGGAGAGGAAAAGGGGGAGACACAGGCTGGGAAGGGAAAGGAGAGACCAGGAGCTGGAGAGGGAAGGAAAAGGGCCAGGGGTGAGAGAGGGAAAAGGGAAAAAACAGGCGGGGGAGAACAGGACGGGAGAGGGAAAGAAAAAAACCCCAGGAGCTGGGGGAGGAAGGCCCCGAACAGGCTGGGGGAGGAAAAAAAGGGCACAGGAGCTGGGAGAGGGAAAGGAAGGACCAGGAGCTGAGAGAGGGAAAGGAAGACACAGGACTGGGGAAAACCAGACTGGGAAGGAAAAAAAAAGAACAGGAGCTGGGAAGGGGGAAAAGGAACAGACACGGAGCTGGGGGGGGAAAAGGAAAAAGTCCAGGACT
>NC_051419.1:20393447-20393788 GCF_015228065.2 Penaeus monodon | reverse complement strand
ACCCGGGGCTGGAGAAAAAGGAAGAGACACAGGAGCTGGGGGGGGGAAAAGGAAGACAAAGGGGCTGGGGGAGGGAAAGGAAAAAAAACAGGAGCTGGGGGAGGAAAAGGGAAAAACAAGAGCTGGGGGAGGAAAGGAACAGTCACAGGGGCGGGAGAGGGGAAAGGGAAAAGACCAGGAGCGGGGGGAAAAAGGAGCGGGAGAGGGAAAAGGAAAAGAAAAAGGGGCTGGGAAGGGGAAAAGGAAAAGACACAGGGCGGGGGAGACACAGGAGCTGGAAGCACGGAGCTGGGAAGGGAAAGGGAAAAGCCAGGAGCGGGAGGGAAAGAAGAGACATAGGG
>NC_051419.1:20392440-20392615 GCF_015228065.2 Penaeus monodon | reverse complement strand
CACTCTGGCGGGCACAGCTGTTGTTTGAAAGGCATAACAGGCTAGAAGCAGAATTTCTGAATAATAACAGAGTAAGTGACGACTCAGTAAGGAAGGTAAGATGTATTCTCAGCACGAAGAGGATTGTGTGGCGCCAAGTAACCACTTGGAAATATTAATGCATAAAATTTATCAT
>NC_051419.1:20391581-20391960 GCF_015228065.2 Penaeus monodon | reverse complement strand
ACAACATACACCTTCACCACACACAACCACAAAAACCAAAAATACTAACGCGTATGACCTTGATACAGTGTGTATGTGCATAATGGCAAAAATCAGTTCAAGCGCAAAACCTTATCACTGAAACGAAAGGCGATGAAGTAACCAAAGCAGAAGCCGGTGCCACCTCCTGCCAAGGAATGCACGCACAGAAGAGATCACGTGTTGAAACGGACGCTGAACGAGTGTTGCTTAGGAGAAACACGTGTCTTTTAATTTCATCTTTATACAGATAAAGTATGTTTTGTTATTGATTGTTGAACGTAAATACAAAAACTAATTAGAAGATATGTGCATGTGCATGTGTGTATCGATGCATATATCTCAATCTCAATTTTCTGTC
>NC_051419.1:20390551-20390914 GCF_015228065.2 Penaeus monodon | reverse complement strand
AAATAAGTAACAATGCCAAATACCTTACCGACCAAGCTGAAATACTTCCATCAGACTTTGCATTATTGTTCGCCACGAAGCTCCTCACCTGCGCCTGGCTCAGAATGCAAATACGATGATTACCAGGATTCGTAGCAACCGAAGAAATGACTGGTTGCTGGCTCGGAAGGGAAGAGGAGAAGCGAGGAAGGAAGAGCGAGAGAGCCAAGTACGAGAATCGGCTTCGGGACCTCGCGGGCGAAGGGTCTCCGCCACTCCGTTTTCTTTGAGGAAGACCAACATTAAACGGTTAGTTTTGTGTAAATTGTTATATCGTTTTTAGAAAATGTGTGCGAGTTCTTACTTAGGGCCTTTTTGGCAGCG
>NC_051419.1:20385415-20385682 GCF_015228065.2 Penaeus monodon | reverse complement strand
TCCAAAACATTACATTTCATGCATAATTCTGTAAATGTAGATCTTACGAATTGTAGAGCTTAACAGTATAGATTAAATGAATAATTCAGTTAATAGTTCAATAAAACTATATTCCTGACATGAAGTGTGTGATTCGTGAGATGAGAGTCAAGTTATCAGAGCCGCAGTGAGATTACAACGCCTCATGAACGGCGCATGCCACGAAGGTGGAACTATCAATGCCGTTTTCTCGATATAATGTTTGTTTTGAAAACGCCTCCGGCATAA
>NC_051419.1:20385145-20385341 GCF_015228065.2 Penaeus monodon | reverse complement strand
GTTGTCTTGGATTGGTTTTGTAAATACCCAGATCTCCGGACTTTAACCCAAATGAAAACGAGTGGGCGGTCGTGGCAAAATATTCGTGGCAAACACTTGCAATCGTGAATAATGCCTGAGAAAAAGTATCGCTGTTTGTGTCAGAATGTTTAGCAATGTTTCCTACCGATAGTTTTCCGTGTAGCTGTGTGTGTAT
>NC_051419.1:20384253-20384619 GCF_015228065.2 Penaeus monodon | reverse complement strand
AAATCCCAATCCCGGCCGTTGGTGACTCACCCACAGAATTGAAATCGCCGTCGCAGGTCGCCCACGGCAAGGACCCGGTGCAGGAGGCGAAGATGTAGAAGAGGACCCACGCCAGGATGATGTTGTAGTAGACGCAGAAGAGGGCCGTCATCATCACCATGCCCCAGCCGAGGCCTTGCGGGGGGCAGGGGAGAGAGGGGGAGGGGGATTAGTGGATGTGGGTTGCGGGTTGCCTTGGGTAAGGGGGGTGAGAGGCCGAGTTGTGTTCGGATGGCTGTGATTTGTGTGGACCAAAAATACGCGTACGTGTGCTTCTTCATAGGGTGATATTTGTGCACTTAATTAAGCAGAAAATATGATAATATT
>NC_051419.1:20382905-20383958 GCF_015228065.2 Penaeus monodon | reverse complement strand
CTGGAAGAAAACCCATGCGCGCCTCTGCTCTCACCCACGAAAATCGGCGCCACTTTCGGGAAGAGAATGGCGGGTCCGAGGCTCGCGTACTGCCCGAGGGCGAGCTCCATGAAGAACAGAGGAAGGCCGGCGCAGAACAGCATGATGATGTAGGGGATGAGGAAAGCCGCTAAAGGAAAGCGTGGAAGAGAAACCTAATAAAAACTGGAATAAATCAAAATGTCTTGTGAATATTTCTTCTTCTCATCTTTGGGGTTATTAGTTTTTTTGTTTTTGTTTCTTTTTAATATGTCTACTTTTTCCCTATATTCTATAACGATTAGATCAAATATCTGCCTGAATCAATAATATCTTCCTTTGTTTTTTGGCTAATAAATAATATAACTTTTCCTGATCAAAGCACATTCCCCTGTTGATAGATGTTTAAATTCAACTAATATTATTCTAAAAACGAAGCTGAGAAAAATATTTTCCAATCTTACACACGTTAAAAAATCACAAAAATTTGGACACATCCTCATCATCAAGAAGCTCTGTTACCTGCATTGTTCTTTTAAGATAACCCTTATCATAAGCCTCATCCAAGCCACAAAACAGAGTGACAGATCCCTACCATTTACTAAAACGATAATCTTTAAAAATAATCTTAGTTCCATGAATGAAAACCTTTAAAAAAAGTCCAATTCCCATGACAATAAAAAGATATACGTTTTTCCAAGCGTTTTTCTAAGCGAATCCGCTTGCCCTTACCGCCGCCGTTCTTGTAACACAGGTACGGGAATCTCCACACGTTGCCCAGGCCGACTGCGTAGCCGATGGCAGACAGCATGAACTCGCAGTGGTTTTCCCAGCTGTCTCGGTCGTTTTCTTTGGAGGTCTTAGTGTCCTTTCTGTCAGTAATTGATTCATCTAACTGCGCCTCGCCTGCTGCTTCTTCCGCCATTGTTGACCTTAGGGAAAGACAAAGTCATTTCTTCAGGGCAGGTTTTGAAGGGATAGGAAGCAAGGATGTATTCGTACAGACGCTCGCATGCACACACATACGCGCGCGCG
>NC_051419.1:20382044-20382181 GCF_015228065.2 Penaeus monodon | reverse complement strand
TACTATACTATTAGATGGCAATAGGAATGAACACAGATACTATGACCTCATCGGACATCGTGGAAGCCGAAAAGCAGCTCGTAACCTTAGGTGATCTAAGAAAATGCTGGTACATGATCACAGTCACACGCAAAACG
>NC_051419.1:20381530-20381632 GCF_015228065.2 Penaeus monodon | reverse complement strand
TTGTTAAGCTCAACATCAGCCGACAAAACAACAATTCCACATAAAGCACAGCAAAAAAAAATTGAGAAAAAGTTCAAGTCTCCAAAATCCAGAGATTTTATT
>NC_051419.1:20380688-20380825 GCF_015228065.2 Penaeus monodon | reverse complement strand
TACTATACTATTAGATGGCAATAGGAATGAACACAGATACTATGACCTCATCGGACATCGTGGAAGCCGTAAAGCAGCTCGTAACCTTAGGTGATCTAAGAAAATGCTGGTACATGATCACAGTCACACGCAAAACG
>NC_051419.1:20380148-20380286 GCF_015228065.2 Penaeus monodon | reverse complement strand
TTGTTTAAGCTCAACATCAGCCGACAAAACAACAATTCCACATAAAAGCAACAGCAAAAAAAAATTGAGAAAAAGTTCAAGTCTCCAAAATCCAGAGATTTTTAGCACCTCTTAGCTAAATCGACATTCGATATTATG
>NC_051419.1:20379770-20380027 GCF_015228065.2 Penaeus monodon | reverse complement strand
CCCGAGGATGACGTTGGTAGCGAAACTACTCATCAGCCTTTGCTATAACAGCAGGGATACCTAGAGCCTTTATGACATGAACACTCATACGTTTATTAATGACAGACTGTAGCCTATGGTGCTCAAGTGAGAAGAATTTAGGGGAGCATTTCATCTACACGCTGAGTACTCAGAGCCCAAGTTGCTCATCTGCTCATAGACCATTGGCAAGCAAGATTATTCTATAATATACCACTCAACATGAGTTATACAGATAC
>NC_051419.1:20379200-20379599 GCF_015228065.2 Penaeus monodon | reverse complement strand
AAACATATAAGCATAATCGTCTGATGCCGAATATATAACGGTTGAGCTTTTTCTCGGTGTGAGTATGTTTTAACTAACACTGTTATCTCCAAGAATTTATAGGCGGGTGATAAGCAGACCTTTGACTATACCGCTCACCTTATTCCTGCAACATTGAGCCGCAGCGAAATATTTAGACTTTTGTAAAACATTATTTTATGCTCGTATGACAAAATTTTCTATATTGGCTTACTCTAAAATTCTGCTGCACCAACTCAAACCTTATCCGGGTTTCTTTCAAGAAAATGGGGTTTGGTTAAATACGTCCGGTTGGTCATCTGTTACCATGGTTAAATATGGCCAATTCGCTCAGGGATTAAAAGCTACAAAATATACGGAACAGCTGTAAATTTTTACAAT
>NC_051419.1:20376454-20376943 GCF_015228065.2 Penaeus monodon | reverse complement strand
CGCTGCCAAAAAGGCCCTAAGTAAGAACTCGCACACATTTTCTAAAAACGATATAACAATTTACACAAAACTAACCGTTTAATGTTGGTCTTCCTCAAAGAAAACGGAGTGGCGGAGACCCTTCGCCCGCGAGGTCCCGAAGCCGATTCTCGTACTTGGCTCTCTCGCTCTTCCTTCCTCGCTTCTCCTCTTCCCTTCCGAGCCAGCAACCAGTCATTTCTTCGGTTGCTACGAATCCTGGTAATCATCGTATTTGCATTCTGAGCCAGGCGCAGGTGAGGAGGCTTCGTGGCGAACAATAATGCAAAGTCTGATGAGAAGTATTTCAGCTTGGTCGGTAAAGGTATTTGGCATTGTTACTTATTTTGTATTGTATGTATATGTTTACGTGTATATGCTTTATTTCGCTTAAATATCTGCGTTCATCGAGCTATCTATCTTTATCCGTAAGTCCGTTCGTATCTGTGTATACATTGCATCTCTTTCTCA
>NC_051419.1:20375126-20375227 GCF_015228065.2 Penaeus monodon | reverse complement strand
GTACTCCAAGTTTTCCTCTCAAAACTGCCTAGACCTGAGGCTCCATGCCTATAATAGTGATTTTTTTTCATTCCTTCTTCCACTCCTTTTCCCCTACCTTA
>NC_051419.1:20374420-20374527 GCF_015228065.2 Penaeus monodon | reverse complement strand
CTGTGTAATACTTCTGCCATAATATTTTTTTTTTTAGTTAGTTCTATCTTTTCAGTTTTATTATTTGTGATTTTTATAATTAAGTTTTAATTGTTACTACTTTTATA
>NC_051419.1:20372528-20372593 GCF_015228065.2 Penaeus monodon | reverse complement strand
ATTGAAATGATTATGTACAATGTATTGTGCTTTATGATATATATATTGTTATAATAAGAGTGATA
>NC_051419.1:20371971-20372076 GCF_015228065.2 Penaeus monodon | reverse complement strand
CTGTGTAATACTTCTGCCATAATTTTTTTTTTTTTAGTTAGTTCTATCGTTTCAGTTTTATTATTTGTGATTTTTATAATTGTTTTAATTTTTACTACTTTTATA
>NC_051419.1:20370907-20370994 GCF_015228065.2 Penaeus monodon | reverse complement strand
TTGGTGGGTGACCACAAAGTTGGGATGTGATTGGTGGAAGCAAGTCGGTACGTGTCGGTGGCGGCTTTAGGTGACGTTATCAGCTAT
>NC_051419.1:20370568-20370654 GCF_015228065.2 Penaeus monodon | reverse complement strand
GGTGTTCTTGTTGAAGGCGTGTCATAATTTTCCTTTCTTTTTTAGGTATGCCCAAGGTCTATGTAAATATATAGACCTTGGGATCG
>NC_051419.1:20370242-20370508 GCF_015228065.2 Penaeus monodon | reverse complement strand
TGATTGCGTGGCACTTCTCACTCTGTTGCCTTCGCATAACCTGGTTGACTGAGAACACCTGCATTATCTTTGCCTATTTAGTAACGGGAAATAGTTTACATCTAAAGTTTGCACTTTCAAGTTGAGGAATTTACATACATGAATATATCTGTAAAAGTGAGAACTGTAAATATAGTACGATCTTCAGACTATATCTGTCGATTCTACGTGTGTGTCTGTTAGTATGTACATTATTTGCCTATCTGTCTATCCATATATTAATATTC
>NC_051419.1:20369845-20370141 GCF_015228065.2 Penaeus monodon | reverse complement strand
AACATAAGTGAATGCATACATAAATGATATGCTGTTCGCTTCTTCCCTTCGTGCTTCCAAAGCCTTCCTGAGTCTTTAGTTGACACCATATAGACCTCTCTAATATAGAATAGCTAGTTTATCTTCCGCTCAGATATGCTGCTTTATATGCCCCGCGTTGATGATGTGAATATAAATCACGTGATACCAGGGTACTTTTGTTGACGGAGAAAATATAAACGTGCAATATGAGCTAGTGTGCCAAATTAAACTCGGTGTTTAATGTCGAGAATTTTTTTGACACAGTGACAATATGC
>NC_051419.1:20367456-20367830 GCF_015228065.2 Penaeus monodon | reverse complement strand
GCTCTGGTATCGAAAGCTAATAACAGTTTACTGGATTGCTGTATTGATCTACAAAATCAAATTTATTAATGCGACTGCTAACAAATGCTGGACATTCATAGCTACAAGCACAGGCAGCAAAAAGTTTCTGACAGCCAGCGTAAAATGTTAAACTAGCAAGTTAGCAATTATAGAAAATGTCATATTATTACTCAGTTATTTAGGCATTGTGTTATGAAGAATGATTATGAGAAATTATTGTTTTCAGATAATATTTGCAGCCATGCTCATATAATTGTGGGAGTCAGAATTTTAAACAATGATTATGTGTAGCTGTGTTGTATTTATTTACACATTTCCCAGAATACTTCAGTAGAATAATCTTAGAATGGGAC
>NC_051419.1:20366948-20367376 GCF_015228065.2 Penaeus monodon | reverse complement strand
ATTTACTTATGTATAAATAAACCGACAGACAAGTAGAAAGACAAGGTGATGTTTCGTGGAAATCAACTATATTTTGGACACAAAATTTACTCTAATAACAGCAATGATTCCTTGAAATGACATCTTTAACAAACAGGCCAGTTCTATGATCCATAATGATTTTCTAGGATTGGGTTCCATTTGTAATCTACCCTTGGTAAATTATTATAAATGCAAAAAAGAAATAATGTGAAGGCCGACCTTCAGGAGAGAGCCGAGATAATGCAAACAGAAATATGTTGAATATTTACGCTTATATCTCTCTGTTTTGTTGTACTTTAGCACTAAGTGAAGTGTGTTATGTTTTCATTTTAATCTTTCCACAGTGATTGAAATTTTAGTGATTAACGGAAAATATAAACTTTGAAGGTTATTTATAAATCTGGGAG
>NC_051419.1:20365165-20365412 GCF_015228065.2 Penaeus monodon | reverse complement strand
ATAGTAAATATTGATACTTTTTATTATTATCATTTTTAAAATTTTAGCATCTCCTTCCCTTTGAAGAGTAACCAGTACATGAGTTTTGTGCTGGAACAATCCTCTCACAATCGCATATTCCATTTACGATTGAGGCTTATAGCCTGTAACATGTTGTGTCGTTGCTTTGTAGCAGCACTGGACTGTCTACAATGAAGACCTGAGCAAGGGTGAGATGGATATGACAGGCTGCCCTTGCAAGAGCCCA
>NC_051419.1:20361867-20362059 GCF_015228065.2 Penaeus monodon | reverse complement strand
GTTTAGAAACAAGTCAATTTCTTAAAAAATTTTGGTTATATTAATTTATATTACTTCCAAAATCATTAACTGTATTATTACAAATACAATTAAATTTTTAATAAAAAAACATTTGACTCTACGAATAACTAACAGTAATGGAAGAAAATGGTTATGGGGGACTTTCAAATGGATGGGGATATCCATGACCTA
>NC_051419.1:20345812-20346007 GCF_015228065.2 Penaeus monodon | reverse complement strand
TAGGTCATGGATATCCCAGATCCAGTTTGAAAGTCCACCCATAACCATTTTCTTCCATTACTGTTAGTTATTCGTAGAGTCAAGTGTTTTTTTATTAAATATATTAATTGTATTTGTAATAATACAGTAATGATTTGGAAGTAATATAAATTAATATAACCAAGATTATTTAAGAAATTGACTTGTATTCTAAAC
>NC_051419.1:20338651-20338838 GCF_015228065.2 Penaeus monodon | reverse complement strand
GTTTAGAATACAGGTCAATTTCTTAAAATAATCTTGGTTATTTTAATTTATATTACTTCCAAAATCATTAACTGTATTATTACAAATACAATTGATATATTTCATAAAAAACACTTGACTCTACGAATAACTAACAGTAATGGAAGAAAATGGTTATGGGTGGACTTTCAAACTGGATCTGGGATAT
>NC_051419.1:20331549-20331666 GCF_015228065.2 Penaeus monodon | reverse complement strand
GCATCCGCTCATGCAATACCCTAAAAGGAGACAACTAGAGACGCAGGGAACCAGCTCAATCGCCACAGTTACAGAGGCAGGGAATCTGAGTGATTGTATAATTGTGCGTGTGACCAA
>NC_051419.1:20331226-20331462 GCF_015228065.2 Penaeus monodon | reverse complement strand
CGAAAATGGTGGTGATATTCATCCGCAAATAGATTAATCATTTTGATAGAGTGATTAAATGTAATGAGAAGATTATACCCAAGAACCTGGAGTGGACCCCCCTGACCACCAAGTTTTTTTCTCGATAATTAACTGATAGATTAAAGACTTTGTTATCGGACGCGACCCCAGTCAAAGATGTGAAGATAGCATGATGATGAAGAAGACTACCATAGCAAATGCGGCCTTGTTCGAGA
>NC_051419.1:20329903-20330240 GCF_015228065.2 Penaeus monodon | reverse complement strand
TTTCTTTATCTAAGGATTTCCTCCATAGATTTAACAGTAGTTATCTAATCATTTCTCCATAGTTTTTAAAAAAAGTTGTAGGAATTTTATTTTTCGGAAGTTTTAGAGCAAAGACTTTGTGCTTCATTATTATCAGCTCTGAAATGTTGATCGTGGTCTGCAATTATTGCCTGCGTTTCAGGCACAATAAGAACTCCATATTGCTGTTTGAGGAGTTCAGCCATTGCACTTGAGCTATTTACTAAGAGCCTTTCTACTGGTCCAGTTTCTAGTCGTTTCTTTAATTTGTGGCATAAAAATAGAAAAAAACTGAATATTTTTTTATAGTTGCCCGTAA
>NC_051419.1:20329463-20329820 GCF_015228065.2 Penaeus monodon | reverse complement strand
CTAGCCATCATAAAACTTCAGCATATCACTAGTGTTTATAAAATTTAAATATCTGCTACTTGTAGTGGTCTGATATGCTGTTTACCTCGTCCACCATACTAAAAATATATATATATTTTGTTACCTTCTCTCGTCTGGTAGTTTGGTTGAGATAAAAGTCCTCCTCTAATCTAGAAGCTACCGTTCTTTTTCTTTCTCGTCTCTGGTAGCATTTGCTCCTAATTTAATTTCCTTTCTTTCCAGTCGATGAAGGGAAAATTAAAATCGACCATTATTGCAGTAGTTTGTTATAATGAATAACGATACTTGAAGGCAAGCGCGTCTAAAGGTGCCACAGACCAATTGTCCGACTAAACA
>NC_051419.1:20328372-20328972 GCF_015228065.2 Penaeus monodon | reverse complement strand
GAAGCATACCGGCAAGATCTTTTCTGATGTAAAAAAAAATGATCTAATATTTTCTTCGGTGGGGATAATGTATGCCAAATAGTGAAAAATGCTAATATTTAATTTATTTCAGTGCCTAGGTTTTGGTTTGATGCAAGGTTTGCCTCATACCTAAATATGACTATTTAAAGGATTGATGATGTCATCCATATTTCATCACTGCCATTTCCAACATCATTTTATTTAAAGAAACTGTCTGGAGTGGCAGGACCCTCAAACCAGGTAGGCTGTAAACTGTTCTCTTTGAGGCACCATCCATATTCTAACGGCATCAAACCACCTAATAGAGCAGCTAAAGGGTTTGGCGAGTTGGTGGCACCAGTGCTCAGTCACCCTGAAAGGGAGTGAAATGTTTGTGAAGTACAAAATCGTGGGTTTATATCAGTGTACTATTTACATTATAGGATCAAGTAATTTTTTTTCCAGAACATTCTGATTTTCAGTTACTTCCAACATCTTGATGCAACGAGCCTCATTAACATATGTTGTCTTGTGCAGAACATACATCTGACAGACAAATTTCGAAACGTCATCAGTACTATTATTAATTAATCGAATTAA
>NC_051419.1:20326142-20326762 GCF_015228065.2 Penaeus monodon | reverse complement strand
CAGTCATTTCAATGAACGTCAGGTTTTCCATCTCCAAATGTATTTTCTTACCTGTAAAATCCAGATGTGAAGCCAGACCCTGTAAAAGATGTGGATCCTGGGAGTGCGGGTGGTAGTCCTGGCTTGAATTCTTCTAGGACTTCTGCAGTATTGGAGACTGATGTATCCCTAGCCGTTTCCCATACCACAATACATGATGATCTTTGCGATCCATCAGCGACTATCAGGATTACCACCACGCTTGTGTGTGATGCGCTGTCTGCATCAACTCCAGCTTCTTGAGCAAGGCTGCTTTATGTGCCTTCATATGCGACCATCGCAGCGCGCAATTGTCAGGGAATACGAAATGGTTGGGAGGACTTTGCGAGATACAAGTTGTATCTCTGCAACAACACACGTATAGATGCGTCACGCAGGCTTTCCGTATTAGTTATAAAACGGCTGGTACTTTGAGTCTTTCTTTATATTTTCGGCAGCAAAAATTTAAACCTCTGTGCGTTTTAAAGATTGGAGAAACCGCGCAGGGCTGTTCTTCCATTCTCCAAGGAGCTTTTCTCTAACTGTGTGCTCAGCAGTTATTCCACAATATGTTGCATGACATGTTCCGACATTCGCCTTTT
>NC_051419.1:20324762-20325006 GCF_015228065.2 Penaeus monodon | reverse complement strand
GGGTGGGGGTGTGCTCTCCGTCGGCGTTTTTCAGGTACAGTCCCCTTAAAGTGAACGAGTGAGACACGGGATGCTGGTCGGATGTTGGGCGTTCACAGTGGCGTTCGCTGCGCCATCTAATGGTGGGGCGTCTGAAGCTGGCTCGTAACCCGAATTTTAGCTCTCAACTGAAAGCAAAATATCGGGCGAGATACAACTCGTATCTCGAAAAAAAACGTTATTTGGGACACTGAAAGTACAGGTA
>NC_051419.1:20320197-20320583 GCF_015228065.2 Penaeus monodon | reverse complement strand
AACAAACATATATACATAGTTGTGGTAACATGACTAGACCTGTTTCTTGACATAGTAACCAAAAGAGTAAATGACAAGCACATAGCCGGCTTTAGGTGATAAGCAAGCTGACAACATGTAAGCATTGATAAAAACTAAGATTAAGTATCAAAACACGCCCTGTAGATGAGTCATTGAGGTGCCTGTTATTCTTTTTTTTCTATTTTTATTCTTCCCTGTTGGGTGGAACTTTAATCCAGCATTAGAACCAAAACTGCGATATTTTCTGTCAACAAATCTGAAGCTTATTCCATTTTTTTAAGTTACCAGGTGAAGTAATAAATAGTTAGTTATAAGATCTATGGCAACTCACCGAAATGATCTGTTAAATTTGATACCTCACAAAT
>NC_051419.1:20319765-20320176 GCF_015228065.2 Penaeus monodon | reverse complement strand
GTGGGAGAAACTCAACATTTCACAGGAAATATCAATTTCAACATCAATTATTAAGCTCTTCACATCTTAAATAAGCCACAGTGACACAATGCTGAAAGTAAGCATCAAAAGCACGCAAAGGCAACCACACGTGCGTATCAAGGCCACAACACTACCGCTTAGTGACAGTGTTGCGCCGTCCACTGCAAAGGAAAGATTGCATGCGTGCGGTAAGTAGTTGATTTATATTGAACAAAACTAAAGAAATGCATGTGTTCAAAACTGAAGATTCTCATGCTGAACATAAGTAATGCTGATTTAAGACACATACTTATTAATAGTTGTCCATTTTCAAAGGCGAAGATAGAGAAAAGCAAATGCAAAGTTTCCCCACCCTGAAAGGAAATTTTAGAGTGTGCGACATAAAACCCT
>NC_051419.1:20318616-20319405 GCF_015228065.2 Penaeus monodon | reverse complement strand
TAAAAAATAAAAGTAAAAAATCCTCCTAACCTGCCTTTCAGTCCCCATCTGACAATGGACGAAGGTGCGACCTACCAGGGTGACCAGGAGCTGCAGGTCAGGCAGGGACGCCACGACCTGTGGGCTTCGCTCAGGAAGACGCTGGTCGTCGTCGCGTCCACGTCGGTCGTCCTTTTAGCCCTCAGAAACAGCCTCACGTAGTAAGTAGAGTAAATTACAGCGTAAATGTAAAAAGGTTGATCTTATATCGACGCTAATTGATACCAAGAATAATGCTGTCTGTCCCAGTCGATCATTGCTATAGGTGCTGTTTATTTATTCGAATGAAAAAATAACAGCTGTAGCATTATAGCATATGCAAAGGCATTTTTTGCTTTTAATTTTGTTTGATTTAAAGAGAGCTTGTATAACGTCACAAATAGCAGATATTCACTTACGGGTAACACCCTAAACTTTGGTGAATATTCATTAAACAAATCGTATAAGAAAAGAATACATAGTGATAATACTGATGGTGATAGTAGTATGATATGATAATGAGATAGGAAATAATAAGAGCAACAAGAAACGACAATATTATGTAAAGTATGAAGGCAGATCTGTAGCATAGTTACATATGCTATATATACTCCCATGTATTCTAAATATATAGTAATGTCTATTTTCTTCTCATAGTCATCTTCAACATTTCTGGGGAGCTTCTGGTGACTTCTGGCAACATCAGTGGGATAAAATCGTGCTTCTCTGCAATAATGACCCTTTCAATATCCTAGTCTACGGTGAGTCGGT
>NC_051419.1:20318226-20318596 GCF_015228065.2 Penaeus monodon | reverse complement strand
TTTAAAGGGTGAGTTTTTTTGCCTAAATTATACTGTTTTTTCCTCAGAAAAAGATGATCTGTTGTCTATAAACTTCTTAGAAATGTCTTGAAATAATCCTATGCAGTCTTAACGCCATTGCAAATGTTCTAAGGCAGCCTTTGAACGCCTAACCTAATGGAATGTGCCAGTAATGGTGTATAGGTGTAACCTGGGCTTTACAGAAAAGTATCCGTTATCTCCGTAGATATGCCATGTGCATTCATATCCTCCCGTTCTTATCCTATATCCAATCTTCAGTAGCCATGCTATGTACTGTTCGTATCCCAAGTCCGACCCTCAATAGCTTTACCTTTCTACCAGCGGTCTCACGGCCCGCGGACCAAATGTG
>NC_051419.1:20318061-20318176 GCF_015228065.2 Penaeus monodon | reverse complement strand
GCTTGTGAATTAATGATCGTCATGGAAGGGAAAAAAAATTCATATAGATTTCGTTACCATTAGTTTCACCATCTAAAATTGAATTAGTAACATGAGCTTATGTACAGTACATGTG
>NC_051419.1:20317662-20318020 GCF_015228065.2 Penaeus monodon | reverse complement strand
CAGTACCAGACAGTTTTACTAACGTAATTCTGGAAAACCAAGTATGTGCCTTCTCTGGCCTTCACGAAGGGAACTAAGAAGAAGACTGGCCCGCGAAGGGGTTTAAATTTGATATATCTTCCTTAGACCGTTCCTATCTTCCCGTTCTCGTCGCAGGTCCAACCCTCAGTAGCTATGCCTTGTACTGGACAAGCGGGGCAATGTTCATCCTCATGGACCTCACCGGCAAGCCCTCCTTCTTAAGACGTTACAAGATCCAGCCGGGAACCAATGAGCCAGTGGAGATGACGCCGCTGATCAAGGTTGATGCACTTCTCTTTTCGCTGTTTGATATGCCCTTTTGCGAACTATAAAGATG
>NC_051419.1:20317040-20317339 GCF_015228065.2 Penaeus monodon | reverse complement strand
ATTGCAGAGCAGCCTGTGGGTGAGCTTTAACCAGCTGGTCGCCGGCACCGCCTTCTCCTCGGCCTCCTTCTACGTGATGTGTTTCCGGGGCTACGACGAGTCTCCGCTGCTGCCCACCTTCCATTGGGTTCTGTTTGAGCTCATGATCTGCATTCTGATCGAGGAGGTTGGATTCTACTACACACACAGGTACAGCACAGAGTCTTGGCTTGTGTGGTGGCGTAAGCGTTGTGTGTGGATATAAACACACATGCTTTCCCTCTGTCTGTCTGTCATAGACAGACAGACAGAGGCTGAGG
>NC_051419.1:20315965-20316066 GCF_015228065.2 Penaeus monodon | reverse complement strand
TTAAACTTTAGCTTTTTTTCATCACAACCTTGTTTGATTCTGAACCCTACCTTCATGGCCCATTCTATCGTACCTTTCTCTCAACCCGTTATCAGTTCTCT
>NC_051419.1:20315627-20315696 GCF_015228065.2 Penaeus monodon | reverse complement strand
GTGTCAACCCACTGAACATGAGCTTGCGACACAGTACTGGGTCGCGCCCTGTACTTTGAAGAACCTTGC
>NC_051419.1:20315373-20315476 GCF_015228065.2 Penaeus monodon | reverse complement strand
CCGAAGTTTACGTATTTATCCAGAACAGTGAATAACTAAAAGTGGAAATAAATACAAGTAAAACAGAATATGGGGCATGATAAAAAAGACGTAAAATATTTGG
>NC_051419.1:20314443-20314620 GCF_015228065.2 Penaeus monodon | reverse complement strand
AGCCGCTTTCACACCAAGTTGACACATCGCACATGGTAAGTGGCAAGAGACAGTAAGGTTGCATCATCGAAAATTTACGATGTTATTGTTGTCCAAAGTCCTAAGTAATCTAAGTGACAATTATCTGTCACCTGGAGGAATAAAGTGAATGTGAGGCAAACTTGTTCCAATATCTTG
>NC_051419.1:20314007-20314121 GCF_015228065.2 Penaeus monodon | reverse complement strand
GGGGGGGAGCGTCTGAAGCTGGCTCGTAACCCGAATTTTAGCTCTCAACTGAAAGCAAAATATCGGGCGAGATACATCTCGTATCTCGAAAAAAAACGTTATTTGGGACACTGT
>NC_051419.1:20311371-20313777 GCF_015228065.2 Penaeus monodon | reverse complement strand
GTATAATTCTAACACTTCAATTTTTTTTTTTCTCATACTTGTCTCCGAAATAAACACGTGAAATGATGACCACAAATCTCGCCACTCACCGTAGGCTCTGGAAGGGAAACCTGCATTCAAAACCCAATTAGCCGTCTTTTCCCACCAGGCTGTTCCACCACCGCCTGCTGTACAAGCATTTCCACAAGTGGCACCACGAGTGGCAGAGCCCCGTCTCGGTGACCGCCCTGTACACGCACCCCGTGGAGCACATCATCTCCAACATCGCTCCCATCATCCTCGGGCCGATACTCCTGGGCTCGCACCCGGCCACGGTCTGGCTGTGGTGCGGCCTCGCCAACCTCAGCACCATCAACGCCCACAGCGGGTACCACCTGCCCTTCTTCCCGTCGCCCGAGGCCCACGACTACCATCATCTCAAGTAAGGAATTCAGCTCAGGTTCTAAAGTGAATAAGTTTTTGTGGGTTTTTGTGTATGTATCTTTCCATCATTTCATTCCATGTATTTCATTTAGTCACTCAACGGCACATGAATGGAGTATAATTGAAAAATCCAGTCTTCATGCTGGATTTACTTCGGAAGGGAACGTTCAGTGCCTCAAGTTGAGACAAAATCGTGAAATTTTCCTGAATCGAATTTTGCCTATTTTCCTTTTGCTATGATGATGTTTCCCTCTTTTTTCTATATTCTAATGCCACCGAAGTTAAAATTTGAGTAGAGCCATTTTTTGGAATAGAGCGATTTGTTCGGGTGATTTATCATATCTCTTCCTCCTCACGTATTTCATGTAGTAGGTTATACAATTAGGAATTGCCATGGCTTTTATCTGTCCTCACATGTTTCCAAAAGGCAGGCTTGCTATTTCCTTATCTTTGAGGAACATACTTCATCTTTTAATTCCTTATGCCTTTAAACACACTTTGCCCGTGCCTAAAATAGTCAGCGAAAATGGCATCCAGATACCCCTTAAAATGCCCCCAAAAAAACATCACTGAACCACTCGCAGATTCAACCAGTGCTACGGCGTGCTGGGCATCCTGGACCGGCTGCACGGGACGGACGAGAAATTCCGCAAGTCGAGGCAATACGCTCGGAACGTGACGATGTTCTCGCTCTTGCCGCCGAGAGAAGCCTTCCCGGACGCCGTTCCGAAGGGCAAGAGGGCCGGCGGCGAGTGCAGCGAGTCCTACGACGGCGACGGGGGAAGGAGTCAGTAGGAATCGGTGCATTTAGGGAGGGGGGAATTTAGCTAATCGGGGAAAGTAGTTCGTATAATTAAGGGCATTGAATTAAGAGAAAGGTACCTGTTTTTAGTGGATTAGCATTTCTTTAGTTATAGGAAATAAACAGGGCAAGATTATCATTTGGGTATAGACACATAACAGATTGCAAAGAAGGGGCTGATAGCAGCTTGGCTAATCACACAGTCGGGAAATTAAGACAGAAAACCGCACTGCCAGAAGAGCAGGGGTATTAGCATTTTTAAAATGAAATTCACAAAGTCTTGCAAGTTATTGAAATGATTCAATTAATTAAGGAAAATGTTTGACATTTCCTGTCCATAATGATTTGGAATACGGCATTGTGTGTAAGATTAGTCAAGATAACATATATCGACTTATATCGCTTATCATATAAATCACAATATTCTGCTTCATATACATTTAAATATTATTAAAACATAGTTTAAAAGATAGGAAAATACTACAGACAATAAAAAGTTATTGACCCAATACGATAGGAAAGAGCACTCAGTGACACAAAGGGCACTATACTATACTTCAAGCACTTCATGTTCCACCACTGTGAAGTCCCTTTATTTATATAGATCATGATATATCCTGTGAAAAGAGAGAGAGAGAAAAAAAAAGATGTTGATTTGATTTTCATGGACATCACCATAGTGACTGAAGGTGCGTGAGTCAGAGCTTATGTAATAAAAACGTAATTATAAAACAACGACCTCTAACGTAAATGGACGAAAGGCGTGGTGAAAAGGACAGCATGAAATCACTGAGGAGGATACTGCCCTTTGTTTTTAACCACCCAAAGAGCGTTGACTAACATTTATACACCTGTAACCTATCGCCACCTTATGGCATGCTTTTTAATGGAAGTCATAAACAGATAGTTGAAACTAATTATATTATATCCATTCGCTTACTATGTGTATGGGACAAGTAGAGTGGTGTGCATAAAGTCAGTACTGTACGAAAATTTGGATTTGTACATGCGTTAAGGATCAACATATGCTGAACATGTATTTGCAAACGAAATAAATGTCTGAAGACTTGAAATTTACCTCCATCTCCAAAGACTGAATACCGTGGCATTCGTCCCATTCTATGCCGATATAAAAATAACAATAGGTATGATATAGACATTGAAAGTAATTTGTATGTCAG
>NC_051419.1:20310415-20311283 GCF_015228065.2 Penaeus monodon | reverse complement strand
GGTTGAAGGAGACTTTATACAAGAAAGTCTATACCGAGTTATTAAGGACGTTACAGAGCACATGAAGGTTTCCCAAAGGCTACAAAAAGCTGATTGGAAACGATCACAAGTAAGGTGAACGTAGCAATTACACTTATTAAAGTCGGTGATATTATAGGAATCATTAGTGTAATTCAACCAGGCCAACAAGTACTTATATTGCACAATACTCTGGGATGCAAAATACAGAAAAAGAGATGGAACTTGTGAGCCATGGTGTAAGAGAAGGGTTCGGGGAAAATATTGAAAATATTAAGGAAGGATAATATACTGGGAAAAGGGGCCCTGATCCTAAAATATACAAGAAATACAAAGATCTAGAGAAGAAATATAAAACAAATGAAAAGGATTTTTATCTGGTTACTTACTATAGCAAGAAAAAAAGTAGGAAGTGTGACCATATTTCATATTTATCAATATGAAATGAAAATAGTGCTCAATGCATAAAATAAAAAGCAAATGGTTAGTATGCAGTCTTAATTTAAAAGTTTGGCCAGATGGTGTTAAAGGTTTTGACTGAGGAATTAAACACCATTGCACAAGATCCAAGAGTTAAACTAAATTATAAACAATGGTAATAGGCTTTTGCCGTCTTGGATGACACAGAGTAGAACAGTTTTATGACAAAAGAATCCAACAAGAGGAAATGTAGCTGACAACTTCACGTGGAAGTTAATAACAGAAATTACCTCCAAAGGTATGTGCGACTTGTAACAGGCAAGAGAAATGACACCAATTGGCCAGTAGCTTAGGTGGAATATTCCTCATTTCTGGATTATGGAATACTTAAGGATGTTTAGACTGGCAAACAGTGTACGACTTTATCGAT
>NC_051419.1:20307331-20307660 GCF_015228065.2 Penaeus monodon | reverse complement strand
GGGGGGTTAAAAAGTTGTTATTCATGGTGATAGTTTGGCACCACTTTCGTTCGCCATGTGTATGATACCACAGGCGTCGCTTTCCCGGAAGACAGTTATGGGTTAAAGTGAATTATCTCCTATTATGTCATCAGGTATCTAATCATTTGCCTTACCTGTTCTGCCTAGGTATTTCTTTTCTTGGGCTGCCTTCCTTCTCACGAAGGACGGTGAACTTCTTGAGCACCCGTGGGTGTTCTTTTACACACGTATGTGATTAACTATCATTCCCATCTTCTCGAGTTATTTTTCACCTGGGAAGTAACTTTATAGTTTTCTTACTATCACAT
>NC_051419.1:20306337-20307293 GCF_015228065.2 Penaeus monodon | reverse complement strand
CTATCTTTTTTTTGGTGGGGGCGACTTCTATGATTATTGCCAAAGCCTCTTCATCTGTGAAATAAGGGCGTCACTTCCACGGTTTCATGGAACGAATTCCATGATGTAACATAAGTCATTCATTATGAGCTATGTAACAAATACAAATTAGAAAGGATAGAATAGCTTCAATCTTTATCAGAAAATAAAACAAGTGACGTGGTCATTTAAGCGTTTTTTTCAACAACCAATTTGTGATACTGTCCAACCCTAGAAGCTGCCCCAGCCTATGTGGCTGCTATTTCCCAATTTGCTGGTCACACGGGCAAACACGTGCTCGATTCAAGTCAACAAACATGGCAATGAGGTCCCTGATCTCGACAAACTACGTGTTTAAACACTGGAAACATCTAGAAATAAAAAGCGCACTTTAAAAAAATAAGGATGTAAAATACAATATCTGCATAAAAATCGTATTCATTGAAATATATATGACTAATTAAAATGGGGTTTACAGTATTTCTTAGCAAACTATAGACTCTTGTCATGCCCCAATCGCCAATGCGAACGATCCACATCGCTTGACCCACTCGCCAAAAACTTGCTGCAAGAGGAGAATTATAAAAACTCGGAGATTGGGAAAAGTGGTGAGGTTATAAATATTACCACCTTTTCTCGAAAAACAACACAAGCACCTGGAGATGACAGAGCACTACAGAAGGAAAAAGACTCTCTCTATCTCTCGTTATACATTTTTTTCCACCTCGTATCCATCATGAACATCACTAAAGCATATAGTGATAAGAAAATATAAGAGAAGATACAAATTATTTTTACAGACCGGAGCGCAACGGGGTCACGCCTCCCACTTCCGTGACCCGTTAATTACCCACCACCAGCCCCGTGGCCCTTCTTAATTGGCGGGTCTAATTCCCCCTTGCCTTCCGTGCGATGAATGCGCCGTTTCATCTCTAATT
>NC_051419.1:20299373-20299929 GCF_015228065.2 Penaeus monodon | reverse complement strand
AAGATACACCATTAAAATATTGAAACATGTACCTAAATGCCATAGACACAATACATACAATTCTATATAAAAAGGTGACCGACCTGGCGGGGGGGAGATGGAGGGGTCTAGGCAGCCGTTTCAGAGGCATCAACACCTGCACAGCGACGACCCCGGAAAGGCGCCAGAGGTTACGGGAGTCCGTCATATATAAGGCAAAATTGAGGAAGTCGTGAAGCGTAGACGGCACTTGGCCACACCTGCTGACGGACGCACGAGTTGACACCTGCCCGGCATGGCTACCAAGGGACTCTGGACAGCTGTCTTCGCGTTGCATCTGTTCACCGCCGTCAGAGGACAAAGTGCGTGAGAGTTGAGTAGAGAGGCTGTTCATTGGATTATAATTGGTATTACTGTACTATAATGACATGTTATATTATCAAGAGAGGTACATCATTTATTTTAGTTATTTGTGATGAAAGATTAATAATAATAAATAATTTTGGATTTTTTAAATGTAAAATCGATAAGGTATTATTTTTTGTAATGATAGTAGCGCACATAAATATATGTATGC
>NC_051419.1:20298954-20299262 GCF_015228065.2 Penaeus monodon | reverse complement strand
AACACACTTCAAAACGAGAAATATGTTTGAGCATGAAGTTTGAAGTTTATTCATATACATAACATGACCTCCGTCATTCTTAAGAAGCCTGGGAATTCGATCTGGCATGGAATCCACCGGCTCAGTAGTCTTGTAGTATTTTTGCGTCTCTGTTCCAGACCTGAATTTGGGCCTGTGCCGAGTACTATAGTGTCCTCTATTGGTTATTTCGAGTACTTTACAAAAAAAAATATCCATATTGTACAGCCAGTTGCCCTATACAGGACTCACGGTGAAGCGACAGGTTTACTTAAGATACAGCCTATGGT
>NC_051419.1:20298124-20298688 GCF_015228065.2 Penaeus monodon | reverse complement strand
AACAGTCCAATGTACTGGGCTTATTTGTCCACTTGACAAAATATATTGGAATTTAACTCAGCTGCTAAATAATTGTGCTTGCCAAAGTTGATACAACTTCATTCTTCCATTCAGTAGTGAGGCATACTATACCTCTTAAAATTACTGTCTCGTCCATCCGTAATGTGATGCCAGGCAATGACGGGAGAAAGTGTAAAGAAATAAAATATATCACTCAAATATATTTATTCATATAAAATACTCATAATAATCGATACCTTACATTTGTATCGATACTTTCGATACCCATGCAATACCAAAAGTACTCTGGTATTGATATGGCTACCCCCTAATAGAAAGGTACCATGCCAATCCAGTACCTTCATTTGAACTTGTTGAAAAATGCCAGATCTATCGGGAAATAACTTTATTTCTGTTTAGGGACAAGTTTTCTATGGAGAACTATAATGTATTGTGGTAACGCCATTAGTCCATTAACTGGATATTGCAGGTTTCTAATACCATAACACTAAAGCCACCTCAAAATATCTTTTTTGTTTAGATGAAGTTTCTAGACGCTTATTC
>NC_051419.1:20295625-20296228 GCF_015228065.2 Penaeus monodon | reverse complement strand
CTTACTCCCTCTCTCCTACCCCACATCTACACTCTCTCTCTCCGTCTCCCTCCCCATATCCAAAATTTTCTCTCCCCTCTCCCTCCCCATATCCACACTTCCTCTCCTTCTGTCTAACCATATCCAAATTCCATCTTTCCCCATCCCTACCTATATCCACACGCCCTCCACCATTCCCCTCCCCAAATCCACACTTCCTCTCTTTCCTGCCTTACCAATACACTTCACTCCACTTCTCCCTCCCCATATCCAACCTCCCCCCCTCTCCCTGCCCATCTGCACACTCCCTCTCCCTAACCATATCCAAAGTCCCTCTCTCCCTCTCCCTTTCTGTATCCATACTTCCTCTCTACCCCTCCCTCCCTATATCCACACTTCCTCTCTGCCCCTCCCTCCCTATATCCACACTTCCTCTCTGCCCCTCCCTCCCTATATCCACACTTCCTCTCTCTCCCTCCTTACCAAGACACTTCTCTCCACCTCCCAGGGTGTGGCGGCGAGGTGGACACTTCACTGCACCCTACGGGCACTATGACGTCACCGAGTTATCCGGAACACTATCCGGAGGACACGCACTGTACCTGGGTGATCAAGGTACGACTA
>NC_051419.1:20292408-20293118 GCF_015228065.2 Penaeus monodon | reverse complement strand
ATTATTGTGCTCTAAATGTAAGGGATACTTACAGGCCTGCGAAATCGAACAATGTTTGTGATATGTTATCATCAATGACAGAACAACCAAAAACTCTGTTTAAAAACATTGATCCTATTCATAGTATTAAAAAATATTTCCCCAAGCCTTTGCTCCGAGATGGTAGGTTCTGTCCAAACCGGTGCTAATAAAAGGCTTTAACGATGTCTTAAGTCGAAGAGAAATATTAAACATTATCCTATACATAACGCAACATTTGAGTCATCATCGAGCGAAACCTTTTCACTTTGGTTGATCGTACTTCCCACTTCTAACTGAATGTAGCTTTCAGTCGACAGCTACTTTTAAATAAGAGTCACCTACTTGTGCAAAACACTAAGACGTGTAGCTCATATGATATGCACCCCCCCCCCCCCGTTTACGACCCCCCGCACCTAGCAGCCTGGCGCCCCCACCTTCCTCCTCTCGCACCCTGGCCACGCCCACATCTCTCCCCAGGCCCGCCGTTGCTTGATGACCTGTTCACTTCACGGTTTTCCTTGACATGCACTAATAAAAAAAAACTATTCCTTTCAGTACCTCTTCAGTTCATTGAGTTCTGTATTTCAGTCATTTATTAATAGCATTATTATACTGATACTGAAAATTCCCTTTGAGAGAAAAACTATCAATGCATGTGTATCTGTGCAAAACGTGTGTGCTGCTAAGCG
>NC_051419.1:20292093-20292257 GCF_015228065.2 Penaeus monodon | reverse complement strand
TATTTTCTCCGAAAGGAAATCGACACTAACACAAATACATTTCATCTGTCTTAATTCCTATAATCTTTTTATCTTTTATATTTCATTCATGATTTTTTTGCATTTTTTTCCCTCGCCCTTACCCCCCCCCCCTCCGACCCACCCGCTACCTTCAACTGAATTTA
>NC_051419.1:20291960-20292063 GCF_015228065.2 Penaeus monodon | reverse complement strand
CAATCATCCCCTTAATCATTCCTATCCCTGCCCCTTATCCTCCCCAAAAACTTGCTCTCGCCCTTACCCCATCCCTGCCCCAACCGCTGCCCCTTGAACGCCG
>NC_051419.1:20291761-20291844 GCF_015228065.2 Penaeus monodon | reverse complement strand
TCAATGCCCTGACCGTCCCCCCAACCCGCCGATGGCTTACGCCCACCGCAACCCACTCATGCCCTACTCCCCCGACCCACCTA
>NC_051419.1:20291445-20291695 GCF_015228065.2 Penaeus monodon | reverse complement strand
AGGCCCCCCATGGCGAGAAGATCGCGCTGACCTTCGTGGACTTCGACGTGACTGGCTCCGACGGCTGCTCCGGCGACTACGTGAGCCTGACCTCTGACCTGACCTCGGAGGGCCAGCGCTTCTGCGGCTCCCAGGGCCCCGGCGACGTGACCTCCGACGGGGACATCCTCGTGCTCCGCTTCGCCTCCAACGCCCAGGGCTCCTGCAGGGGCTTCAACGCCTCCTACCACGTGAAGGAAGGTCAGTCCGC
>NC_051419.1:20290754-20291376 GCF_015228065.2 Penaeus monodon | reverse complement strand
GTATTGTAGAATCACCTGAGTCACTCCATTTTGACGTCTCACCACCACCGTCACTCACCAAGACTCATCTACTGAATCGCTAACGCGTGAACTGACCATGACTCCATCTCAGATTCGCCTTCACGAAACCCACCATAACTCACTGCGGATCACTGTAACTCGCCGTGACTCACCCATACTCACATTCACAGAATCGCTGCCATGTTCATCAAGTCCATAATCCCATATAACTCACCATGACTCACCATGATTTACCATGACACTAGACTCACAGTGACTTATCACTCACTATACCTCACAGTGCCTCACCATAACTCGCTCTGACTCACCGTGACTCACCACATCTTCAGAGTCGCTGTCGTGCGGCGTGGAAACCTCCGCCCTTGAGTTCACGTTCATTTCGCCCGACTACCCGCAGCCCGTCGGGAACGACTCAATGGAGTGCTCCGTGACGGTCGACCACGGATGCGAGTCGCCCATCTGTCAGCTCAGGTAAGGAGGGGTAAGAGGGAGAGGGGAAGGAATGGTGGGGGGGGGCGGATACGCGCAGGATTCGGGGAATCTCGCGACTGAGGACTGTACTAGAAGCATGCCCCACTTCTACAAGGGTCACGCCACGACT
>NC_051419.1:20290327-20290575 GCF_015228065.2 Penaeus monodon | reverse complement strand
AAAGAGAGTATACATACCCGTCTTTCATCACGTTTTCTATACGTTCCTGTCTTAAAGGTTGGACTTCGAAGATTTCCAGTTGCAGCCACCATACTGGGGAGACTGCAAATACGACCAGTTCTACGCCGAAAGCTCCACTCCTCTGCCTACGCTTTGTGGTGTCAATAATGGCTCCCACAGTAAGCAACCTCTGACCTCAGCATTGTTTTATGATTTTTTTTAAGTCAAAGTAATGAAATATTTTTATA
>NC_051419.1:20290029-20290236 GCF_015228065.2 Penaeus monodon | reverse complement strand
AGTATTTACACAGTTTTCCGGTTTTCAGTGTACGTGAACGTGGAGGGTCGAAGCAAGACTGACCTGACCTTCCTGCTGGGTCGCCTCGAGTACTACCTCTATCACTGCTACGACATCTACGGTTCCATACCCGAAGGGGCGGACACCTCGGAGCAAGGCCACTCCCCAGGCCACGCCCGTCGTACGCGAGCCCGCAGGGACGTGGGC
>NC_051419.1:20288150-20289957 GCF_015228065.2 Penaeus monodon | reverse complement strand
ATTCCGATGGCTCTTCCCGATCCTTCGTTTGCGAGACAAGTAAGCTTTTGTGGGGGAATCTGATATAGATTTTGAAGTGCAGTTGCTTGCCGGCTTGCTTGCGAAGGTGGTCCGTGTCCAAGGGTTAGCGGCAGAAGGGGATTGGTTTTTGAATTCCTTGATTGATGAAGTGAATGAAAAAAAGAATGATTGAAGGAAATAATGATAACCATAAAAGAAATCGCAAATGGAAAAATTAGAAAAAAAAGTGTACAGTTTAAAGAAAAATCTATCAAATGGAGATAAATAGCAGCTAAATGAGGTCCATGCGCAAGCGTAAGTGCCACTGCTCTGAGAGACTGAGGGACCACCAGCTGATGCATGGTCCGGTCTGGGAGGTGCCTGTAATTCAAATTCAGATTGAGCTAGAAGTAGCCGTTTCTTAGGTAAAATTCCTCCTGAAGGTACCAAATGACCTCGGCCCACAAGAGATCAGCCATTTGAGCTTCCCTAAGTTTAGGAGGCGTTGTATATGTGATGTCAACAGCAGTAGGCAAGAGGATGCCTACCTAGAACTGGTGATAAGAAAACATTCATCATGAGCTGAAAAGTTTACGGTGCCATCGCAAGCCCAAACGACAAGTACTGTTAAAGACAATGACCGTCACTGAAAGCTGTCTTAGACTGTTATTCTGGCCTTACTTCCGCACTAATAAGCGGCTCTATGGTCTAAACATGTAAATACAGATGAATATTAAGGTCATCAATGAGCCCATCTATGTTAGGCAGTGGATAGGTGTCGGGTGTGGTTACAGAATTCAGGTTACTGTATTCCATACAGATCCTTGTTGAACCATCTTTCTTTTTTATCTAAAACAATTGGAGAGAGCCATGGTGGTGTTAGACTCAAATGCTCAAGCCTCTATCATCTCGTCACACTCTGCTTTGATGATCTGGCGAGTGGTATGTGGAAGGCACCATTGCAGTGTACAGATTGGCCTAGTTTCAGAGGTTGTTATGGTGTGCTGAACACTAGACACTGTGCCAATGCTTGTTTTATCCCCACTTAAAATTGATGGACAATGATACAACACCTCTTACAACTTGGAACTAGGAAGGTGGGTTAGTAAAGGATCTAAATCAGGAAGTCCTTTCCTTGTGACGACAAAACTTCATTCTTATGACTTACAATTTTTGTTTGGGTATCATGTGTAGTTACTGCACGGGCAGGTGATGGACAGAGGTCAACCTCAGGGAAGATGGTGAAATGGTCCTCCACTTCCCAAAATCATAAAACCATAAGCACAATCGAAGTATTCCTCTGCATTGGATGGGTGTTCAAAGTCTTCTGACTCGACCAGAGATTCCTCAACCTGTGAGATGCCTGCCAATCCTAGGGACTCCTCCACCAGAAGAGGAGGACAGGGTTAATCACCATCACTGGTGCTACCGTCTCTTTCTGATACACCACAAACATCGCCTAGATTCTCACCAATTTAAGAATGAGTCGTCTCGTGCCAAGATTAACAACTCAAACATCGCAGTCTCTTTGTGAAGTGACCTTGCATCTGACAAACCTGGCAGATTTACCCGGAACTGATGTGGTTCTATGAACGTGAACATGGCAGGAATCAAACGAGAGAGTGTCTGCCAGTTCTTTTTGAGTATAACAAGTCTGGGGTATGGACGCCTTCAGGGTATCGACTTTATGTTGAAAAGACATACCCATAATCAGTGAAATACTTAATGGCGGGTTCCCCTAGGGAAATAATAGGCACCATCTTCTTGTTCGCAATAGCTGCATTCAGTGAGCCTGCTGTGGTTGTGG
>NC_051419.1:20284605-20284893 GCF_015228065.2 Penaeus monodon | reverse complement strand
GAAGTTATAAACAGCTTGAAAAATAAATGTCTGTTTATTTCCACAAGGGCGGAGGCGGAGTCCAGTCGTCGTCCGCCGTTCCTGTGACGTCCGACGTCGTTTTGACAACCGAGGGTGACGTCACTGTGGCCCTCTACAACTACAAGTCAGTTCTTTTAGGTTCAGATGTTGCTTAAGATTTTAATTTATATTTTTCTTACTGTTACATTTGCCTATTTAATGATTCAGTTTTATCTGTGCCAGTTATTCGACTGCCTCTTTTCTTTATTCACCATTTCTTAAAGAATA
>NC_051419.1:20284237-20284559 GCF_015228065.2 Penaeus monodon | reverse complement strand
TTGACAGACATTAAGTCTATAAATCGCCGCAATTCACGCCTTGAAAGTTTAAAAAATGCGCGCGTTTGTCTCCCATGCGTTTCATCCCCTCCCTTCCTCTCCCGACCAATCAGAGAGGCGGACATCGTTACTTTCCCGACGAGGCGAGGCTGGAAAGTGCGCGTGACTCAGATCCCCTGCGACTGCCCCAAGTCCCGCGTTCCCAAAGGTTAGTGAGGAGGAATGGGATACCCCGTGGCAAGCTGTCTGTTGTGTGTTGTAGCTGCAATCATATCATTAGCATCATGTTGTTATTAATACTAAAGTGGTTGATGATATGAAG
>NC_051419.1:20282450-20283179 GCF_015228065.2 Penaeus monodon | reverse complement strand
CCGTCACCCTTTCTCCTTCATCCCTCTTTCCTCCCTGCCTCCCTTTATGCCTCCCTCCCCCTTTCCCCCCGTCTCTATTCTCTCCACTCGTCCTTCGTCAGCGCCCGAGGGATGCCTGCAGTACTTCCAAGGCCTCACGGGAGAGTTCAAGAGCTTCAACTTCGAGGGCATCGGCTGCTATTCTGAAGACCGGTGGTGTGACTTCAGCACCATCAAGCACCCGTCAGACTGCGATATTCGCGTGGGGTACACAGGTGAGGCTGGTGTTGACAGGTTGATGCGTAGGCTTGTATGTGTGAGGGTGGCGGGGTTGTGCGCATGTGCAAGTGGTATGCGTGTGTAACCGTTTTTTTTTTTCGGGCGAGAGGAAGAGAAAGAAAGAGTGGAAGGGGTCGAGAGGAAAAGAAATAAAGAGAATCCACTTTTATTCCTACCCTTTCCTACTTTCGCCGCAATGACCACTGCTCCGACTGAGGCAGGTCAATAAGGAAAAGGCAGAGGAAAGGACGCCATCGATAGAGATCAGCGGATAAACCCTCTCCTAATGTTGGTCCTTCTCCCGCACCTCCCGCAGGACACTACAACGACCTGGATTACAGCATCTGCGTCGAGCCGGAGTCTGGCTTCTGCGGCATCCAGTACCAGCAGATGGGCAGAGACGGCTTCTCGCTCACCAACGCCACCGCCTACCAGGACGACTCTCATATTCCTTCGGCTGAGGTGAGGGGG
>NC_051419.1:20281489-20281703 GCF_015228065.2 Penaeus monodon | reverse complement strand
CTGCATGTGTGTATATAAATCCTTCACATACGACTCTTACCTCAGTTCGCGGACTCGGGTTGCATGGCCGACTATCTGTGGGTGCCAGGCGCTGAGAACGACCATGGCACTGATACGCACGAGAGGTTCTGCGGCACCAAGCTCGGCAACGCCCGCAAGTGGGGCACTGTCACGAGTACGTACTGGGCCCAGATTTTTGGTGCATTATATTATT
>NC_051419.1:20281020-20281216 GCF_015228065.2 Penaeus monodon | reverse complement strand
ACCGTGCGAATGGTTTCGGACGCGGACGAGTTCAGTCTTGCTGCCGACTACATGAACCGCGGCTTCCACATCTCCTATTCCCAAATACCCTGTAAGCTTTCAGGCTAAAGTAAGACCACGGAAACACGGATTCAAACATGTCTTGTCTGACTCTTTAATATTTCCCGATGCATTTGTTGCTTGTTTTGTAAATCTT
>NC_051419.1:20280257-20280921 GCF_015228065.2 Penaeus monodon | reverse complement strand
GCAAAATGATATTGAAAAGTTTTTATCATTTTTATTTTTCCTCAGATTCAAATGACTTATATTTTTATTTCCCTGAGTAGGAGTAAGATATATCACGTAGCTTTGCCTCTAATGTACAGTCATTCATTGTTGTATGTTTTCTTATTTTCCTATTTATCGTGGTTTGTAAGATGCGGAATAAACGAATAAGCCTCATTTTTGCCTGCTTTATCTCCTGATTTTATTCTCGGCGATTCTGTATGATTCCCCAGAACTCAGATGTGTAAAAGTTCCGGTATATTGGATACTGGTTCACATTAAAGGGAAAGCGGTTTGTGAAAAATATATATAATATAGTATTTTAAGCAAATAAAGTGGAATAAAAACTATGATTCTTTTTTACGAAATCGTAAATTATCAGATAAAGTAATAAGAGAAAAATCCTTGCCAGTTTTGCGAAACCTCTTTACTTGCTGCAGTTGATCATACTAATGCCATCGAGAAATGCAGTCTTTTGTACCCGGTTTCTAATTAGAAATGTGTTAAAAAAAAACTTTCATCTGGAAAAAAATCCAGCGGCAAATGAAAAATATTTTTTTGTGTCTGAGGAGCTTCAGTATAAGTGATAATAGTCTTCATTATAATGAAAGAGATGCTATCACGGCCTGAATTTTTTCAACTCTAA
>NC_051419.1:20280079-20280214 GCF_015228065.2 Penaeus monodon | reverse complement strand
AAATGCAGTGCAGTCGTCGTGAAAGTTTATCGAAAATGTCGTTCAACCCTCCCTAAACTTTAAAATGCATTCAGAATTACAAAACGACTAGTCAGATTATATGACTAACGTTCTAATTTCAATATCGGCACCATT
>NC_051419.1:20279569-20280057 GCF_015228065.2 Penaeus monodon | reverse complement strand
CGAAGCAAAACAATGAGTATTTTCTGAAGATGTATTTAAAAATTAATTTCCAAGATGTAACATTCTGGAAGCGAAGATTTGCCGGGGACCAGACTTGCCAAAAAGGAAGCCATTTTAACCAGATTTTCTTCAGACGGCGTTGGGGCCACCACGTAAATAGCAGTCTAATTCTTATTTTCTTCTCTTTTCGTTTGGAAGCCGATCTGCCAGTTCTACCATAAACACAAAAAAACACTAAACCGTATGAGTCGTGCCCTAGCTGCACGCTTATGTTAACGGGGTTCTCGGGTGTTTCATTTGCAGACACAAGGAATAAGTAACAATAAAGGTTTACGCGGAATTGTATAACTTTTCGCATGACTTACGTTAAGCGAAAAAATTAATGACGTTCCCTTATTGAAAAGCATAAAGATGTTCGAGTTATGTCAAAAGGTTTTTCATGCTACACATTATGTTAGGGCCAAATCATGCAAAACTGGGTAAAAGTG
>NC_051419.1:20277579-20278657 GCF_015228065.2 Penaeus monodon | reverse complement strand
AGCGTAGTTTGGGGCAAAACGAGTCAGAAAACGACAAAAATGCACATAAGTTTTCCAAAAATAAATTAATCAACAGTTTTTAACTTGAAATAACTACAGTGGCTATTTATTCATCATATATAATCATGCTTTTGATCTAATAATCAAAAATTTAAATTTTATGATCTTTTTAAAAATATGGCACGATGACCCAGAGGTATATTAAAAGTTCTGGTAGACAAGACCCAGTGTCTTGAATTGTCCATTTGAATAAAGTAGTTGGCAAGGTCCTGTTCTTGCTTTTCAGTTAAAACAGTGTTTTTGCTACCAAGTTTGTTTTGGGAGGGCTCATGCTGCAGCGTCGTCTCGGACTCTCAAATGGCACACCAAAAACTTTTACGGCCTTTCTGATAGACATTTCCTTTTTTTGAACAGCCTCATTTGCCTATTTCATCTGGTCTTCATGCCAGTTTGTACGGTTGGTTTTTCGAACGTAATTTCTCATTTTGGTAACAGATGCACAACTTTTGGTACCAGATACACAACTAGAAAGAAAAATAGATACAATATTCAATTCTGGTGGTAGTAGGAAACTTAATTTGTGTTTGAAGAGACTCAGAAAAATGCTTTTTATAAATTCCGTGATATTTCATAGATGTAAATTGCGATAGGCCTAAGCCCCTCACAACAAAATATTGACTGACTCGTTTTGCTCCAGTATATCAAAACTGAAACTTAGTTTTTCATAAATGTATTTGTAATTACCATTTCGAACCAATGTCAACTCATTTCTACGTGTTTTTAGTGTAAAAAAAAACTAATTGAGGTCTGAGGTTAAAAAAGAAACATCCCCCTATGAATTGAAAGTCGATTTAGTAAAAATTATTCTTCTACTCTTGAAATATTTGAAAAATATTGCCACACTCACCTTTTCCGTCAGGAAAGAAAGACTTTAGGCCGATCATCTGTGTTGTTGGTGACATATCACCATGAGAGCATGCTTGCTTTCGTATCCCACAATGACCCCGAGTCACTTTTTTAGGTCTTTTTTTATAATGACCCATTTTACCTCACTGACTCGTTTTGCCCCGAACTACGC
>NC_051419.1:20276776-20276969 GCF_015228065.2 Penaeus monodon | reverse complement strand
CGGAGATAAGGATCCTCAGGTACTCGCTAGGAGAGACAAAGATGGACAAAACAAGGAAAAAGTGGATTCGAAAGGAAGTCGGAGGTGGTTGGGAGGAACGAGGCAACGATGGCTACGGCACGCAGTGTGTGGAGAGACGAGGAATGTGTAGGAAAGGACGAGGAATGTGTAGGAAAGGACGAGGAATGTGTAG
>NC_051419.1:20275793-20276095 GCF_015228065.2 Penaeus monodon | reverse complement strand
TTGTTTGTGCTGCATAGCTGGTAATGAATTTACGAAGGGAATGAAATATGAAACATATATAACAGCCATAAGGATATAATCATGTAAAAGCAATCATATATTTGTTCACTTAATCTCACACAGGAAATACCAGTTCTCGCTGCATTTGGCATCCGCGAGGACCGAATAGTACTTCCTCCCGCAGTCCTGTGGCGGGCCGTCGGGGTTCCCCTTGGCCCACAGCGCCCTGGCCACGCGGCTGCCGTTGAGCCATTCCTGGTCGTAGATGCCCAGCCACACGTCTGCGAATGAGCCAGAGTACG
>NC_051419.1:20275120-20275738 GCF_015228065.2 Penaeus monodon | reverse complement strand
AAGGTACCTTGAGGCAATCCCGCGCTGGCTGCGTAACTCCGAAAAGCGTCGAAGTTCGTGGGCACAGCGAGGTCGGCGCCCAGGGATTTGCAGTGGTCGCGACCGTCGAACCATGTCATCTTGCTACCGTGCAGATAAAAGCATCCAGCTGCTCCGGCGTCTTCGAAGGGAGGAAAGCATGACGAAGGAGCTGAAAAGGAAAGGGTCTAAGAACATTACCACAAAATAATATTCCCATTTCCGTTCCAACTCCCCGGGCAGCCTCAATTCCAACGGCCCGCTGAGCCAGGCGCGAGGAACGCCCGAGGCAGATGCCCCGGCAGGAGGGCGGAGCCGAAGTGAACCCGAGGCTTACGAAGACCCACGTGGGTGGTGCTCTTCCCTCCAGGACCAGGGGCGCAGTCCCCACGGCAGCTGCAAAGTATCTTCTTAAATCAACAACAATGGCAATAACAGTATCATGCAAATATATTTGAAGAATCAGTCAATTAGTCTCTTTAAAGGTTACCTGAAGTAAGTTATGGGTGCAACTTGACCACCGGCGTTGTGGATAATAGTGATGAATAGATGGCATGACAGATCATTTTAAATAATCAGTCACCTCTCCTCAAAATTGAA
>NC_051419.1:20272781-20272873 GCF_015228065.2 Penaeus monodon | reverse complement strand
GTTTTGAGAATTTTTTCGTAGGGACGCTTTTTTTTCCTCGGACAAGCACGAAACCTTAGTCCCTTTCAAAGTACTCCTCTCCAGCTGCAGTG
>NC_051419.1:20270839-20271655 GCF_015228065.2 Penaeus monodon | reverse complement strand
GAATAAAGTATGTGCGGTTAAACGTCAGACAGTTAACACCGAAGCGTAGGAAATGATAAAGGAGTCGATTAGAGCTGTTGTGTGCGAAATTCTCGCGTTTTTAAGCCTCGTGTCACATGTAGTGTGAACTTACAGTACTTGGTCCAGCATGGCATCAGGACGCCGCTCCCGGTGCTGTTGTCCCTGACCACCGCCTGCTCTGAAAGGACGCAGAGGCCATCCATGTGGCAGAAGAGCTGCGCCCAGCCCGAGTGGCCGGCGTAGGCAGCGCAGGTCACCAGAGGAACCTGCGCGTACTCGACAGTCTGTCCTGCAGCGACGATTTCCTCGGCCACCGAAGTTGCATACCACCAGTCCTCGCCTGTGCCTGCGACGAAGCGCGCTGGCCGGAGGAGACCGAGCAGGAGGAACAGCGCTCGCAGGGGTCCCATGGCGTACTGGTCGCCGAAGGGAATGAGCGTGTGAAGACCACAACAAGTCATTATTTAACCCAAACAAATGAAGCTAAAAGGGTTTTCACGTGACGGAAGGTCTTCACGAAATGGGAAGCATTAAAACCTTTATTCCTTTGAAGATGACTTACGATGTTTAAGAATCAGTAGTTGGAACGCAATCAGTCACAGGGGCCATCGCACTGTGTGCACGAAGGGCGAAGAGGGAGGTGCGTCTAGGTTTGAAAAACTGTTTTATAGATGTAAAGTTCCCGAAAATATACTTGTTTTTAAAGCGCGCACGCGGACACACACACGCGTGTGTGTGTGTGCTTTAGATAGTAGAACTTTCAGAATTCGCTTGACCAGCACAAACCTCAGTATG
>NC_051419.1:20268722-20269890 GCF_015228065.2 Penaeus monodon | reverse complement strand
TAAGAGGACTGCTACATTGATGACATGGGCGATGTTCGATTCAGGGTCATGACTGATGGAGAGGTGAAATGAATGACAGTTTGACTGAATGTGGCTGACTTACTTGATGCAAGGATATCAGTCACAGGCATATTGAGCTCCTCTCTATCCAACACTAGTATTACTGGGCTTCATTACCTGCCATCGTCCGAATGCCAACTTATTGCTACCCTACCATAATACTTTACTTCATGCACCGAGTACAGTTAATGTAACAGGACGTTATCGTCACTGTTATCCCTCACTCACCCTCGCTTCAGTCATCTGTACTGTAACTGATTCGAGAATAGTCGACATAAGAAGTCGCCGTCACTGCTAATCCTCACTAACCCCGACCCACAGTTGTTTCTACTGATCATAAATGATCCCTTCGATCCAACATTAGTGTCGCTTGCACCTATTCATCCATCATCGTCTGTGTAAGACCATCATTGCTTAACCTCCTTCTCTATAGCCATCTGCATCATTGTGAATCGAGCGTCGCTCACATCAAGCTCTACATCATTGCTAACCTCCCTCTCTCTCGCCAATAACCATCCTCTGTCGTCTGCACTGTTGATGAATCGACCATCGCCCCCCCCCCTTCACATCAGATTTCCCCTTGATCCAACACCAAGATCTTCTATAATGAACCGACCATCGTTCACATAGTGCGTCGATGTCATTGCTAACCCCCGATCTCTCTCTTGCGCCGATCACAACCCTCTACATTTGTATTATAATCCTACCCTCGGTTCCTACACTAGTATCACTGGACTTGTTCATCCATCATCGTTAGCATATGCCCACCCATCATCTGTTGAATCGTCCATGTAGGATGTCACCGTTATTGCTAGCCCTCCCTCTCTCTCGCAGATCACTGTCCTCTGCCGTCTGTCCATGATATGAGCACCATTCACAAACAGCTTCCCCTGATCCAACACTAGGACCCACTGTCTCGCGAACCGCACACCGTCCACTAAGGATATTTTCATCATTCTTAACACTCACTTTGAGCTTCCCCCTGATCTAACACCTTGAACCAAAAATCAAGCATCACAGAGCGTTACCGTCTTCTCTCACCGATCACCATACTCTGCCGTCTGTATTGGGCATCATCTACGTAGGTCATCACTGTAATTGGTCAACC
>NC_051419.1:20267807-20268613 GCF_015228065.2 Penaeus monodon | reverse complement strand
GGACACTTGTTATTATCACTTACCTATAACTTTCAAATGATCGTCGACTATGACAGCTTTAGGGGACTGATCATTGTGATGCTCACATCGAGCTTAGCTCTACCCAACACTAGTTTTGCCGGCCCTGTTTTACTCATCATGTACGCGGCTTGGGCATCGAGTATCATCCACGTGGATGTCAAGACTGCTATTGTTAACCCTCCCTTTCTCTCACCAATCACCATTTTCTGCCGTCTGCATCGTTCATGAATCGAACAATGCTCTCACTGAACTCCACATTCCTCCCTCTATGTAACACATGTGTTGTTCCTGTTAGTACATGCATCAAGCCGATCGCCGCCTCTGCCATCTGCAACGTTCATCGATCGAGATTTTCCATACAGACCATCATCCACATGAACATCATTATGTGTCGAGCATCGACGATGTAAGACATCTCTCCTTTTTTTCTAATAGTCTTTTCCCAAGTAAAAAGCACAGCATAAATAAGCTTACCCCTAAACACTGTCCTTAACGGTAGTTGGACGACATTGTTGACTTGGATCAGATCGACATGGAATACAGATGTAATAGGGACGATCGATCACGTCAGCTTGTGTTTTGAAGAGGATGTAGAGTACATGCGTGGCCCAGAGATGACACGGCGATGTCCATTTCATCATCATTAGGCGTTGTGTATACAAGAACCCCCTGTCAATACCTTGGTGCAGTCTGTATTCGTGACGGTACATTCCAAGCTTATAAATTTGTTGATCCTTACTATAATTTCATTGTAGGTCAAACGCTTATCATCAGAGTCATGTGAT
>NC_051419.1:20267097-20267783 GCF_015228065.2 Penaeus monodon | reverse complement strand
TACTATTTAATGATCCGAGGCTATTAGTCTCTGTGGAAGTTATCAGTAGAGTTTTCTATGCATCTTTGGTCTCCGCCCATCAACCCTCGATATAATGATCTGCGTATTACAAGTATCATATCTTTCAACCGAATGAAGAGGGGCCAGAAATAATTTTCCTCATCCTTTTATCTTTTGGACAGGCTCATTCGTATCATCATTCCATCTTATCTTCACTACTCGTATTACTATACACTAAACAGTAGGTCACCCTTGGCATATCACGCGCCAGGCGTGGTGTTCCATCGTCCTCCTAACCATGACGAACTCTTCGACACTTCGGGCGAGCATCTTTGGCAGGACGTCGGGAGGGAGCGTTTTGGTAAAGCTCGCGGCCACAAGGCGTGGGTTTGGATGTATCGGCAGCTCTCCTATTGGATGTCTTTAGCATTTCCGGAGGTCTTTTCTAACCCCCTGGAGCAATCTGTAACCATTCTGTTGATTAATGTTGGAAAGTGGTATTAGTGATAAGAATATGCAGGCAGGCATGAGTTCAGTAAGAAATAAAGGTACACTTATCAATGTCCTTGAAGATTTACAGCAAATGATATACACGTATGATTTTAGTTGACATTTAGTTATTGATTTTAGTAGAATCCCCGGACTCGCCTCCTGCTTTCGACGGACTCACAAAATTCCCCCAAAAG
>NC_051419.1:20266620-20266886 GCF_015228065.2 Penaeus monodon | reverse complement strand
CTCCTAGATTAAAGAGAAAAAAAAACATCATTCCCCTTAACAACATTTGCTAAATACGTATCAAGAGAGAATATGTGAAGACGATATAATTCCGCCATAAATCTGTTGAATTTAAACTTATGTCGCGAGAAAGGAGCTTGCTGCATTTGCAACGGGCGTAAATGGTTCTGTTTGCCGTGATACTTTTGTCCGTTTTATGTCTATCTCTTCTTGTTCATGTATCATCTCATTTCATTTATCACTTTTGATCATGATACTTTTATTCA
>NC_051419.1:20256199-20256572 GCF_015228065.2 Penaeus monodon | reverse complement strand
AAAGAAACGGAAAGAGATAGAGCGAGGTTGAGAGTACATTATATGTGCTTATTATATATTTTTCCGTGAGTCATTATAATCCTATCAGCGCTCTTCCACTCACCCACATATTACCGAGAAAAGCTCCAAGAGAAATGAGCTCCTTGCATGAGCGAAGTCAAAGGGACTATCTTATTCAGGCGACCAAACACGCACCAGTGTTCAAATTATCCTCTAAATTAACTTTGGAAGTGAGTTTTTGCGAGAGACGATGGTAATGATGGTGTTCATAATGTGCGCTTGAAGAGGTAATAACGATATGTATTTTATTGCCGAAATTTGTCGGATGAAAATGAAGTGATGAGTACTTTAAGATTCGTGGCAGCACTGACTG
>NC_051419.1:20255704-20255982 GCF_015228065.2 Penaeus monodon | reverse complement strand
ATCAGATACACATCCCTCTCCAATATAGTAAAATGAATCCTAGATGATCTTTTATGAGGTATGTGATGTACAACATACCGCATATGCTTGCACGACGCTTCCCTGACCATTAGTAACCAAGAACTTTACACCAATAGTGAAGAGTGAGGTGATTGCTTGAATTATGCACAACTTAAGTGTTAATGTTCTAAACTCAATGGTATATATTCGGGACACTGAAGTTAAGGGGAAGAGTAAATTAAGATAAAATAAAATAAAAGATTGAAAGAGTGACGGAC
>NC_051419.1:20255527-20255610 GCF_015228065.2 Penaeus monodon | reverse complement strand
AAGGAGACTTAGGAAGAAAATCTCATACTGAGATATACTTTGGAACACTGCTGAAATACAATTCCATTCCCAGAGGGGCGAGG
>NC_051419.1:20255093-20255302 GCF_015228065.2 Penaeus monodon | reverse complement strand
TTTGTCTTGGCATATACCTGTTTGTTGTTCGGCTTCTTGACCTGAGTGCATTCCGCATCGAAACCACCAATTTCCGCGAGCAACCCTTTTGTTCGAATCACCTGGTCTGTTTGTGCGAGTGCCGTCGTATCCGTAGCAGTGACGCAAAGGCCGCCTAGCCTCCCGACAGGCAATTTCCCGTTTCGGGTAACGCGGCACCAGATCGTCAA
>NC_051419.1:20253327-20253894 GCF_015228065.2 Penaeus monodon | reverse complement strand
GGGATAGGATGGAAGTAGGATAAAAAAAAAATCAGGAGGTAGGATATGAAGAGGGAAAGCTTAGGAGATGGAGGATCTAGGGCAGAAACAGAGGAAGAGAAAAGACGGAAGAACAGGAAAAGGCGAATTGGAAGACAGCGAGAAGAGTAGGAGGATAAGGAATAGTGGGAAGGGGGAAGGTAGTAACATGGGGGGTTGGAAGTTAATACCCTCACACAGTTGTTGTTTTTTTATTCTATGTAGAGACACAGACTATAAAGAAAGGGAGCCAGCTAATAAAAAAGACAAGTCTCCCCTTAAATATATCGTTTTTTACGGCCATTCCTAGACATTTGTATTAGAAAGAATGTTTTACGGGGATACTATAGATATTTCCCGTTGAGGCGTTAACGATGGAACAAGATGCGTAAGCTAAGGCATACAAAATTAATGTTCTAATCTATTTTCAAACAACTTCAATATTAAAACAGTCTTTCCCAAATTTACTCCACAAATATGATACAAATCCTGATATAAACACCTGATGCTTGAAGGCGAATTAAATTGTTATGCAAAACATTTTTTTTA
>NC_051419.1:20253069-20253265 GCF_015228065.2 Penaeus monodon | reverse complement strand
TGTGTTCCAATGGACCCTTCTAGACACATCTGGATACGTCTCCAAGAGGGATAACGAAGCTATACGTTTGCACCGATAAAAGATAAGATAAAAGCGAACACAGACAGGCCTTGCTAGTGTACTCAAGGGTTGGTTCTTTCATTAAGACACAGAGTTCAGAATGATAAGGAATGAAAAATAACTTTTGAATGACACT
>NC_051419.1:20248350-20249307 GCF_015228065.2 Penaeus monodon | reverse complement strand
ACACGGGGCAAAATGAGACATTTTGTGTCTCATATTGAAAATCTGGCCACCTTTTCCCGAAAACAATTCAACTCATTCTTCAGCGTGTTAAATGATCACTTGCGCGTGTTTCTCAGTGTTTGTCTCGATGACTTTCGATGGCGAAGTGAACACAACGGCTTCCAGAGAAACTCTCTGACAATCAGAACCGCCATTTTCCGCTGCCTTATTACAAGTGTTGGACATATTTTTGCCCTCTTTTTGCAAACGTTGCAAGGTGAGTGAGATGAAGCTTTTTCTTTCTGTTAATTTGGGTGTGATTTTCCATTCCTGAGAAAGATTGGCCTAATAAGAAGCACCATTTTACATTTTACAATCTTTCTCCTGTGATGAAGATGGGGCAAAATGCGACAGCAGTCAAGCCATTGGCCTAAATTTGCATAAGCCTGCTGACTTTCATTCTTCATTATAGAAAACCGTTTGCCTAGTGCGAGTGGCCACTTATCAAAGTTTAGAGAAGGATAGAAGGATGCTCGTCCCATTTTTGGTTTAAAACTTGACCAAGTCTTATTTTTTCGGGTTGGCAAATTTGTGCGTGACTTTCACTTTTTCAACAATATATAGGGGGGGTGTCATGTAGCCTTCCCCCGTCTTCTGGTTCTCTGGAGCATCATATCAATGATACTTCGAAATTTTACTAAGCAATGTTGATTTTAAAGAGTTATAAACAAGGATTAACAAGGATTAATGGTGTGTCTCATTTTGCCCCGAGTGCGGGGTGAAATGAGACATTAGACCTATTGAAAATTGAAAAGGAAAATTCTCATATTTAAACATGGTAGATAGGTTTTGCTTTTGGTATTGTAATTCTTATACTTGAAACATTATGTTATAGCCTTGTATTCTTATATCCAGATCTTCATGTGTGAAGAAATGTTGAAAATTTGCTCAAGTGTCTCATTTTGCCCCATATTACCC
>NC_051419.1:20247438-20248032 GCF_015228065.2 Penaeus monodon | reverse complement strand
CTGTGACAATTACTCGTCCGCTTAAACGTAGTCACAAACTGTCCTTGTTATGCCTCAAGGCAGTCGTGCCCCTGGCTGAGCGCGGGAGAGCGACACAGGAAGGGCGTCGGCGAAACTGCAGTAAGTGTTTCAAGGTCAAACTATTTTTGGGAACAGGAGAAAAAAGCGTTGATGTGATGGAGACATTTTCTGTAAATCACTTAAAAGCTGTGGGAAAAACACTTATAGGAGGAATTTAAAGTAGTATAGGACTAAGTAAGATAAGTAATTTCAGTGATTTCAGTGATAAGGATAGGCGAAAATGAGCGTTTGTTTGCTTGCGTGTTCGTGCGTGCGGTTGGTCCATGTCAGCGCGCTCAGTCCACCCCAGGTTGCGCTGCACAACACAACCTCTCATCTGCGCCAGTGTTCTCAAGCAGGGACTAATAACCGCTTCTAAGTGCTTAGAGAGAACATCGTGAAATGTTATTTTATACATCAATCCTATTATAAATATTCTTAATTAAAGTGACGGTTCTGGATTCAGTGATTAAGGGATAATAAGGGATCGATTTTGGGGCAGTGATTCAGGCCGTGGCACTATGTTTACTGAGG
>NC_051419.1:20247201-20247400 GCF_015228065.2 Penaeus monodon | reverse complement strand
TTTGGTAACAGAAAACCACAGGGCCTTCCCCCAGGTGAGTGGACTGAGTGGCCAAATATATGTATCACAGCAAAATATTTAGTGAGTATTTGTGTTTCAGTGAACATGGAAGGCTAGTTTTTTTCTTGTTACGTGATTACAAAAGATAAGAGATTGTGTCTGCAGGAGCCCGAAAGGTGGAAGTGGCAACGTTTTTACA
>NC_051419.1:20246713-20246896 GCF_015228065.2 Penaeus monodon | reverse complement strand
GACCAGGCCCTTGGGGATGGCCCGTCCTGGGAAAACTGCCTTCGAAGGACTTGCCTCTCGCCGAGCACGTCAAGGCGCTGAGGAGAACCCACGGTGACATCATATCGTACGTTCAATTGACTTAAGTTTACTTCACGTCGAAATTGGTGCCTGGATGAAAATTTGTGGCAGGTGTTGATCGCC
>NC_051419.1:20244952-20245141 GCF_015228065.2 Penaeus monodon | reverse complement strand
CACTTCCCCGCCCATGACAGATGGAGAATGGGCGGCCGTATTTACATCTTCTTGTGCAACTACAAGGTCATTCGGGCGGCCTTCACGAAACCTGAGTTCTCCTGCCGCCCGGATCTCTTCAGTCAAAAAGTCTTCACTGATTTCACGAATTCTGGTAGGTGTGAAGGGTGGTTTAGTTCGTGTGTGTTA
>NC_051419.1:20243771-20244393 GCF_015228065.2 Penaeus monodon | reverse complement strand
ACATGTAAGTATGTAATATACGTCTCCATGCTAATGAGCCGCCCCTCCGCCAGGCATCACGTTCAACGAAGGCCTCGGGTGGCAGACGCACCGCCGCTTCGTCCTCCGTCAGCTGAAGGACCTGGGAATGGGGAAGTCCAGCCTGGAAGCCGCCATCCTGCACGAAGCGAGGTGCCTAGTGAAGGACCTCGGCGAGCACCTGGGCCGCCCCGAGCCGTTGCCTTGGTCCATCCACGTGGCGGTCCTCAACGTCATCTGGAAACTCACGGCGAGTGAGAGCTTGGCCTCGAGATCAGTCTGGCTTTGTGGGACATTGTCTTTATTGACTAAAGTAAGAATTATTGTAGTTATCCGTAATATTTGTCTTCCTACCCTCTCTCTTTGTTACACACAGACCGGCGCTACGACGTGGCGGACCAAGAGATTCAGAATTTCAACAAGTTGATCAGCCGGTCCCTAGAGATTTTCTCGGGGCTGGCGGAGGTGTACGACATGTTCCCATGGCTGCGGAGTGTCGTGCCAAGGTGGCTGGAGGCCAGGACGGAGATCGGCGAGTATCTGAAGATCGCCGATAACATTGCGGAGTTCATGGCTGTGGGTGCCTCCTTCTTTGGAAAGGGCC
>NC_051419.1:20241987-20242250 GCF_015228065.2 Penaeus monodon | reverse complement strand
CTGTGACTGTGAGTTTGTCCAAGCTTCAAAAATGTATCAGCGCCATTTGATTCAATGCCCGCCCTCGCTGCAACAGCCCGTCACCAACCCCTAACCGCTCGCCCACCCAGGGAGTGATCAGGGAGCACCAGGAGAGCCTCGACCCCCACAACCCAAGGGACTACATCGACTCGTACTTACTCGAGATGGAGGCGCAGCAGAAGGAGGACCCGAACTGTACCTTAAACTGTGAGTCTCGTGATGAGGCAAAAGTATGGTGGGGG
>NC_051419.1:20241111-20241185 GCF_015228065.2 Penaeus monodon | reverse complement strand
ACGGTGATGACAAGGTAGAGGTGGTGGATGTGCCAAACAACTGCTTTTTTTAGCATCACGATACTCAATCGCCA
>NC_051419.1:20240742-20241077 GCF_015228065.2 Penaeus monodon | reverse complement strand
CCCTCGCCAGTGCTCGATCTTCGCTGCGGGGTCGCCGCTCTCTTCATAGCAGGGACTCACACCGTCTCCGTTACACTGAAAGCCATTTTACTGTACCTCGTCAAGTATCCCGAGATCCAGAAGAAGGTGCAGAAGGAGATTGATGACGTGGTGGGTAAGGATGCTCTCCCGACGACCCAGGATAAGGAGAGGTGAGAGCGGAGCTGTGTTGGGGAGGGGATGGAGGAATGCTCAGTGCTGAGACTCAATGGTGGATGGATGTACGTATAACACTAGTGTGGGGCGTGTGCATGTGTAGGTGTACTGGTTATAGGGATTAGACTATAATAGTCTGT
>NC_051419.1:20240080-20240224 GCF_015228065.2 Penaeus monodon | reverse complement strand
CGTGACCAGCCTGGCGCCGCTGGGTCTCACGCACTCGGCCGCCCGCGACACGCCCTTCGAAGGTTACGTCATTCCGAAGGTAAGGCGGTGGACACCTTTGATTACCTTTTCTCACAATTTTTAGAGGCAGTAGTTTTTGTGGGG
>NC_051419.1:20239909-20240003 GCF_015228065.2 Penaeus monodon | reverse complement strand
ACTTAACCTATAAATGATGCAAATAACCCATATATGTAACGCATATATGTAACCATTCTCAAAAACAGGAAAATTCAAATGTATCTTTAAAAAA
>NC_051419.1:20239582-20239723 GCF_015228065.2 Penaeus monodon | reverse complement strand
ACCGACCCCGGCTACTGGGACCGCCCCTTGGAGTTCCGCCCCGAGCATTTCCTGGACGACCAGGGCAAGGTCGTGTCGAAAAAGGACGGATTTTTGCCCTTCTCCGTGGGTAGGTGGCTTCGCTGCGGTTGTTGCGTTCCG
>NC_051419.1:20238193-20238670 GCF_015228065.2 Penaeus monodon | reverse complement strand
GTCAATGGTTATGAACGTTTATTTCAAGATTTATGGCCCATTTTATAAAATAAGGTTTACATAGTATTGCAAATAAATTGATTTATAGGTAAAAAGTGCCTAATTTGCTATTCGATTTTAAGTTCATATCCTATTAACGATGTTTACATGGTTTATGAAATCAGTGTATGTATACTATATTCTCGTCAATACAGTATACGAGTTGAACTTGATCTGTATGTGAGTTTCGTTCTCATAACATCTTATTTGTTCACTCCAGGGCGACGCGTGTGCCTTGGAGAACAGCTCGCCAATGTAGAACTGTTCATCTTCACTGCGGCGCTCCTGAAGAACTTTTCCTTCTCGGCTCCTGGGGGCGTGGAGGTGTCTCCGAGAAACCTCTTTGTTGAGCAGAAATTCGTCATTGAGAGGCGGACGGGTCCGTAGGCTATTAAAAGGATGTCCCAGGGTCTATCGAGGCGTTCGTGGCTGCTTTGA